>NW_028317845.1:738333-1107500 GCF_062004578.1 Staurois parvus
CCTACACGTCTTGCTAAAATGTACCCTTCTGTGTCACCCAGCTGTTTTCGACATTGTGAACAAGAGGGTACTATGCTCCATATATGGTGGAAATGCCCTGTGGTGACTTTTGGATCCGTTTAGTTAATTTCCTTTATTCAGTAATGGGGGTTAATATTTGTAGATCCCCTGAAATAGCTCTATTTCATTTATTGCCCACTGATATTCCTAAGAAATCGGTTAAATTGATTTTTTTATATCCTGTTGGCAGCGAGAATTACGATAACCAAAAACATTGGAAACAGTCAGCAGTCTCGCTGGACTTAGTCAAACAGAAACTTAATTGGATTATGATTAATGATAAACTTACTAGTGTACTTAACATTGATACTTCTAAATTTGAGAGCACTTGGGATCCATGGATTCAATATATTTCTGCTATTTCACGGACTCCTGGCTGGCCCTCTTTTATTCTGTATTTTCTTCTTCAGTTCTTTCCTCATTTTTTGTTCTCTCTATTTTTGTCTACATCTTTAATGATATTATTCATACTACCTTGTTTATGGAGCAATTTGCTCATAACACTGTTCAACAGGTAAAAAGTTTTGGGCATAAAATTAGCTAATCTTACATAATTTTGGGGTGCTGAAAACGAAAATGACCCTAAAAAATGTTGATTGGCTCTAGTTTCCATGATATATTCACCCATCTAATGACGTAAGCCATTCAAAATTATGATGCAACTTCAGCTGCATATTGCGCAATTGATACTGGTGACCAATAGAAAATTGCATGTATACTGAGATGATGTAATATTAGCCTTTAATTGCATCACTTCACTGCATAAAAGCTGCAGTATCTGTAGCTGATTGTAGTTCGACAGCGTCTTTACATTTCGTTTTATGCTTATATAGGCTACTCAGTAATGCCTCGAACTCGTGTGAATAAAGCAGATAATTTCTGCTATATCTGCGGTGAAATAACTTTTATCTCACAAAAAAGGAGGATAACAGGAATGATTAAGAAAGCCTACAACTTGTATTTTGGCTGCAAGATAGGAGACCAGGACAAGAGCTGGGCACCACATATATGCTGCAATTCTTGTGGGACGGCACTGGAGCAATGGTTGAATGGAAAAAAGGCATCTATGCCTTTCGCTGTGCCAATGATTTGGAGAGAGCCAACAGATCATGTTAGTAATTGTTACTTTTGTATGGTGCCTCCAATTGTAAAAGGGCTAAATAAAAAGAAAACGTTATCTGTGCACTATCCAAATATTCCATCGGCAATACGTCCAGTTCCTCATGGAGAGGGGCTACCAATTCCTAAAGCACCAGAATCCTTCGTGGTTGAGTCAAGTGAGGAAGAACCTGAAGCGTGTAGTCACGTGCAGTTGTAAGAGATAGCCCTTTCCTCGAATACAAGAGAAAAGCCAAGAGAAGCAAAACCGACACAAACTGAAGACAAAACTAGTGAGAATCCTAAGTATTAAAATGATTCAACTTAGCTTATGGCTATAATTTTTCTTGGAAATCCTATGCAATATATTATGCCATTTCGGCTTTGTTATGTAGTCAATATCACTTGCTTTATATTTGTGGAAAGACATCTATCTATATAATTATTGTGCATTATGTAGTCATTACGCCTATAGTAGAAAACTTTCCGTTTACAGAAAAACTAGAGCCAATTGACAAATTTCATTGTTATATTTGAACTCAGAATGTGAAATTCATTAAGAAATGGTTCCTTTTGTTTCCAAAACTGGCAAAAAATAAAAATTTGTTGAACAGTGTAATCGATCAAACTTTGCTTGTGCTACCAGTGTATTCCTCATTACGCTTTATTGGCCAATTTTGTTGTTGTGTTGGTACACATTGTACTTGAATTTACAGTTTTATTGCTTGATGTTCTGCAACTCGTCATGTTGGTGGGTTGCGTTTCCTGTCTTTTACTGTATGTTTCTCAAAATCCTAATAAATATATTGAAATATAAAACTGTTTCAAATAAAATTAAATCATATTAAAAAAAAAGGAAGAAAATGCTTATCAGAATCTCATCTGCTAGGGAATGGAAGGGTTTAGTATTCATCAATGAGTCCTCTGCGGAGTCTCTGAGGTCTCAGAGATATTAGGCATCTTTGCTTCATACTCCACTGGAGCAAGTGGTTGTAATGGGTGTTTTAAACTCAAGGAGGAGCCATGAATTGAACCAAACGAGATATAAAAACATGCATAAATGCTTCCACTGTAATACAAGAGGAAGAATGAGCCCCTGGAGGATTAAAAAGGGTGGGGAAGGGGTCACAAACAGCAGCCAGCACATCTGGATTGGACTGGAATATGTGAGAATGTAGAAAGCACAATGCCTCCCTGCACCAGGAGAGACTTTGCACATCAGGTCCTAATTAGGTAGGTTGCTCACGTTTGCAGGGCGACTGTCAAACCATTTAGCACCAGACATATTTCTAGCAGAAATATGTTGAACCTTTAAAGGAAAAAAGGCTAAACAACTTCCCAAGAAATACTTGTGGTCTAGCTGAGTTTAGGAGTACCAGGAGGAAAACCAAAGCTCCTGAAATATCACCACTGTCACTGCGGGCAGAGCACTAGTATGTGCACAAAGATTCTGTTGCCCAAATGCTGTAGTCCTGAATGCAGACTGTCTGAGTTGTTAGTGAAAAACCACTACACTGGAGCTCAAGCTGAGATTTTGCAGCTACACTTCTCAGTATATCTGAAATGCTGGTCAACATTTCATAACAGAGCTGGTTTTGAGGAAAACATGACATTTCGTGAGAGAAAATGTAAAAGCCTGGAGCTAGTACCAAAACAACATAATTGATTGCGTTCCATATATAGAATGTTTACAAAATGTTGGAGAAAAACGACAGTAGACAAGAAAACAGGGTGCACAGCAAATTGAACCCATATGCTGTACATATGTTCACAGATGCCCACACACCAGGGGCAGACTGACCATTTGGAAACTCGGGCACTCCCCGAGGGCCCGGGGTCAGTAGGGGGCCCCATGAAATGCCCCTGGTACCTTTTTCATGGGCTTTTTTGAGTTTGGGCAAGGACACAGGGGCCCCATAATCCCCTATTTCCCAGGGGCCCCATGAGTTGTCAGTCCACCCCTGCCACCCACTACCATTTTACAAATGTTTAAGTACAATGATAGCAGAGAACAGGAGTGCACTGCAAAGTGAAGCCATACACTGTATATATGTACACGGGCGTGCACATGTGCGCTCACATCTAAGCTGCATCAACAGGGCCCAGAATCTGAGAATTTTCAATTGGGGTGTCAATGCAGTGCCCAATGCAGTAAACAGAACCACTTTCGTCTACAATGTACAATCTGCAAGAGAATGAAGATAAGGGTTGTTCCATTCACAAAAATAAACAGCTTGCACCTACATAAAAGGTAAACAAGGCAAGATTAGAACAAAAGGAAAAAGATCTCTCGCAGCCAGGGGCGGACTGACAACTCATGGGGCCCCCAGGCAATAGGGAATCATGGGGCCTCTGTGTCCTTGCTCAAACTCAAAAAAGCCTATGAAAAAGGTACCAGGGGCATCTCATGGGGCCCCCTACTGACCCCGGCCCTCGGGCAGTTTCCAAATGGTCAGTCCGCCTCTGCTCGCATCATTTAGCCTCTCACTTACAGTAAGTCTTCAGAAAAGGGGACCAGGAGAAAACTGCCACAGCTCTGGTTCCAATAACTTGGCAAGGAAAGCCCAGATAAACTATCTGGACCTAAAAAGTTCTAAACAGACAAGTTGTCATTGCCAGCTGCAGGAATATTGCAGAGAGACTACCCAATTTATAATGAATTAAGAAAAACTGCACGTTGGCTAACTAGCCTGAATCTACTAGTAGCTGTTGATAGTAGAAAAATATCTTCCAAGCATTCAAAAATAAAGCATAAAAGAAAAATATCTGTTTCTTCAAAGAACACTAATTGGGGAATTTACTAAAAAATGGAGCAGAAAATCTGGTGCAGCTGTGCATAGTAACCAATCAGCTTCCAGGTTTTATTGTCAAAATCTAATTAAACAAGCTGAAATTGTAAGCTGATTGATTACTATGCACAGCTGCACCAAATTCTGTGTGCTTCAGTTTTAATAAATCCTCCTCTAGGTGAATCTGAGCCAGTGTGAGGGCATGGCCTTCAGTTTTGCCTAGAATCTATTTCTCCTGTGGGCTCCAGAATAACCCTTATGGTTTTGTTCCTATCAAGCTGTATCATTCAGTTGACAATAGTGAAAAACATTTTTGCTGGACATACTCTTTAGGTGTTGGGGGGGTTATGTGTTAAGAGGTTGCTTAGAGTTTCACAATAGGATAGCATGCAGTTTATACTGTACAGACATTGATGCAACAACCGTTCTCATATATTATATTGTTGCTTAGTAGTTGTGTCACTGGATGTCAATATTATGTTTAGTATTACACTAAACATAATATTGAGTTCTTTTTTTTTTTTTAAGTTTTTTTTTTTTTCTTTTTTTTTTTTTAAGTTCTTTTTTGTGGAACTAGATGGTTATGATGCAATTTCCTGTTGTATCTAATAAAAGCAAGGTGGGCTCACTATGTGACCAGCACTATCTGACTAGTAAGAAAAATATCTGCAGCATCTTTCCAAAAATATGCATACCATCCAAGGAGAGTGGCTCATCAAAGGCTCTGCAGAAAAGTCCCCAGTTTCTAGTGCAGACCATTGCATTCCTGCAGATCAGTCAGAAAATATAAATCAGTGTAGCAATGTTTTTTATTTATTGGATAGCAGAAGGGATCACCTATATCATGTTTCACTCTGAAAAGCACATTTTCAAAGACAGAAATGTCTGGGATGAACTATTATTGCGATCCAATAAATAAGAAAAGTTGCTGCGGCCTGCAGTGTGGTGATTTGTTTATTTTTCTGACTGAAGTTGCCTTAGGGCAGTGTTTCTCAATTCCAGTCCTCATGGACCCCCAACAGGTCATGTTTTCAGGATTTCCCTCAGATGAAACAGCTGTGGTAATTACTAAGGCAGTGAAACTGATCAAATCACCTGTGCAAAATAATGGAAATCCTGAAAACATGACCTGTTGTGGGTCCATGAGGACTGGAATTGAGAAACACTGCCTTAGGGGTTAGGTTAATTTCAGGGAGGGCTAGGGTGTGGGGGGATTATTAGTTATTTGGTATGAACTTCCTTTAAGGGTTAAATGTTGGGGTAAAGTGTTAAAGGCTTGGCTTAGTGGATGGAAGGTTAAAGGTTTGGCTTAGTGGATGGATATGTGTTACTTCAGGAAACGGAGGGTTAATCTTTACAAGGGGCTTTAGTGTACGGGATGGAAACTGGCAAGCTAGCCTATTCACACTGTTTCTCAGCAATGGAAACCTTGCAGTGAAAATATTCCAATGCTAAGCCGCAGACATTTCTGAAGGTGGTCATTCCAGCATGCATGCATGAGCCAACCACCCAAAGGATAAAATATAAGTGCGTTGTAGACAGGGGCGGACTGACCATTTGGAAACTCGGTCACTGCCCGAGGTCAGTAGGGGGCCCCATGAGATGCCCCTGGTACCTTTTTCATAGGTTTGAGTTTGGGCAAGGACACAGGGGCCCGATGATCCCCTATTGTCCGGGGGCCCCATGAGTTGTCAGTCCGCCCCTGGTTGTTGAGCACCCAGAAGGTTAAATTAAAAGATCTGCTGACATCATTAAAAAAGTAGGTTGGGAGGGGCTACCAGGGAAGTAGAAGGCATTACCAGGGCAGGTTAAAACTTGTCTCAATAACTCCCCCTTCACTCCACAACTGAGAGCCTGCTATTGACTAAAGAAAGCAGTCTTGCTTGGCCGCACTTGCAAATATTGCACAGCCACAATCACCATCTTGGTATAGACTCATGAACACATTTTCTAATTCATGATTACCATATTGCTGAAAACTGTACCATCTTACCTATGTCGAATACTGCCATCTTGCCAAGGAGCAGAAGTTTGCAAGCCTACATACTGCCACCACCCTATTATAGTGATTCCCCTGCTGTTGGTGTAGGTTGTATAAGCTGCTTGTTGGTGGGGGCAGCTGCTGCATTACTCCATGGGTGTGCCATGGACTCCATTTGGTGAGCCATTGGACTCGATTTGGTGCACATCATCTCAACCTATCCATCATATAAGGGTTTATATTCCATTACATATAAGGGTTTACATTCTGTCGGTGTAGGTTGTATAAGCTGCTTATTGGAGGGGGCAGCTGCTTCATTACTCCCTGGGTGCGCGATGACTTGGAGCCATTGGACTCCAGTTGGTGCATATAACCTCAACCTATCCATTATATAAAGGTTTACATTCCATTACAAAGCAGTCACATTTTTTTACTTCATTAGAGCAAATTAAACATGTGAATGTAGCATAACAGCTTAGTGTGATGAGAACTTACCATATGGCTTACAGCTGCGACCATCGTCCTGTAGCTGGTACCCAGTGGCACAGCTGCATGTCCGAGATGTGCTGTTCACAATCTCTGTACAGAAGTGTGTACAGCCTCCATTATTCAATGAACAGTTGTTATGGGTCACCTCTAAGAATGGGAAGAAAAAGTTGTGGTGTTAGTAAATACTGTTAAATTAGTTCAATCCCTCTTATTTCTGCTGATATCATATAAGGTCTGAGACTTTAAACAGCCTTGAACTCTTCTGTGCAGGTCATAAGTTGAGGGCTGGCAATCACTAAATTACTTCAACCTGAAACTGTGATTAAGTGGAAATACTTTAAAAATAACCCCACTAAGGTATACAGTCATGGCCAAAAATATTTGCACCCCTGCATTTCTGTCAGATAATGTACCACTTTTCCCCAAAAATTGTTGAAAATACAAATGTTTAGGCATTCTCATGTTTATTTCTTTTGTTTGTATTTGTATGACACAAAAAAGTGGAGAAACAAAAAGCGAAATTGGACACATTCCACGCAAAACCCTAAAAGTAGACTACACAAAATTATTAGCACCCTCAATGTAATATTTGGTAGTACACCCCTAGGAAAAAAAAATTAAATCAATCGTTTCCTGTAACCATCATGAGTTTCTTACAAAATTCTACTGGAACTTTGGACCACTCTAATTTCTCCAAATGCTCCAGGACTCTCAGATTGAAAGTTTTCCAACTGCTGTTTTGAGATCTCTCCACAGGTTCTCTATGGGATTGAGATCTGGACTCATTGCTGGCCAGTTCAGTACTCTCCAGCGCTTTGACGTGTGCTTGGAGTCATTGTCCTCCTGTAAGACCCATGACCTCTGACGGAGACCCAATTTTATGACCCCAGGCCCTACATTACAGCCCACAATTCTTTGGTAGTCTTCAGATTTCATAATGCCATACACGCAGACAAAACATCCAGTGCCTGAAGCAGCAACGCAGCCCCAAAACATCAGTCAACCTCCACCATGTTCGACTGTGTTCTTTTTTTTAAAGGCCTCATTTCTTTTTCTGAAAACAGTAGAAGGATGGGTTTTACCAAAAAGCTGTAGTTTTGTTTCGTCTGTCATACAACACATTCTTCCAAAAGGATTTTGGTTTCCTCAGGTATGTTTTGGCAAACTGCAATCTGGCTTTTTTATGTTTCTGTGTGAGCAGAGGGGTCCTCCTGGATATCCTACCATAGCATCCCTTTTCATTCAGATTGTGACGTATAGTGCGAGCTGACACAGTTGTACCCTGTGCCTGAAGGTCAGTCAGCTTGAATTTGTCTGTAAGTTGATCGACGTTCTTTATCCACCATTCCAACAAGATTTCATTACAATCTTTGATCAAGCTTTTTTCTTTTGTACACATCCAGGAAGGTTAGCTACAGTGCCATGGGCAGTAAACGTCTTTACAGTGTTGCGCACAGTGGGCACAAGAACATTATGATCTGTACATTGATACAGGTGAGTTTAATTACAAATTACAGGAGCATCACAAATTTGGAATACATTTATTTCTTACAATTGTGAGAAGATGCCAATAGTTTTATCCAGTGCATTTTTGGGGTTTTGCCTGGAATGTGTCAAATTTGGCTTTTTGTTTCTCTACTTTTTTGTGTCATACCAATACAAACAGAAATAAACATGAGATATCCAAACATTTGTAATTGCAACAATTTTCTGGGCAAAGTGGTGCATTATCTGACAGAACTGCAGGGATGAGCGTATTCTTGGCCATGACTGTATACATACACACACACACTGGTATGTTTGTTTTTTTTCTTCTTATGTTCAACCATCTCCAATTTAGCATGTTATGTGTCTGAAAATGAACAAAATTTCAAATTCCGTGATGCAAATGGGAACCTTTTCTTCTGTGGGGTTGGGCAATCAATAAGCATTATATAGTTCAAGGAGTGGTGAAGTGCAGCCTAACAAAGACAGGAAGTGCCTTTTCAGGATAACGAGCCCCTAGCCTGTCCCCACTTGTCCAAGGATAGCCTTTCCCTACTGGTCTTGAACCTTTCCCTACCACTAGTACTTTCCCTCACAAGCGGGTCCCTTTTCCTTAACTAGCCGCTCGCAAAATGCATGAAACACCCAGGGGCAGGAACTTAAAGTGTTACTAAACCCACAACAGTAAAATCAGTCTGTTTATGCAGTAAAGCCTGCTTGTTATACTCACTGTGGAACTTAAGAGGTTAATCCTCTACATTGTGTAAAAAGGCTATTTGATCATTTCTTCTCTGCCCCTGCTCTTGTTGAAATGACCACCTGATACAGACTGAATCCATAGTCATGCTCAGTTTGGTGTGCATTGCTAGAGAGGTTTTTTTTTTTCTCTTGGGAGTGCATGTGATCAGCACAGGGCCAGTCAGCACTGTCTAGACAGTCAGGGGATTCACATCCTCCTAGAGCAGAAATAAAACTCCTCCTACAATCTTTAACCAGTGCTCTGCTGAAGTCACAAGACTGCTATATACTGCTCATGTTGTGTGTACTATGGGAGACCAGATAGAGTGAATGCAGGGTCTTGGGTTTAGCAACACTTTAAAAAGACCATGATGACCTAATATGGCTGCCAAGGGTCACATTGCCACAGTGTAGCCAACCAGAACACTGCTCCATTGACCCAGGAAACCATAAAAAAACCATGTTGTCCTAGGACTTCCTCTACGGGATGTGGTACCACTCGATCAAGCGCCCCCTACAGTGGCGAGAACAGGATGCACCTGCCAACAAGTTTATTGCAGTTCAGCCAATTAATACAGTGGAGTGCGGTGTATGAGTTGTTTTGGCTGGATATGGAGGTTAACCAATATAAACAAAGTAAATAATCTGCAATGGCAGACATGCCACACTCAAAGTAAATTCAGTAACTGTACATTACCAAACTAAACTTTAGGACTACGTGTTAATTTTTGAACTTGTAGAGCGGGAAGGTCCTTCTACCATTACTTTTCCATTATCTGTCCATCAGCTGTGTAGTGATGTCACCACAATGGGCAGCTAGAAGACCAATGCAGGGGTAGATCACCAGTGTGCACTTCTGGAAGAGGTGCAACAGAAAGTCACTTAATGACAGGTAAGTAGAAAACATTATTACAGGGGTTTGTTTCAATATTATGAATGGGCAGAAGGAAAGTTGGTAGGAGTGATGGAGGAATGGAGGGGGGGGGTTAACAGATCTGCCCAGAGATGGGCTTAAAGAGATATACTGTAAGAATGCAGTAGGCTCACTCAGGGCTTTGTACAGCATCAGCCAATTGGCACCATCATTTTAGGATGCTTTCTTATGAATGTTATTTCACAGTAGCTACTTAACTGATTGAACAGTCAGTCAGTTGCTCCAAACACTCACCATAACCACAGAACTTTCCTTCCCAGCCATCATTGCAGGTACAGTCAAATTTTCCTATGCCATCCTTACAGACAGCATTTACGCATGGATTGGAGAGGCACTGATCCCCATCTGTAACAACAAGATCTTTAAGCCTTTGATTCTATGTAAATTTCTAGACATGCTTTATTTTAGCTACCTTCTTCAGACTACTCACCAAAGTACTTTGACCAAAAGTTAAGCTAGAATTAAAGAAATTAAAGAATTAAAGAAATATTTTTTAAAAGGAATGTTACCAACAAGTGCATCAGCAATAAAGTACTACTATAGGAACCAAATCAGAGAATCTCTTACAGTTTCATCCCGGGTCTCAAATATCTCATTTGCTTCTTCTAGGTCACATCTTTCCTCGTAGCATTCCCTCTCCAGTGACCCAGGTTTCATCTCCTCGAAGAAACTATTTGCTCTTTTCTGAATTTTTAGCACACGATTTGCATCCTGACTAGTGTAAAAGACTGAAAATTAAAGTGAGTAAAAGAGTCAGTTGAATTCTGTAACACTTCTACTTTCAGATTCTCTATATCCACACATTCTTCCTGCAGTTACAGATTTTTTTTTTCTTGTTGCTGGGAGCGATATTATATAATGATACTTGGATTGTGGTTGCCTGGTACGATACAGAACAAGTTGCTGCGTAATTGAAAACATTTTTAACTTGTACTATTACCATCAAAAAATTACATGTAGTGCCTTGAAAAAATATTCATACCCCTTGAAGTTTTTCACATTTATCATGGTACAACCAAAAATGTAAATGTATTTTATTGGGATTTTATGTGATAGACCAACACAAAGTGGCATATAATTGTGAAGTGGAAGGAAAATGATAAATGGTTTTTTAAATTTTTTACAAATAAATATCTGAAAAGTGTGGCGTGCATTTGTATTCAGCCCCCCCCCCCCCCCCCCCGAGTCAATACTTTGCAGAACCACATTTCGCTGCAATTACAGTCTTTTTAGGGATGTCTCTACCAGCTTTCCACATCGAGAGAGTGACATTTTTGCCCATTCTTCTTTGCAAAATAGCTCACGCTCTGTCAGATTGGATGGAGAGTGTCTGTAAACAGCAATTTTCAAGTCTTGCCACAGATTGTCAATTGGATTTAGGTCTGGAGTTACTGGGCCATTCTAACACATGAATATGCTTTGATCTAAACCATTCCATTGTAGCTCTGGCTGTATGTTTAGGGTCCTTGTCCTGCTGGAAGGTGAACCTCTGCCCCAGTCTCAAGTCTTTTGTAAAATTTAACAGACTTTCTTCAAAGATTGCCCTGTATTTGGCTCCATCCATCTTCCCATCAACTCTGACCATCTTCCCTGTCCCTGCTGAAGAAAAGCATCCCCACAGCATGATGCTGCCACCACCATGTTTCATGGTGGGGATTGTGTGTTCAGGGTGTTGTGCAGTGATTTCTGCCACACATAGCATTTTGCTTTTACGCCAGAAAGTTCAATTTTGGTCTCATCTGACAAAAGAACCTTCTTCCACATGTTTGCTGTGTCCCCCACATGGCTTCTTGCAAACAGGACTTCTTATGGCTTATTTTCAACAATGGCTCTCTTCTTGCTACTCTTCCATAAAGGCCAGATTTGTGGAGTGCACAACTAGTAGTTGCCCTGTGAACAGATTCTCCCACCTGAGTTATGGATCTCTGCAGCTCCTCCAGAGTTACCATGGGCTTCTTGGCTGCTTCTTTGATTAATGCTTTCCATGCCCAGCTTGTAAGTTTAAGTGGCTGGTCATGTCTTGGTAGGTTTGCAGTTGTGCCATACTCTTTCCATTTTCAGATGATGGATTGAACAGTGCTCTGTGAGATGTTTAAATCTTGGGATATTATTTTTATAACCTAACCCTGCTTTAAACATCTCCACAACTTTATCCCTGACCTGTCTGGTGTGTTCTTTGGCCTTCATGATGCTATTTGTTCACTAATGTTCTCTAACAAACCTCTGAGGGTTTCACAGAACACCTGTATTTCTACAGAGATTAAATTACACACAGGTGGACTATTACTAATTAGGTGACTTCTGAAGGCAATTGGTTCTACTAGATTTTAGTTAGCGGTATCAGAGTAAAGGGGGCTGAATACAAATGCATGCCACACTTTTCTAATATTTATCTGAAAAAAAGAAAAAGTTTGAAAACCATTTATCATTTTCCTTACATGTCACAATTATGTGCCACTGTGTTGGACTATATCACATAACATCCCATTATAATACATTTACGTTTTTGGTTGTAACATGACAAAATGTTGAATATTTCAAGGGGTATGAATACTTTTTAAAGGCACTGTATATTCTCACGTATAAAATATATCAAAATGCAGTTATAGATTTTTAAACAGTTTTCCAGAAACCGTGGCTGAGGAACTAAATGCCTCTTAGTTTTCCTTGATGGATCCAACAGCCCCTTACTAAAGTTATGTACATTTGGGCACAGAGAATGGAAATGCACCATATCCCTAAAATATGATGTATCCTTAACACTTCAACACCCTAAACAGGAAAAATCTCCCGCCCTCGCTCCTTTACACCCAACTTATCTTTAAAAGTTAAGCCTTAAAATGGTTCTACAGTCAAAACATTTTTTACCTTAATATAGTCCCTGCATTAAGGTAAAAAATGTCCCAGTAGTTTTATCGCCCTTCCCCCTTCATTAAACACTTACCTCAGTCCTCTCTCAATCCAGTTTTGTGCTCATCTGCAGCAATACTTTTCTCTCTTTCTCTTCTCACAGGATACAGAGGTGGCAGGAACCATTGGCTCGTGCTGCTGTCAATCAAATCCTGTGAGGAGGGAGCAGGGGGTATGGCCGAGCCACCCTGTGTGTGTCTATGGATGCGCTTGCATAGCACACAGTTTTCTTTGGGGCAGATGAGGAGGAATGAAGAGCACCAACGGCGGACCCCAGAAGAGGAGGTAAGAGGCCGCTCTGTGTAATACCAAGGCACAGAGCAAGTAAGTATAACATCTTTTTATTTTAGCTAAAAAATAAATTATCCTTAAGAACCACTTTAACCAGTTAACATCCATCATTTAAACTTAAAGGGTTACTAAACCCAAGAACAAAAATGATATATTGATGTGGTGGTCTCATTTGTTTCCTTTTTTTCAGGCTATGAACATTTTTAACAAGTACAAAAAATACCTGTTGATCTTTCCAGAAATGCAGTGTCCTTGTCATTTCCTGTAAGCTGAATTGAAATCAAGCAAAATGGTATCTTCTGTAAACTAGGAATCTATCCATCCCCCTTTGTAAATGGAGATGAACAAAGGAAAATAAATTTGTAGTCCAGTCTGGGTGGCAACAAGGGACAGGAAGTGCGTCATGCATAGGATTACCAGGTTAAAAAAAAAGTCTGAAAAAAAGAAAACTAATACAGCCACCTCATCTAACTAAAGTGAGGCTAATGGAGGAAGGTTTAACCACTCCAGCTCTGGAAGGTTTTACCCCCTTCTTGACCAGGCCCTTTTTTGCGATTTAGCACTGAGCTACTTTAACTTGTAATTGCATGGTCATGCAACTCTGTACCGAAAAAAAATGTATATAATTTTTTCACACAAACAGAGCTTTCTTTTGGTGGTATTTGATCACCACTGTTTTTTTAACATGTATGCCACCATAGCACACAATTTGTATTGAGGCAGACGCAGACAAGGCGGAGTAAAGAGCACCGACGGCGGATCCCAGAAGAGGATGTAAGGGGCCGCTCTGTGCAATACCAATGCAATGTAGTTTATAGAGCATTTTTAGAAAAACAATGCAAAACAGTAACAGTGATAAATCAACCGTACTGGCACAGAAGGGAAACATCAATAGGGGCAACGCAAACTCCCAGGTCAAAGAGAATGCAAACTGACATAGGCACAGCAGTGGTTGTACCACTTGGGTCTACATAACCATCGCCATAAGCATGTAATAGTAAACATTAGCTGGTTTGTACAGCGATTCAGCATGTTAACAACTACCATCATGATCACCCATTGGCACTCTAGGAATCCATACAGAAAAGGATATGGTGTTTCACATGTTGAGGAGAACTCCATGTGTCGGGAGCATAGGGGGTTAGTGGGGCAGGGAGAGGAGAAGTGGGGTAGGAAAAAAAAAGAGGGAGGGAGAATATTCAAGATGTAAGGTTCCGAGCTTCAACCAGAGTCCCATACCTTGTGGAAGTTCTTGGGACAGATAGGGCCTAGATATGCAAGTTTGTACAATGGGAGGACATTACTTAATAAAGTGCACTATTGAGATATCATAGGCAGATGTGCCGTCTTTCATTGTGTTTTTTAATTTTTAATATATAAATGAAAAAGGACCAACATTTTTACAAAATATATCCAATAAAAAAGTTTAAAAATCAAATTTCCTCATAAATTTAGGGCAAAATGTATTCTGCACATGTGTTTGGTTAACAAAAAAAACCCCAAGTGTATATTGGTTGGTTTGCATGAAAGTTATAGTGTCTACAAATTATGGTGTATATATACTGGAATTTCTTTTTTTTTTTCTAATACTACTAATGGTGGTGATCATTGACTTATAGTGGAACTGTGATAGTGCAGAAGGCAATCTGACACTGGCTGGGAACTGACTAACTGCCACTGATATCACCAGTGACATTAATACAGTGATCAGTGATAATACTATACACTGTTACTATACTAATTACACTGGCTGGGAAGGGGTTAACATCTTGGATAATCAAGGGGTTAAATGTGTGCCTAATAAGTGTTTATTTGGGTATTGTGTGGTGCTTTACTAAATAGCTTTCTGGTTTTTCTCCCTGCTTTGCAGGGATAAGAAACAGATTGTTTCCTCTGTACAGAGCCCTGTACTGAGTGTCAACACAGGGCTCTGGGCGGTGAGTGTACAATCACAGTGGGAGTCAGTGGGCAGGGTGCACCCATGCGCACCCTGTACCTGGAAGAGGCCTGCAAAATACAGGTGCGTCACAGGGCTGTACGGGCCCCCTGTCTGCAGTACATTGCAGGTAGACAGTCTGCTAGTGGTTAAAGGCGAAGTTCATCTTTAATAACATGTTACAACATGTTTGGGTGTAACATGTAACCTGTTACTATTAAGCATCCCCCTCCTTGCTCCCTCACCCCAGCTGTGATAGTGGGTGGGGGATCCTCTTCCTGCACCGGTTGTCACATTTTAAAACCTGAGTATCTGTGCAAGGCTCCGTCCACACCATTCACAGGGATCTATGAATGAAAAAACTACAAGTCCTGTCAGCCACCATGGCAGACGGACCTGAAGCTGCTTTTCAATAGATTTTTATTCAAAAATGTAACAAAATGCAATAATACAAGCAGTATCAAGCAAGTGTAAAAAAATAAAAAAAAATAAAAGGTGGATGCACCCTCCATTATGATCCAGGACCAGATTGTGGTAATCAAAATACATACAAACCAAGAGAACCAATTCTCACAGTCTGGCCCTACCAAACAGAGCGACAGTGTACCAAAGGTGTAAAGCTCAATAGGTGTAGTCACCCTATTGCAAATGACAAATAAAGAAGTGTGAAAGGACATTACAGTGAAATGTAGACCAAGCATCAGCTCGGTTTCATGGAGAGTTATATTAAGGTAGGGGAGGCTCTACGGTCTCCCCATTAACATCCATATAAAAATCATCAAATGTTAACAAAAAATGAAAAGGAAGAAAAAGAAGAAAGTTGAGTTGGTCCCCTCGATTCGGATCCCTGACCACTATGTGTCCTGGTGTCTAGGGAGCTTGAAGGTATGCAATCCAGAGATCCAATTTCAAACCTGGCTTGTTTGTCTCTAAGGATACTTATCAATTTTTCATGACTCATATCCCAGGATATTTTGTGTTTAACCAACGTAACATTAAACACAGGTGATTTCCATGCTCACACTATAGTGGTTTTAGCTGCTAAGAAAATAAGGAAGATGAGGGTTCGGAGATGTCTGGGGATATCATCCAATATGTCAGTGAACAACATTGTTTTGGCGTTTAGGGGGATATTCTGTCTGGTCACTGAACAGACAAAATTGAATATTTTAATCCAGAATCACTGGACCTTCGGAAAGGACCACCAGACATGGAACATATCGCTTTCTTGCTCACATCCTCAGAAGCAGAGGGGTGAGGTACCGGGGTAGAGTTTTGCCAGCCTCGCCGGAACAAGGTGCCATTGAGATAGTATCTTACAATTCGCTCCCAACTAGGGAGGTATTGAGTATTCCTTTATGCACTATGGTTGACCACCTCCTCCTCTGTAGTCTCACTCAGGTCCGATTCCCATGCAGTCTGATAGGATGGTTTATTACGTTGGATATTAAACAGATCATATAACTCTGAAAATCCCTCTGCAAGAGTCAGGACAGCATAAGCATTTGTTATCAAATAAAGTCCTAGTGGTTATGTTAACTTGACTCCAGAGTCTGCAGGAAGTGATTAATCTGACACAAGTGAAAGGTTTCTGTAGGAGTCATCTGCAACGTTTCAAAGAAATAGGAAGGCAGTTGAATCCCTTTATGGTCTATAAAGTGCGCTATCCTGTAGAGACCCTTATTGACCCACTATGATTCTGCCCTAGGTGGAAATGAGGATTTCTTAAAAGGGAAGCCACGAGGGAATGAGGGGATTTCAAAGGATATAGTTTACTTACTGTGTTCCATAGGTGTAGATAGTGTGATAAGGAGGGACTCATGATATGCCTTAGAAAAGGTTTGGTATTGCTGGACCAGTTGAGCAGCTCTGTAATAGCGCACAAAATGGAGAACTCCCAGGCCGCCTCTCCACTTGGAGGTATACAGGGTAGAACGAGTTACCCTGCAACCACCAGTACTCCAGATAAGCGATTGTAATTTTCGGAAGAATATGGACGGAACTGGGATCAGTAGAGACCTAAAATAATATAGGATTCGAGGAAGAACCATCATTTTAACCGCTGCTATTCTACCCATCCAGGAAAAAGCATGGGCCTGCCAGTTCTTTAAGTCACATTCAATTAAGGCATAAAGGGGAACATAATTAACCTGGTACAGCATGGCGATGTCAAAGGGAAGTTTAACACCAAGATAAGGGAGCGCCTGTGTACACCATTTAAAGGAAAAGGACGTCTATACTGAGCCCAAGACTAAACATTTATGCCTAGTGCTTCTAATTTGGATTGATTCACCTGTAATTCTGAGATGGTTCCAAAGTTAGACAAGGTGGCAAACAATTTAGCCAAGGTCACAATGAGGTCTGTGATAAAGAACAACAGGTCTTTGGCAAATAAAGCACATTTATGGATTTTGCCTCCACTTGAGATATTGTGAATATTGGGGTTGGACCTGATAACTATTGCCAACGTCTCAATTGCTATGACATAAAGGAAAGGCGAGAGGGGACATCCCTGCCTAGTCCCCTTTTGAATTTGCAAGAGGTCGGATTTACGACCATACGCGATGATGTTAGCTGAAGGGTTTGAGTATAACGCATCCAGGAGGGTGAGAAATTTTGGTCCGCAATTCTATTTCTTCAGTCTGTGAAACAGGAAAGGCCAAGATAAAGAGTCAAAGGCCATATGCAGGACCAAAGACAACAACATACCTCACCTACACCATCCCAGTTGGAATGCAATAAGGAGACCAGATCTATGGTCTGTCGAATCTGGTCTCCAACCTGTCACCCTGGGTCAAATCCCAGCTGATCCCACCAAAAATGTAAAAAATTGATTTGCTTATATTTTCAGTAAGAGTTTTAAGCCTTTATTAAAGCTGAGCTCTAGTCAATCTAGAAAAAAAAGTCAGCAGCTACAAAAACTGTAGTTACTGACTTTTAAAAAACAGACACTCTGTCCCTCAGTCCAGCAGTGTTCTCATAGCAGCCAGTTTCACCTGCTGTCCTCTCCCTGGTGACAGCATCTTAAGTGTGGGCACCTAGCTGTGACAGCTTGTGGCTTTAAGATGCCCTAAATTGATGTGGTACTGGCTGGTTATTATACAATATATTAACCAGATTTTTCATATAAAGTTGGAATGTAGCCATCTTACGTTTAGTTTGGGGTATCTAGATATAGATGCTCAAGAATATTATACAAGAGTATTATATTGTGGAGGCTGTTACACAACTTTTAATCATGGCTAGAAAATTATTTTCAAGAAAGTGGATAGCTGAAGATGCACATCAAATGCTGAATGGCTTGCACTAATAAGGACAGTTTTGTAGCTAGAGAAACTCACCTACTGTATCAACATAAAGGGTCAAGAAACTGGTGGAAATCTGAGCTTGCTGGATAGAGAAGCATAATTTGAGATACCACTGGGATAACGTGGAAAAGAAACTATACAGTAGATAGGATGATGGGTGTATATGGGGTCTCCCTGGCTCCACCACCTAATGATATATGTTAGAACAGTGGAGGTTAATTTTCTTGGTATGGGGGCCTCAAGTTCAGCCATGGACAAAACCAAAGGACTGCACATAAAATTCAGTGAATATTCAGTGTCAGAGACAGAAAACACACAACAGGATATAGTCAAAGTCTATGGGCATTATAAAGGAGGTTATCAGAGACTGCAGACATGTTAGAAGAGATGGTCAGAGACTGCGGACATGAAACATAAGATGGTCATAGATTGCAGACATGGTACTAGAAATGGTCAGATATTGTAGGCATGATACAAGAGATGGTTAGAGAATGTGGACATAATATAGGAGATGGTCAGAGACTGCAGACATGATACAAGAGATGGTCAGAGACTGCAGACATGATACAAGAGATGGTCTAAAACTGGAGACGTGATACAAGACATGGTCTGAGACTACAGACATAGTAAAACAGATGCTCAGAGACTGCAGACATGGCACAGGAGATGATTAAAGTTTGCAAACACGATACAAGATATGGTCAGTGACTGCAGACATGCTGTAGGAGACTGTCAGACTGTGAACATGCTATAGGAGTTGTTGGAGAATAGGGACATGTTTCAGGACACAGTCACTGACTGGAGACATATTACATAAAAATGCTGGAAATCACTGCTATAATAGGGCAATGGGGAAACAGAATAGTGTCTGCAGGAGTCCCGGGAGTCACACAAAATTGCAAAAGAGCCACACAGCACAGTGGGTGATTGGATAGAGAGACTCTTGGGTCTCTGCTTTTATTTATGACCTTGATGGAAAGCATAGTTTTAGCTTTGGGTTGTTTTTTTAATCTGGCTTTTCCAGGTTTTCTTTTTATTTGCTTTTTGTACAGTTGTGTTAAAAATAATAGCAGTCAGACATCACTAACCTGATCAATCACTGTTTTTGGTAGAAATGATATTTCTACATGGCAAATCATTTACTAGCAGGTGTAGTAGAGTTATAGAAATCCAACAGACCCAACAGTCATGACATGCATGCTGCTGATTCTGTGTAATTGAATCACTAATTGAAAGGGGCATGTTCAAAATAATAGCAGTGTGGAGTTCTATTAGTGAGGTCATTCATTCTTTGAAAAACAGGTGGCAATTATTGCCCTTATTTAAGGAAGGAAGGCAGCAAATGTTGTACATGCTGGTTACAGTGCATTTCTCTCTGAAATTCTGAGGAAAATGGGTCGTTCCAGACGTTGTTCAGAAGAACAGCGTACCTTGATTAAAAAGTTGATTGGAGAGGGGAAAACATATAAACAAGTGCAGAAAATGATAGGCTGCTCAGCTAAAATGATCGCAAATGCTTTAAAATGGCAACCAAAACCTGAAAGACGTGGAAGAAAGCGAAAAGCTTCCATTCAAATAGATAGAAAAATAGCCAAAATTGCAAGGATTCAGCCAAGAATCAGCTCCAGGAAGATCAAAGAAGCTCTAAAGTTACCTGTGAGTACTGTTACAACTAGAAGACGCCTATGTGAAGCCAAGCTATCTGCAAGAAGCCCTCGCAAAGTCCCACTGTTGAAAAAAAGACATGTGCTGAAGAGGTTACAATTTGCCAAAGAGCACATTGACTGGCCTAAAGAGAAATGACGCAACATTTTGTGGACTGATGAAAGTAAGATTGTTCTTTTTGGGTCTAGTGACCGGAGACAGTTTGTCAGATGACCCCCGAACACTGAATTCAAGCCACAGTACACTGTGAAGACAGTGAAGCATGGCTGCGCAAGCATCATGATATGGGGACGTTTCTCATACTACGGTGTTGGGCCTATTTTTCGCATACCAGGGATCATGGATCAGTTTGAATAGATCAGAATACTTGAAGAGGTCATGCTGCCTTTTGCTGAAGAGGAAATGCCCTTGAAATGGGTGTTCCAACAAGACAACGACCCCAAACACACCAGTAAACGTGCAACATCTTGGTTCCAGACCAACAAGATTGACGTTATGGAGTGGCCAGCCCAATCCCCAGATCTTAATCCAATAGAAAACTTGTGGGGTGACATCAAAAATGCAGTTTCTGAGGCAAAACCAAGAAATAGAGAAGAACTGTGGAATGTAGTCCAATCATCCTGGGCTGGAATACCTGTTCACAGGTGCCAGAAGTTGGTTGACTCCATACAACACAGATGTACAGCAGTTCTCAGAAACAGTGCTTATACAACTAAATATTAATTAAGTGATTCAAAGGAAAGCAAAATCTTCAAACATTTTTCAGTTTATATAGTGAATGTTTGAGTTTGTAAAGAAGAATACAAATACTGCTATTTTTTTGAACAGTCTAATATTCACTTTTCTTCAATTTTTTTAGAGAAACAACACAAATTTGATATATTTTCTTCATGTTTTGATTTGGAATAGAATGTGTAGTGTTCCCAATACATTTGTGTGTATGGAAATAAAAGCTATTAGAAGGATTTTGAGCTTTATTCACTTTTTTCAACACACTGCTATTATTTTGAACACAACTGTATGTGTGTAATTTTAAATGTGGACAATTGTGGTTCAGGAGTTGCAGATGGCTTCAAGATATGTTGTGGAATAAAGCCCCGTACAAGAGGTCTTAATTTTTCAGCAGACCTGTACAATGCCTGTTCAATTGTGCAATTATGTGACAATGAGCTATAATGTTGATTAAAATTATGCACCTGGGAGCTAAAAACACGCATGCAATCTAAGGAAAGAACAACTGGGGGAGTCAATGGTATAGAAGGATCTGGGTGTTCTGGTAGATCATAGACTTAAAGAATATGTAAACCCAACATTCCATATTCCTGATATTTGCTTGCTATACCGTGTACTTGAAAAATTAAAAAGTATCCTGTTCTCTTTGTATTGCTTCCTTTGAGTGAAATCACTGATGTTCCTGCCAGTCCCTCTTCTTCCCTATCAAAAACGGACCACACTAAGCAGGAGAAAACACGGTAGTCTGCTCTCTAGCTATGCTGGAAACTCAGCCTGCTCTCCTCCAATGATCAGGCTTGTTCTAACATAACCCCCTGCACAGTCTTTCACTGGGAAGCTCGGTGTGATGTTTCTCCTCCCCTACCTCTTATGCAGAGGGAATGTGATCTCTTCTAAAAAAGGGGAGAAAAAGTATTTATAGTGAGCTTTTTTAATATCTATACACAAATGGTTTGCCTTTCATTTCTATTTTAAACTGAATGAGTTGTTTTACCAGATGAGGGTTTTAAAGCAAGCAAAATTCCATCTTGTAATAAAAGAGGAAGGCTTGCTGATAAGGGGGTACCACCGGTCCTTCTGTAGGGGGCCCAGGCACACAGGGGGTCCGGACTGCAGGGGATCAGTGTGGTGGGGCAGGGGGTGTCATTGCACAATGATGCTCTTTGCAGCTCTCTGCAGCAGCTGAAAGGCAGTTTCTCCCCCCCTCCCTCCAGCTGGCTTTCAGCTGCTGGAGTTAGAGACACAGATCCAGGGCATTGTTCTGTAATTGTCCCCTAGCCCTGCTGCACTGATACCCCCTCCCTGCCCTGCCTACATCTGAGTCCCCTGTGTGCCTGGGCCCCTCCTCATCCCCCCTGCAGCACTGCCGGCTTCCCTGTCCTGCTGGCTGCTGTGGGTACATAGGGGGATAGAGAATGGGGGAAGGGACTGGTAAATATATATACAGGAACAGTGCCACGCTCTGGCCATAAAAAAAAGCTCTGTATATCCAAATATATACCACTATACAAACGTTTTAGGCAGATGTGAAAAAATTCTGTAAATAAGGAATGCTTTCAGAAATAAAAGTGTTCATTGATTATTTTCATCAATTACCTAAGTGGAAAGTAAACTAATAGAAGAGAAATCCAAATCAAATCATTATTTGTCGTGACCAACCTTTGCCATCAAAACAGCATCAATTCTTTTAGGTACACTTGCACACAAGAAACTCAGCAGGTAGGTTGTTCCAAGCATCTTGGAGAACTAACCACAGATCTTCTGTGGATGTAGGCTGCCTCAAATCCTTCATATAATCCCATACAAACTCAATGTTGAGATCAGGGCTATGGGGGCCAAATTATCAGTTCCAGGACTCTTTGTTCTTCTTTACGCTGAAGATAGTTCCTAATGGAATTGGCTGTATGATTGTGGTCTTTGTGTTGCTGCAGAATACATTTGGTAACAATCACACGCCTCCCTGATGGTATGGCATGATGGATAAGTATCTGCCTGTATTTCTCAGCATTCAGAACACCGTTGATTTTGACCAGTGATCTCCAAACTGCGGCCCAAGGTCTGGATGTGGCCCTTTGCTATCCTTTATCTGGTCCTTAGGGCCCTAATGCTCCAACTGATTTGTGTCACTATTCCTAACACGGACACCAACAGTGGGGCATGATTCTCAAACTGATACCAACGATGGGGCACTATTCCTCCCACTGACACCAATGGTAGGGCACTATTCCTCCTGGAAATACCTATGACAAGAAACCATTCCTCCTCCTATTGACCACAGGCACTATGCAGCTGAACACCACACCTGAGGCATTGTTTGCTATCACTCATGCCAGGCCTGGACACTGACCACAATCCTGCCTGCCAAAAGCCTGCAGGACAGTAAACTGGCCCTTTGTTTGGAAAGTTTCGAGACCCCTGATCTTGCCCAAATCTCCAACTCCATTTGCAGAAATGCACTCCAAACTTGCAAAGAACCTCCACCATGCTTACTGTCAGGGCTCCCAGGTATGACCAGAGGTGTGTGACTGAAGCAGGGAAACGCAGACCTCAGATATGTTATAAACAATATAATTTATTAACACTAACAGTACAAACATAAACGCAGTGCAATACTAAAACATAATACAGTGCAAACAAACCAAACCAAACCACCCACAGATAACAGTATATACAAGCAAGCGTCGTCAGGCAGGCCGGGTCAATATCAATTGGGCAGGTAGGTACAGGGGGAGCAAGCGGAGAATAGTCGGGGTCACAGGCCAGGTTCAGCAGGTAGCAAGCAGCATAGTACAGAGGGTCAGACAGAGGAATGGTCAGGGTCACAAGCCAGGATCAGAGCAGGAGAAGTCAGCAAAGGAACAGAAACAGGATGCAGGACAGATACAGGGCCCAGGACAAACACAACACCAAGGCAGAGTCTGCAAGTCTGGCCATCCCTTAAATACCCCAGCATCATCAGTTCCAGGTGTTAGCTGGCTGAAAGGTTGAGTCTCTGATTGCTGGGAGCACCCGCTGGCCAGCCCTGGTACTGCAGATCAAAAGGCAGGTGAGTCCCACCATTGCTGGCCAGTCCATTCCTAACAGTACCCCCCCCTCAAGGAGCGGCCTCAGGACGCTCCAAACAGTCCTAGCTGGGCAAAATGTTCCACCGCCCGGGTCTGGCAACTGGCGGGATATCAAAGACTGGCACACCGGGCAGGACTCCGGGCAGCGGCACACCGGGCTGGACTCCGGGCAGAGGCACATCGAGCAGAGGCACATCGAGCAGAGGCACACCGGGCAGAGGCACATCGAGCAGGACTCCGGGCAGAGGCACATCGGGCAGGACTCCGGGCAGAGGCACATCGGGCAGGACTCCGGGCAGAGGCACATCGGGCAGGACTCCGGGCAGAGGCACATCGGATTACCAGGCGAAGCAGCAGGCAGCGGGCCACCAGGCGGAGCGGCAGGCACCGGGCCCCCGGGCGGGGCAGCAGGCACCGGGCCCCCGGGCGGGGCAGCAGGCACCGGGCCCCCGGGCGGGGCAGCAGGCACCGGGCCCCCGGGCGGGGCAGCAGGCACCGGGCCCCCGGGCGGAGCGGCAGGCACCGGGCCCCCGGGCGGGGCGACAGGCACCGGACCCCCAGATGGAGCGATAGGTCTCGGGCCCTCAGGCGGAGCGGCGGGCGCCGGACCCCCAGGTGGAGCGACAGGTCTCGGGCCCTCAGGCGGAGCGGCGGGCGCCGGACCCCCAGGTGGAGCGACAGGTCTCGGGCCCTCAGGCGGAGCGGCGGGCGCCGGACCCCCAGATGGAGCGATAGGTCTCGGGCCCTCAGGCGGAGCGGCGGGCGCCGGACCCCCAGCTGGAGCGACAGGTCTCGGGCCCTCAGGCGGAGCGGCGGGCGCCGGACCCCCAGGTGGAGCGACAGGTCTCGGGCCCTCAGGCGGAGCGGCGGGCGCCGGACCCCCAGGTGGAGCGACAGGTCTCGGGCCCTCAGGCGGAGCGGCGGGCGCCGGACCCCCAGATGGAGCGATAGGTCTCGGGCCCTCAGGCGGAGCGGCGGGCGCCGGACCCCCAGCTGGAGCGACAGGTCTCGGGCCCTCAGGCGGAGCGGCGGGCGCCGGACCCCCAGGTGGAGCGACAGGTCTCGGGCCCTCAGGCGGAGCGGCGGGCGCCGGACCCCCAGATGGAGCGACAGGTCTCGGGCCC
This sequence comes from Staurois parvus, assembly GCF_062004578.1. Taxonomy (NCBI): domain Eukaryota; kingdom Metazoa; phylum Chordata; class Amphibia; order Anura; family Ranidae; genus Staurois; species Staurois parvus. The sequence goes on from NW_028317845.1 coordinate 762,939, forward strand.
TCAAGCGGAGTGGCAGGTGCCGGACCCCCAGGCGGAGCGACAGGTCTCGGGCCCCCAGGCGGGGCGGCGGGCACCGAGTCACCAGGCACAACAGTGGGCTCCGAGTCAACTGGGATGACCGCTGGCACTGGGTCAGACATTGGATCGTCTGGCTGGACAGCGGGCATCGGGTCACCAGGCATCAGGTCATTTGGCTCGACAGCGGGCACCGCGTCATCTGGCAAGGCAGTGGGCTCCGAGTCAACTGGTATGACCGCGGGCACTGGGTCAGACATTGGATCGTCTGACTGGACAGCGGGCACTGGGTCACCAGGCATCAGGTCATTTGGCTCGACAGCGGGCACCGCGTCATCTGGCAAGGCAGTGGGCTCCGAGTCAACAGGCACGACAGTGAGCACCGGGGCATCAGGTACCGGATTGTCTGGCTCGACAGCGGGCATCGGGTCACCAGGTATGACAGCGGGCACTGGGTCACCAGGCATCAGGTCATTTGGCTTGTCAGCGGGCACCGCGTCATCTGGCAAGGCAGTGGGCTCCGAGTCAACTGGTATGACCGCGGGCACTGGGTCAGACATTGGATCGTCTGACTGGACAGCGGGCACTGGGTCACCAGGCATCAGGTCATTTGGCTCGCCAGCGGGCACCGCGTCATCTGGCAAGGCAGTGGGCACCGGGTCACCAGGTATGACAGCGGGCTCTGAGTCAATTGGCACGACAGCGGGCACTGGATCAGGTACCGGATCATCTGGATCAACAGCGGGCATCGAGTCAACTGGCCTAATAGGATCGTCGGGCTGGATCAGTTCATCCTGCTGAGTAGCGGCATCAGGCTGAATGCAGGCATCAGGCCGAGTAGAGGCATCAGGCCGAGTAGAGGCTTCAGGCCGAGTAGAGGCTTCAGGCCGAGTACAGGCATCAGGCCGAGTACAGGCATCAGGCCGAGTACAGGCATCAGGCCGAGTACAGGCATCAGGCCGAGTACAGGCATCAGGCCGAGTAGAGGCTTCAGGCCGAGGAGAGGCTTCAGGCCGAGGAGAGGCTTCAGGCCGAGGAGAGGCTTCAGGCCGAGTAGAGGCTTCAGGCCGAGTAGAGGCTTCAGGCTGCGTACAGGCATCAGTCTGAACCACGGAAGGCAGGCTCACCGGTTTGGATACTGGCAGGATGGTATTGGTTGGAAAGAATTTTCGCTTTTTTCTGGTTTTAACTACTGGAGCACTGCAAGTAAACGCAGGTCTGCAAACGAATGGAGCAGCTGGAGACAGAGAAGAACTGGAGGATGGAACAGGAGAGGGAGCAGTTGCTACAGAGGGCTTTTTTACAGGGTTAAAGGCAGGATAGGTGCAGCGAGTGGGAACAGGGTACTGACATGCGGTAGATAGCCAAGTATACTGGGCTGTAACTGGAGGAGCTGGTGGGAATACAGGAGTAGAGTTAGAAGCAGGACTGGGTCTTTGTAAGCTGACTGAGGCTGGGTGCAACAAATCTGTCCATGTCTGCAGTAGGGGTTGAACAAAGCTGAGTTTACACAAAGTCTGTCTGGTCAATGACTGCACTGCGTTTATACAATCTCTCAGTGTCTGTGGTGAACATGTGGAATAACGCTCCAGAAAGTAACCCACATCATCCTCTAATAACCACACCAGGGACTCTACCTGGTCTGCACTAAATGGTGGCAAAAATTCATCCCTGCATTCGGGGAAACCAGATGAAACCAACTCAACACAAACCTGAATCAATGGCTGCACCATAGAGAAAACTGTGCCCTGATCTACTAGAACATGAGCGAGCCGTATACATTCTAGCAGTTCATCCTGGGGATACTCCTTCAGAGTCTGATAAGCATACTCTCTGTCATCAAGCACTAGCAGAGATAAATACTCAACCTCATCTAGATCCATCCTTCCCATCAACAAGCCAAGATGGCTTCCCTGTGCAGCCACTTCTGGTCAGGATTGGCCTTGGTGTAATGTCAGGGCTCCCAGGTATGACCAGAGGTGTGTGACTGAAGCAGGGAAACGCAGACCTCAGATATGTTATAAACAATATAATTTATTAACACTAACAGTACAAACATAAACGCAGTGCAATACTAAAACATAATACAGTGCAAACAAACCAAACCAAACCACCCACAGATAACAGTATATACAAGCAAGCGTCGTCAGGCAGGCCGGGTCAATATCAATTGGGCAGGTAGGTACAGGGGGAGCAAGCGGAGAATAGTCGGGGTCACAGGCCAGGTTCAGCAGGTAGCAAGCAGCATAGTACAGAGGGTCAGACAGAGGAATGGTCAGGGTCACAAGCCAGGATCAGAGCAGGAGAAGTCAGCAAAGGAACAGAAACAGGATGCAGGACAGATACAGGGCCCAGGACAAACACAACACCAAGGCAGAGTCTGCAAGTCTGGCCATCCCTTAAATACCCCAGCATCATCAGTTCCAGGTGTTAGCTGGCTGAAAGGTTGAGTCTCTGATTGCTGGGAGCACCCGCTGGCCAGCCCTGGTACTGCAGATCAAAAGGCAGGTGAGTCCCACCATTGCTGGCCAGTCCATTCCTAACACTTACTGTTGCCTGCAGACACTCATTGTACCTCTTTCCAGCCCATTGAAAACAAATTGCCTCCTGCCACAGCTAAATATTTCAAATTTTGACTCATTATTCCAGAGCATCTGCTGTCATTTTTCTTCACCCCAGTTCTGATGTGTTTCGTGTATAGCCGAGTCATTTAGCCTTGTTTCCATGTTGGAGGAATGGCTTTTTGGCCACAAATCACCTATGAAGAACAATTCTTGCCAGGCTTCTCCAGACAGTAGATGGGTGTCCCTGGGTCCCACTGGTTTCTGACAGTTCTGTGCTGATGGCACTGCTGGACATCTTGCGATGTCCAAGGGAAGAAAGCATGATGCGTCTATTCTGCTGCATCAAGTTCCATTGGGTGATCACTGCGTCTACATTCCTCAACATTGCCTGTTTCTTTGTGTTTTTTCAAAAGAGCTTGAACAGCACATCTTGAAACCCCAGTTTGCTTTGAAATCTTTGCCTGGAAGAGAACTTGCTGATGCAGTATAACTACCTTGTGCTGTGTTGCTGTGCTCAGCCTTGCCATGGTGTATGACCTGTGGCATGAAACGGTCTTCCACAACCTCACCGTAGCCTCCCTACCGGTCTGATTAGGTCAGTATTTCTGTGCTCAAAGTGGTACATTTTTTTGCATGGAAATATGTATTTTTTTTATTGTAGTCCTGTAATTTTTAGGAATAACTCACTGAAATCTGTCCGAACAAAAGTCTAGTAAACATCCTGGTTATGTTAAAATTTGAAACACGAAATCATAAATTATAATTTAATAACGAATCATAAAAAATAACATAATAATAATAAATTTAATTCAATAATATAATCAAACCAAAAACACTGAAATTTTAAATATAGCGCCAAATTCGCACATCACTGAGCAAAGTCGTAAAATCGTTTTCAGTGTCTGATGACGAATTTCCCACAAATCATTTTCACTCAATTCTGCAAGTGGTTCTGATTTACTATTGCTGGTCTAAAACCGCTTTTGACCTAAAGGGACGCTTTTAGGACACCATGGACGTTTCTCAGTTTCCAGGCAGAAAGAACAGTAAAAATGCAGGCAGGGCACAGGACAAAGCACTAGGGACAAAATGTATGTGAAATGGTTTGATACAGTAATGTTTTACTATGTGATTTTAGTGTATTTAGTGAATGTCACTTTTTCACATTTTCAAATTTCCCGCCGTTCCGTCCCCGTACGTCCTGACGTCGCAGGGAACGGAATCCGGAAGACGGATGCTGGCATCGGCCGGAGGACATTGACGGGGACACTGCAGGGGGGACATCGCAGGAGCAAAAGACAAGGTAAGTGCAGAAGAGATCCCGGAGCAGCTCTGCAAGGTATTACCTAGTGTAGCTCGGGGTTACCGCTTGTGGTGCTAAAACTTTACCCCGAGCTACACTCGGGAATACCGCCAGGGAGGTTAATAGCAGAGTTTGGCTGTCCCTCACCCAGTTTTAAGCCGCCTACACAGCTGTTTCAGTTAATGACTAAACCTACATATAAAATTGATCATCATTAGCACCTGCGTGGTATAATTGGTTAATCATACACCTGACTCTAATCCTACAAAATCCTTGCCTTTGTGCAAGTGTACAAACTATGCAAGTGTAAGAAATTATGCTGGTTTGAAGCCAAAGGGTAGTCACACCAAATATTTATATGATTTAGACTGTTCGCACACTTTGCATTTTGCAAATAGATAAAAATAAACTAATATTATATATTTTTTAAAAGCATTCTTACTTTACACATTACATGATTCTTGAAATAATATTTCACTCAAAAATAATATTTTAGTTATGGGCTAAATATTTTTATGTAATTACTCTTACTGCAAAATCTCTCCATTTATACTGACCATGTTCATGTCCACCAAGGAGATTTAGGATTTAACACTTTTCAGGTGTTCAATACCCTCCTCTGGCATTCTCTATAAAACAAATAAAATAATCTTACCCCCCTCCAAATATCACCTCCTCTTCTCCCTCACCCTATGCTACCATCTGGGCAAGACGTGAAGCTTCTAGAACGAAGATCACTATCCCCCACCACTGCCCTCTACCAGACATTCAAAGAAACCCCTCTTGGGCTATCTTCTTCACACATTACCTTGGCTATTGGCTACCAGAGAACATCCACACTGGTATTTGTTTCCAATAATGTTCAATCCTGAGATTTCTTATATAAAAGATTTGGAAAGAAAAACCCATAAAATAAATAAAAAGACCAAACAGGGAGAGTGGATACCCCCAACTGTCCATAGTAGGTGATTAAAACCAGTTTCAAACCACGAAAATCCATGATATATGTAAGAAATCAAGAAATTTAATTCCCCAATATCAGTTTTGGATGAACAGACCTTTTAATTTCAATCATGATATAACTGACACTACACACTTACTTGAGCTGCTATAAGCAGGTAGGATGGTAAAGCTGGTGGCACCAAGGATGAGAATCCACCACATTGTACACAGGAACTGATATCTCATATCTGTGGTACATGAATGATAAATAATTAATACAAAATAACAGTAGATGGGACGTCAAAAGCCAACTAAATTCTGTTTAGGACAGTAATTTTTGTAGTACTGCTCATGAATGAGGTCCCTTTGAGATGAGCATTGTTAGAGTATCACGTGTCTGTTAGGGCTCTTTCACACAGGCGACCAAGGGGGCAATAAACAACAGGAAGCTGTACTACAGTTCTTCTGTCCTCCAGCCTCCCACCTATATTCTAACAGCAGTGAGTGAAGGGACTGTACACATGCTGTGGCCATAGCACAACCAGTCAAACTTGCCCATTGTCAGTAGGCAATGGGTCAATGGGAGTGTGCCACAACTGTGAGCCAAACGCTTGGCTGGCAATCATGTATTTTAATAAAAAAAAAAAAAAAAAAACAAGGAGGCATTAGGACTCCTGAACACCTGCAAGCCACTGCTATAGCACGCTCTCAAAAGCAATTCACCGTGGGTCACTTTTCAGAGGGCGGTAGACAATGCCACCCTAAATAAGAGCCCTAAAAGTTTTCAGTAGTTTACCGGTTATCCTGCCACAGTCAAATGACTAGGTGCTTTTCCTGCTCATGCTGCAAATTCACTCAGTTTACAACACATAGCTGAGTTTTCTTTTCAGCATAATTGATACTGATTGAAGCAGGCTTCTGTTACTGACTCCAGCATCTCATAGAAACACTAAAACATGACGAGTGATGGCAACAGAAGATCAAGTGTTCCATCAAGTCTGCCACTTTTTACATTTTTTTAAACTTTTTATCTGTGTGTAGATCTAGGTTTGTCCCATGCATGTTTAAATTCACTGCCTGTTGATTGACCCAGTACTTCTACTTGAAATCTGTTCCAAGCATCAGCCACTGTAAAATGTTACTTTTGAAGAGTAGTTTTAGGCCATGCCTTTGTGGTTTTTATATTACTTTGATCAACTGTTCAATCAACTTTTGTCAAATGGGCTATGTAGAAAATTGTTGGCTGAACAGTGCTTGCATCCAATCAGAATTTTCATTAAATTCAGGTTTGACAAGTTTCAAGTAGGATTCACCAAGCCTTCAGTGAATCAGACCTGGGCGGATGCACTTATCCGTACTGATGGCTAATTTTGATTAAAAGTAACCCACGATAAATGCCTAGTGGCTCCCCATTCAGGCTCATAAGGTCCAATTAGGGGTGGACTGACCATTTGGAAACTCAGGCACTGCCCGAGGGCCCGGGGTCAGTAGGGGGCCCCATGAGATGCCCCTGATACCTTTTTCATAGGCTTTTTTGAGTTTGGGCAAGGACACAGGGGCCCCATGATCCCCTATTGCCCGGGGGCTCCATGAGTTGTCAGTCCGCCCCTGGATCCAATGAATTGTATGATGCTGACTAGTGAGGGTGCAGGCTGGGGAAAGGTTCATCCAGACCCAAAGCACGCTGTAGAAATAGGAAAAGACAGCCTGACCACCTCACGCCTTGCCCGGCCCAAGTGGTTAACAGATAAAAGCAGCCTCAGCTCGATTATTCCAAGCCATACCCCCAACATGTTTCGCTCTGCCCCTTGACCATGCCCTGGGCATGGCTTGGATGAATTGAGCTGAGGCTGCTTTTGCCTGCTAACCACTTGGGCCAGGCGAGTCGTGTGGCGGTTGGACTATCTTTTCCTATTTATACAGTTTCATAATAAGAAGTTTAGACAATGAAAATAAATAATTATTACCTTTGATAATTGGAAAAGCCTTGTGAGAGACAATCATATTTGTATAGTGTATACAGGTTTTGTATCTTGCTGAAAAATTTCTGTGACTGGTGAAGTTTCTGCCTTTTTTTCAATAGAACAGGTAATAATCCCTTCTATAGTATGTACTGCAATTGAATGTTGCTGTAGTCAGAGTAAAAAGTTGCTTCTGGGGATGTTGGGAGGATCACAAGTCATTCTCGCTCAGAGATCTCCCTGACTATGTTCATTATTTTCTATTAATTTCAGCTAAATGGCTAAATGGTTAGCACTTCTGCCTGGCAGTACTAGGGTCGTCGGTTCAAATCCCAACCATTTACATGTTCTCCCTGTGCCTGCATGGGTTTCCTCCAGTTTCCTCCCACACTCCAAAGACATGCTGGGAGGTTAATTGGCTCCTGTCTAAATTGTCCCTAGTATGTGTATGTATGAATGTGAGTTAAGGACCTTAGATTGTACGCTCCTTGAGGGTTAGGGACTGATGTGAATGTACAATATATATGTAAAGTGCTGCATAAATTGACGGCGCTATATAAGTACCTGAAATAAATAAATAACTACAGCAGAGAACTGCTGTTACCATTGGAAAAAAAAAGGTTTTCCCAGATCATATTCAAATGTAATACAGCAACAGAGGAAGGTCTGCTTGTGTGGGTTTAGCATTATTCATATGATAGTTCTGCTAAGGCTTCTTATAGGTTTGTTTGAACAAATCCTATAAGATAAAATCAAGCTTGGTGAATGGCATTATACAATCACACAAAACACTATATAACTTACACATCACTGATGTATGGATCCCTTGGATCGGTCCTGTGTTGTCAGCTTGATTCCTTGTGTCTTACAAGCCTTTAAACACTTTGCTTGTGGACTTCAATTTCAGCCATAAGCGACAGATCACATTCTGGTTAATCCATAACCTCAAATATTGATTCTGTGTCCTGTCCTCCTCTCTGCAAACAAAAGCGAGTCTCCAAAATACTGCAGCCCTACGTGGGATGGGACGAGGACAAGTGTGTATAAAACATAAATAAACTCCTGATCATCTGAACATTATACAATAAAATACAATACACACTTGTTACCTACTAATCAATACCTAAATCTTGGGACGGGTCGGAATATCATTTATTGCTTACTATTCAGTATTAGAGTCATTCCATTGTTGTGTAAATTTCCAACTGGTCTGAGGGACTCTAAAAAAAATAAAAGCACTACATGCAGCTATATTCATCCTTTGTACTCTTTTATATATACAGTGGGGATCGAAAGTTTGGGCACCCCAGCTAAAAATTTGTATTAATGTGCATAAAGAAGCCAAGGAAAGATGGAAAAATCTACAAAAGGCATCAAATTACAGATTAGACATTCTTATAATATGTCAACAAAAGTTAGATTTTATTTCCATCATTTACACTTTCAAAATAACAGAAAACAAAAAAATGGCGTCTGCAAAAGTTTGGGCACCCTGCAGAGTTAATATCTTGTACTGCCCCCTTTGCCAAGCTGAGACCTGCCAGTGTCATGGATTGTTCTCAATCATCGTCTGGGAAGACCAGGTGATGTCAATCTCAAAAGGTTTTAAATGCCCAGACTCATCTGACCTTGCCCAAACAATCAGCACCATGGGTTCTTCTAAGCAGTTGTCTAGAAAACTGAAACTGAAAATAGTTGACGCTCACAAAGCTGGAGAAGGCTATAAGAAGATAGCGAACCGTTTTCAGATGTCAATATCTTCTGTTCGGAATGTAATTAAGAAATGGCAGTCATCAGGAACAGTGGAAGTTAAAGCAAGATCTGGAAGACCAAGAAAAATATCAGACAGAACAGCTCGCAGGATTGTGAGAAAAACAATTCAAAACCCACGTTTGACTGCACGATCCCTCCAGAAAGATCTGGCATACACTGGAGTTGTGGTACACTATTCCACTATAAAGAGATACTTGTACAAATATGGTCTTCATGGAAGAGTCATCAGAAGAAAACCTCTTCTACGTCCTCACCACAAAAGTCGAAGTCGAAATCCCCTCTTCAGAGCTATCACAGCTCTAAAGAAGGGAGTTCGACTCCCGAAACGCATCAGCTTGCCAACTAGATGGTTCCAGGATGGGACACTACTGCCCTAGACTGAAATGTCTAGGATACATGCCTGTATTCGTATTCCATTTGAGAGTATTCATGTGTCTTTGAGGCTTTAATAAAATTGTATTACAGTAATGCACAAGGAGTGTGCTCCCTTTTATGTGGTTTTATTTACAGTAATCTGGATAAACGCAGATCTGAACAAGGGATAAAAGAACAGACGGCATATATTGTATGGTGTATATGACTAAGCTAAACCATTAGTTACACACAGCAGTTTGTATATACCTATGCACCCAACCACATTACTTATTGGCACTTTGGGTCTCACCTACATATATGTATCCATAGAACAGTGCTTCTGTCTAAACTAAAATAGAGAGTCCTTAAAGGGCTGGGAGACAAATGTAATAAGCATTGGAGGGTTTAAAAAAGCCTAGCTGACAGGATATTTTATTGTAAATTAAAACTTTAAGATATTATAAATAAATACAGTTATGTTTGGCTTGGCAACTTGGCTCAACTGATTTTTATCTAAATTTGTATTCATTCTATATTTGTTTGAAAACATTGAAATAAATGCAAAGGCAACTGAATCATCCCAAAATTTTGCCACGAGAAGTGGTCATATGCTGTTTTGTAGATACATAATAGCTGTTAAAGCTGAACTTCAGCTCTCCCTTCAATTTGGAACAGTTGCACTGGCTCCTCTCTTGTATTAAATGTTCTGATTTCACTGCACACTGAGCATTTGACACGTTGGAGTTGCAGCAAGTCAGAGTCTGTCATTTCTGGATTGGAGAACATCCAACATCAACTAGCTCTTTCCTTCCCAGTCTTATTGTATCTGGCCCACCCCTTTCATTCATTGGATTTCAGTTCTTTTAACCACTTGCCCTCTGAAAGATTTACCCTCCTTCCTGACCAGGCCAATTTTTGCTATTCGGCGCTGCGCTATTTCAACTAATAATTGCACGGGCACGCAATTCTGTACCCAAAACAATGTATGTCTTTTTTTCTTCACAAATAGAGCTTTTTTTGTGGCATTTGATCAATACTGGGTTTTTCATTTTTTTGCACTATAAACAAAAAAAGACCGAAATTTTTGAAAAAAAAACCCCTATATTTTCACATTTCTGTTATAAAAAATATCCAATAAACTAAAATTTTGGCATAAATTTAGGCCAAAATGTATTTTGCTACATGTCTTTGATAAAGAAAAAAATCCCAATAAGTATACAGTCAGGTCCATAAATATTGGGACATGGACACAATTCTAACATTTTTGGCTCTATACACCACCACAATGGATTTGAAATGAAACAAACAAGATGTCCTTAAACTGCAGACTGTCAGCTTTAATTTGAGGGTATTTACATCCAAATCAGGTGAACGGTGTAGGAATTACAACAGTTTGCATATGTGCATCCCACTTGTTAAGGGACCAAAAGTAATGGGACAGAATAAGAATCATAAATCAGACTTTCACTTTTTAATACTTGGTTGCAAATCCTTTGCAGTCAATTACAGCCTGAAGTCTGGAACGCATAGACATCACCAGACGCTGGGTTTCATCCCTGGTGATGCTCTGCCAGGCCTCTACTGCAACTGTCTTCAGTTCCTGCTTGTTCTTGGGGCATTTTCCCTTCAGTTTTGTCTTCAGCAAGTGAAATGCATGCTCAATCGGATTCAGGTCAGGTGATTGACTTGGCCATTGCAAAACATACCACTTCTTTCCCTTAAAAAACTCTTTGGTTGCTTTTGCAGTCTGCTTTGGGTCATTGTCCATCTGCACTGTGAAGCGGCGTCCAATGACTTCTGAAGCATTTGGCTGAATATGAGCAGATAATATTGCCCGAAACACTTCAGAATTCATCCTGCTGCTTTTGTCAGCAGTCACATCATCAATAAATACAAGAGAACAAGTTCCATTGGCAGCCATACATGCCCACGCCATGACACTACCACCACCATGCTTCACTGATGAGGTGGTATGCTTAGGATCATGAGCAGTTCCTTTCCTTCTCCATACTCTTCTCTTCCCATCACTCTGGTACAAGTTGATCTCGGTCTCATCTGTCCATAGATGTTGTTCCAGAACTGTGAAGGCTTTTTTAGATGTCGTTTGTCAAACTCTAATCTGGCCTTCCTGTTTTTGAGGCTCACCAATGGTTTCCATCTTGTGGTGAACCCTCTGTATTCACTCTGGTGAAGTCTTCTCTTGATTGTTGACTTTGGCACACATACACCTACCTCCTGGAGAGCGTTCTTGATCTGGCCAACTGTTGTGAAGGGTGTTTTCTTCACCAAGGAAAGAATTCTTTGGTCATCCACCACAGTTGTTTTCCATGGTCTTCCGGGTCTTTTGGTGTTGCTGAGCTCACCGGTGCGTTCCTTCTTTTTAAGAATGTTCCAAACAGTTGTTTTGACCACGCCTAATGTTTTTGCTGTCTCTCTGATGGGTTTGTTTTGTTTTTTCAGCCTAATGATGGCTTGCTTCACTGATAGTGACAGCTCTTTGGATCTCATCTTGAGAGTTGACAGCAACAGATTCCAAATGCAAATAGCACACTTGAAATGAACTCTGGACCTTTTATCTGCTCATTGTAATTGGGATAATGAGGGAATAACACACACCTGGCCATGGAACAACCAACAAGCCAATTGTCCCATTACTTTTGGTCACTTAACAAGTGGAAGGCACATATGCAAACTGTTGTAATTCCTACACTGTTCACCTGATTTGGATGTAAATACCCCTTACCTGACTGTAAATTAATTGGTTTGTATGAAAGTTATAGCGTCTACAAACTATGGTGTGGATACTGGAATTTACACAGCTTTTACTTTCTGATTACATTTCTTTAGGTGCTACAATGCCAGGGCAGTACAAACACCCCCAAATGGCCCTTTTTCAGAAAGTATACACCCTAAGCTATCTGATGTATCTTTTTACACAAAGCAGTTATTTAAATGGTATATTGCTCACACATGCCATGGGTATATTTGGAATTACATCACAAAATATATTATGCTACTTCTCCTGAGTATAGGGAGACCACTTTTTGGCAGACTAGCTGCATATAGCAGCCCCAAATCCAATTACCCCTTTGAAAGCCTGATGGTGCATAAATTCCTCATTTGACTTCCTCACTACCTGAAATACCAGGATAGAACCAAACCCCCCCAAATTCACCCTTTTTGGAAAGCAGACACTCCAAGGAATTTAATAAGAGGCATAGCTAGTAAAAGTATTTTTTTCTAGAAAATTAATTTGAACCCTCAAACGTTATATATGTTTTAAAGCAGACACCCTAGTGAAAAAAATGGTGGGTGTTTTTTCAAATGCAATTTTTTTATAAAAAATACACTTTTTTGAATTTAATGCACAAAATCACAATATATTGGCCAATTGTTGATAAAAAATATAAAAAGGTCATAGTATGCCAAGTAAATAGATACCACACATGATATGCTTTAAAACTTCACATGCCCCATGCAAAGCAACATACCACATACATTTTTAATATCCATAGGCGAAGATTTAAAAGCTTTTACAGGCCACCATTTTAGATTTACACAGGAGGTCTAGTGATAGAATTAATGCCCTAGATCTGACATTCGCTGTGATACCTCACATGCATGGTGCAACCGCTGTTTACATACCGACACGTTGCCAACATCTGTGTACACCGTTGCATGCAGAGGGGAGAAGGCGGGAGTGCTTTATTTTTTGTGTTAGTTTTTTTTTTAATTTTTACTCTGTGCATTTCATTTTTTCTAATCACTTTTATTGCTATCAAATGAAAAGTGATAGCAATAGGCAGTGACATATTCTTTTCTGAGAAATCTGGGGTCTATTAGATTCTAGATATCGCCTCTGCCCTTAAATCATCTGATCTCAACAAGATCAGTGTGATTAGATGTTTTCCCAGTCTAAAAATGGCGCTGTTTATATCTGGTGAAATCGAAGTGATGAAATGCTCGTAGCTTCCGGTTTCTTAGACTATTCTGGTCTCCGATCAGCTCTATGGTCAGCTGGCGGAAATGCCGACTGCATTCTCAGGACTGCCCAATAAAGTCATGGAAGGCACCGGGGAAGGGGGGCGATCTCCTCCCACTGCTTGTAAAAGCAATCCTGTGGCTAATTGGCCACTAGGACTGCTTTTACATAAAAGCCGATCGCCGGCAAAAAAAAATGATACCAGGATGATACCTGATGATCCTGGTATAACCACTCAAAATCCAGTGATGTTCCAGTAAGTCGCTGGTCCTTGTTGGGTATATATGTTATGTTTTTTTTTTTATGCAACCTGTGGGCTGAATGAAAAAAGAGGAGGAATCTCTGCCAGAAAAATTGTGTGGTATGCCCATTAGAATGTAGCGCCCTGCATCCACCCACTTCTAATGTTGGGCATATATGAAATGTTCTTTTTTTTCCATTCAGCCCACGGGCTGAATGAAAAAAAAAGAACCTAGCATTCCTCTATTCACATCGATCGATGAAGAAATCTCTGCCAAAGCTTTTTTTTAAATATATGCCAAAGCATAAGAATGATCGACCCACTAACCACCCCAGGCCCCCATGCTTGGGCATATGTTTTTTTTTAAACTGCGGATGAAAAATCTAATCCAACAGTGCTGCACACACTGACGTATGTTCTGAGAGCAAGACCCTGTTGCTGTCAGAATAAACAGATCGGTCCTGCAGCTGAATGGCATTCCTGCAAAGAAAACAGCAATGGTTAACAATAAAACAGTAACAATAAAACAGTAGCTCAATAAAACAACAACTATTTTTGTTACAATTTTATTTTTATTTTTTTTTTTACTTTTTACTTTTTTTAAAAAACTTTTTTCTTTTTTTTTTTTTAAATTGTAACCTCCAGATGTTAGGGTCTCTGAAAATGCGATAGCCAGTTTCCTGACTACTTAACAGCTTTCGAGACCCTGTGTACATACAGTTATGTTCAAAATAATAGCAGTCAGACATCACTAACTTGATCAATCACTGTTTTTGGTAGAAATGATATTTCTACATGGCAAATAATTTACTAGCAGGTGTAGTAGAGTAATAGAAATCCAACAGACCCAACAGTCATGACATGCATGCTGCTGATTCTGTGTAATTGAATCACTAATTGAAAGGGGCATGTTCAAAATAATAGCAGTGTGGAGTTCTATTAGTGAGGTCATTCATTCTTTGAAAAACAGGTGGCAATGTTTGCCCTTATTTAAGGAAGGAAGGCAGCAAATGTTGTACATGCTGGTTACAGTGCATTTCTCTCTGAAATTCTGAGGAAAATGGGTCGTTCCAGACATTGTTCAGAAGAACAGCGTACCTTGATTAAAAAGTTGATCGGAAAGGGGAAAACATATAAAGAAGTGCAGAAAATGATAGGCTGCTCAGCTAAAATGATCGCAAATGCTTTAAAATGGCAACCAAAACCTGAAAGATGTGGAAGAAAGCGAAAAACTACCATTCGAATGGATAGAAGAATAGCCAAAATGGCAAGGACTCAGCCAACAATCAGCTCCAGGAAGATCAAAGAAGGTGTAAAGTTACCTGTGAGTACTGTTACATTTAGAAGACGCCTATGTGAAGCCAAGCGATCTGCAAGAAGACCCCGCAAAGTCCCACTGTTGAAAAAAAGATATCTGCTGAAGGTTACAATTTGCCAAAGAGCACCTTGACTGGCCTAAAGAGAAATGGCGCAACATTTTGTGGACTGATGAAAGTAAGATTGTTCTTTTTGGGTCTAGTGGCCGGAGACAGTTTGTCAGACGACCCCCAAACACTGAATTCAAGCCACAGTACACTGTGAAGACAGTGAAGCATGGTTGCACAAGCATCATGATATGGGGATGTTTCTCATACTACGGTGTTGGGCCTATTTATCGCATACCAGGGATCATGGATCAGTTTGAATACATCAGAATACTTGAAGAGGTCATGCTGCCTTATTCTGAAGAGGAAACGCCCTTGAAATGGGTGTTCCAACAAGAAAACGACCCCAAACACACCAGTAAATGTGCAACATCTTGGTTCCAGACCAACAAGATTGACGTTATGGAGTGGCCAACCCAATCCCCGGATCTTAATCCAATAGAAAACTTGTGGGGTGACATCAAAAATGCAGTTTCTGAGGCAAAACCAAGAAATAGAGAAGAACTGTGGAATGTAGTCCAATCATCCTGGGCTTGAATACCTGTTCACAGGTGCCAGAAGTTGGTTGACTCCATGCAACACAGATGTACAGCAGTTCTCAGAAACAGTGCTTATACAACTAAATATTAATTGATTCAAAGGAAAGCAAAATCTTCAAACATTTTTCAGTTTATATAGTGAATGTTTGAATTTTTAAAGAAGAATACAAACACTGCTATTTTTTGAACAGTCTAATATTCACTTTTCTTCAACTTTTTTTGAGGAACAACACAAATTTGATATATTTTTCTTCATGTTTTGATTTGGAATAGAATGTGTAGTGTTCCCAATGCATTTGTGTGTATGGAAATAAAAGCTATTAGAAGGATTTTGAGCTTTATTCACTTTTTTCAATACACTGCTATTATTTTGAACACAACTGTATGTACCGTAGACTGTGTTGTGCTGTACCCTCTACTAATACTCCACTAGTGTATGGTAGCGACGGAAGCAGTCCCTTAGGCAGAGACCAGGATAGTCAGGACAGGAGGGACAGAAAAAATGGGTGTCAGGACTGATTCTGTGCCTGCTACAGACACAACATTTTTTTTGGGGTGACTTTTGGTTTGGGGTACCAGGAATGGCATCAGGAAAATGCCTCCCATGCAGCCAGCTCACTGCATCTGGGTTGGGGGTTTGGGCAACAGCACCTTCCGGACACAAAAGGCCCATGATGATCTCTTCCTGTAATTTTAGGGAGGATCCACTTCGTCCAATTGCTTTGTAAAGCACAAAAGCGTTGTACAGAGCCAATTGAAATATACAGACACTTTTTTGTACCAGCATCTGGCTTTACAGGAAACTAAGTACTCCATCATCTGGTCATTGAAGTCCACCCTTCCCATGTTAGGGTTATAGTTGTGGACACAGAAGGGATTCTCAACAACACCTGCTGCAGTGGAAATTTGGACGGTCATGTCTGCATGACCGGAAGACAGGATGAAAACATCCTGTTTGTCCTTCCACTTCACTGCAAGCAATTCATATTTTTCAAGCAGGCTCTCTCCCCCTTTCTAAGATGGGTATTTACAAGCCGTTGTGGGAACCCCCCGGCAATTAGGTCGAATGGTGCCACATGTGCCAATACCAAGATTGTACAAATGTCTAATTAGTGGCACGCTTGAATAAAAATTGTCCACGTATAAGTGTTATTCTATATGGAAAAAGAGTGACACCAAGTGCCAAACTATCTTGCCATTGCTCCCCATGTAGTCTGGGCATCCGGAGGGCTCCACTTGACTATCTCTTCCCTCGTAAATCCCAAAATTACATGTATAGCCTTTTGCCCTCTTATACATTTTGACTGCATATCTTGCTAGGGAGAAATTGAATGCAAGGCGGCCATAAAAATGAATGAGGAACTCATCAACGCAGATGTTTTGCTGGGGAGTATACACATCTGCAAATTTCTGGTTAAGGTGATAACGAGGGGCTGAATTTTGTGGAGCCTGTCATATTCAGGGTCACCCTGAGGATGGCAGAGTGTATTGTCGTTGAAATTCATAAATCACAATATATTCTCATAGCTATGCCTGGCCACGTACGGATGCTGCAGGACTTGTGGGCTGCCAATCAGGATTTGCAAGCACATCCGGAAAGACACTATGGGCTCTACGGGTCTGTGTGCAAATTCTTGGTGGCTGCAGGACACTACTTGTGCTAGCCACCGCACCAGCTTGTACTGCAGTTATGGGACTTGCCACTTCACCAATCGATACTGCAGTGCTGGTATGTAAATGACCAGAATGTACTAGGCCGCTGGTGCATGCCAGTTCACCTATAGGTAGAGCAGCACTAGTACTAGCACTCTGCTGCATATGAGAATCATCATGCAATTGTAACACCTCAGCAACCTGGGAACGGGTTCGGGTACGCCTGACCTTAGGGACCTCAGGGACCTCTACTCCATCGTCTGAGCCATCTGTCAGGGTGCCGCTGCTCTCTACAGGTTCGTATTCTAAGCTCGATTCTTTCACGGAGGCTTTCCCTTCTCTCTCATCTGACATACACTGCGGGAGAAGGGGGGGTTAAGCAGGTGCAGGGGGTGATCCCACTAACGCTGTGTTTTTGGGGATACTATATTATTGTGAACGCTGATATAGTAATGATTTGGTTAAAGATATTGATCCGTTCAGACACTATACAAGCAATGGAGGATTATTGTGTATGTGAGCATGTTCCTGGCAAAGGGTTAAATATGACTGATGTAGTGGTGGGCAATCTGATGCTATCTGGGAGGGACGCTAACTGATGCTAATGCTATCTGAAATCACCCGTGACACTAATACAGCGATCAGTAAAAAAAAAAAAATCTGTACACTGTGCTAATGACACTGGTGACAGGGCAGTGAAGGGGTTAACTGGGGGGTGATCGGGGGGGTTAAAATGTGACCTAGATGTGCTTTTACTGTAAAAGTGTAGTGATTTAACTCATGTGGATCTGTTATATTCTCTCTGAGAAGAAATGATAGCATAATTTCCTGTGCCTGTGTAATGTAAACACAGGTACGGGCTGAGCTGTGATTGGGTACAGCCCATCAGCAGGTCCAGGCCAAAGATCATTGACCTGAATCTGCTGAGTGATCGGTGCTGTACTGACTCACAGCACCGCAGGGCCGGTGGGCACCCACGCCCCCTTCCCGGGAGGACAGTGGGAACGTGGATCACGTTTATATACATGATTTTGCGCAGGGAGTCCACCCTGTTGCAGTAAAACTGCTATAGGGCATATGGTAAGTGGTTAACCCTTTGAGGACCGTAAGATTTTGGAATGCCAAAAGAATCAATTTCTATGTTTTTAAAGTTCGTACACTTCAGTTGCTGTAACTAAGCCATTTCATGAAATAATTGGCAAAAACCTAGATCCATTTGTTGTTTGTTGATAAGAACTAATATTTTGACTCAAACCGAAAAAAAAAAAAAAAAAAGGAGTTTTAAGTTCTTAATCAGATACATGCAATTAAAAACATGGGACAAATACGTCCCTTGGTCCTCAAAGGGTTAAAAATCATGAATGATCAGCATCATAAATGTGCATTACCTAGGGTGGTAAGCATGCGAATGCAGCCTAAGAATGCCCACTACTCCAGGCTAACACCCATTTGTAAAGGCATTTTGATATTTGAGTAACGCTTTCCAAGAGCCAACCCGCTACTTGCATCAGGGCTGAGGGCTCTGGAGAGGGGTACCAAGGCTAGGGTACTGTAATGTTTTCAGTAAGCTACGTACAGCACCCTGCTGGCCCCTCTCACTAACCAAGGTCTATCTGCATTACATAGAGTAGCACAGAAATGTCATCATTGGGTCTAAAATAAAGTATGTAATAAAACTATAAAGGTTTTAGTCAGAAAAGTCATTAGCATGTTTAGGAGGGTGTGTGTGAGCGGAGGGGGCAAAGAAGGCAAATTATAAGAGTGACCCAATATAAGCAGAGGTTGTCAATAGGAAAGGAAGACAGCAGAAGCTGGGTTGGCAACAGGTAATAGTAGCTGTTTTCTAGTGCTTCATGGTAGCTTACAAGAAGACACACCAGCCACTTCCAGAGCTTCTATTTAAATGTTGGGAATGAGCTCAGGCAGATTCAGACATGAATCTGACCCTGTCTCAGCTATGCCACCAGGAAGCTTTATTCTAAGTGGCGCAGGTATTCCCTGCCCCACAACTCATGGGATAGTTTAGGTGAGTTTGGACTTGTCTGATCCAAAGCATATTTAATAGGGATGAGCTCATGATCAGACACACCACACCCACAGTCATTTCAAAGAGATCTGGCAGTCCTGGCAGAAGTCATGGTGGTACTTTAACAGTTCCCTTGCAAACGCCTACAAATAAAAATTCTGTATATAGCCCTACAAAAAAGACAAGTGCACAGACCACATGAGCTTTTCTGCTTCACTGCAAGAAGGAAACAGGAAAATATTATTCAGAGAAAAGACAGTTTTACCATACAGTAGATGCAGCTGCAAACTTTTAAACACTGCCATCTACTGGTTGAAGAATCTCTGCTGAATACTGTAGTTGTTGCATATAATACATGAACATTATATTCCAACACTACCTAATGCAGTTCCCTGTGATGGTGCAGAAACAATACTGCACCGCTCCTGAATTCACTCTGCTATAGGCTGTGTTTGCTTGTACTACAGTGGGATGAGAAGATATTGCAGGGTGTGCGGCTGTCAACACTGTCACTGCTGATTCACAAACCTGTAGCTTGTCATTAAGCACCTGGTCACACCTAGCCCCAACCACTGCATTCTGGATTGACAGCACTGCCTTTGTTGCTTTACCCTCCCACTATGAACTGTAGTATCTGGAAGGGGTATAGTGTGAGACAAAAATACAAGATTTATGCCCCGTACAGACTATAAGAAAATTGTATGAAAATTTTCATACGAAGACCGATTGTCCGATAATCGGATTGTTAGTACACAGCTTTTGAAAGATGATCACGACAATTACTGTGACAATATCCCCAAGGGACAAGCGTGAAATTTTTTTCTCGTACGGTACCAGATCGTACAATTTTCGTTTAATCAGTACAGTAGTCATCCAAAAATACAAAACAAATATAATACATGAAATCACTTTCGAAATTCTTTTCTTCCATAGGAGAATTTTCGTATCTTTAGTAACCTTTTCACTTTCGATGTGAGACTAGCAGGCAAAAGAAAACGGGCGACCGTTCATCCGATATTCTCATCGTGTGTACGGGGCATTAGCTCAGTCAGGGAAGATAGAGAGTTTTTTGTTTATATATGAGGCTTGTGCATCACAAAATACAGTTGCAAGAAAAAGTATGTGAACCCCTTAGGATTACGTGGAGTTTTACATGAATTGGGCATAAAATGTGCTCTGAACGTTATCTAAGTCACAATAGAACACAGTCTGCTGAACATAATACTACACAAACATTAGATGTTGCCATGGTTTAATTGCACATAACGTAAACATTCACAGTGCAGGGAAGAAAAAGTATGTGAACCTTTGGACTTAATAACTGGTTGACCCTCTTTGGCAGCAATAACCTCAACCAAACGTTTCCTGTAGTTGCAGATCAGACCTGCACAACGATCTGGAGTAATTTTGGACCACTCCTCTTCACAAAACTGTTTCAGTGTAGCAATATTCTTGGGATGTCTGGTGTGAATCGCTCTCTTAAGGTCATGCCACAGCATTTCAATCGGGTTGAGGTCAGGACTCTGACTGGGCCACTCCAGAAGGCGTATTCTGTGCTGTTGCAGCCATTGTTTTGTTGAATTACTTGTATGCTTTGGGTCATTGTCCTGTTGCATCACCCATCCTCTGCGGAGCTTCAGTTGGCGGACAGATGATTGTACGTTTTCCTGCAAAATGTCTTGATAAACTCTGGAATTCATTTTCCCATCAATGACAACACACCGTCCAGGCCCTGAGGCAGCAAAGCTGCCCCAAACCATGATGCTCCCTCCGCCATGTTTTACAGTGTGGATGAGGTTTTGATGTTGGTGTGCTGTGCCTTTTTTTCTCCACACATAGTGTTGTGTGTTCTTCCCAAACAACTCAATCTTGGTTTCATCTGTCCACAGTATATTTTGCCAGTAGTGCTGTGAAACATCCAGGTGCTCTTTTGCAAACTTCAAACGTGCTGCAATATTCTTTTTGGACAGCAATGGCTTCCTCCGTGGTGTCCTCCCATGTACTCCATTCTTGCTTAATGTTTTCCTTATTGTAGATGTGTCAACAAAAATGTTAGCATGTGCCAGAGATTTCTGTAGGTCTTTAGCTGACACTCTGGGATTCTTCTTTACCTCATGCAGCATTCTGCGCTGTGCTCTTGCAGTCATTTTTACAGGACGACCATGCCTAGGGAGAGTAGCAACAGTGCTAAACTTTCTCCATTTGTAGACAGTCTGTCTTACCGTGGACACATGAACATCAAGGCTTTTGGAGATACTTTTGTAACCCTTTCCAGCTTCATGCAAGTCAACAATTCTTGATCGTAGGTCTTCTGAGAGCTCTTTTCTGCGAGGCATGGTTCACATCAGACAGTGCTTCTTGAAACCAGTAAACCCAAAACAGGTGTGTGTTTTTTAAGGGCAGGACAGCTGTCAGCAACACATCCAATATCATCACACTGATTTGAGTCAAGGTTGGCTCATTCCTGGCTCCAATTAGCTCTGGGAGAAGTCATTCAGCTAGGGCCTCACATACTTTTTCCTCCCTGCACTGTGAATGTTTACATGTTATGTGCAATTATACCATGGCAACATCTAATGTTTGTGTAGTATTATGTTCAGTAGACTGTGTTCTTCTATTGTGACTTAGATGACGTTCAGAGCACATTTTATGCCCAATTCATGCAAAACTCCACATAATCCCAAGGGGTTCACATACTTTTTCTTGCAACTGTAAATAGATCTTGTAAATGTGTAGCCCTCTTTTGGTGTGTGTGTGTGTGTGTGGGGGAGGGTTGACGGGGAATTTGAGAAACGGCCCTCCCCAGGCAGGGTATTACTCAAAGGTTGTGGTTATCTTATTTACCTACAGGTTTAAAGTGGAAGAGTGGGTTTTATAATAAAGTTGTCAGTGCCTCCGCCCAGGACAGGGTCTTTATGAATAGAGGGGATTCCCTTCCTTGGAAGTTATCCAGGGTTTTCAAAGTCTATCCCCCAGTTAGGAAGTGTTAATACATAATTATACAAGCAATTGTAATTGTACATATCACTGACATTAGCATTTAATAGTAGAGGGCAGCAGATCCCTACACATGTTTAGACCACCATGCAGGAGCCTTTATCTATAATTTAAACCATAATCCTCACTCTTAGGCCTCATGCATACGGCTTTTGTTAAACGTGAGTTTAGGAACTTTTGGCATTATTTTTGCCAAACCCCTGCACACATAGGCTTTTATCAGAGTTTAGCAGCAGCAGAGTTTAGGGTCAGTTAAACATCCTTCTCCTGAATGCAGAAGAATTGCTTTTAGGAGAGGAAAGTTTTGGCTAAAAAATGCACTTGGGTGTTTATTAATTTCAATGGCTAGTACGCTGGCCAATGAAATGAATAAATGTTCAAGCGCTAAATGTGTCTAAATGCAGTACCCAGTTTACACACTTTTTGGGGGTTTTTTTGCTGCCAGTATGTTAAACGTTCCAGTGTACATGGAGCCTAAGAGATAAACTGATATAAACACAAGTAAAACCAAAAAAGCTGAAGGAGAAAAATGATTTTTTTCGGTCACAGACCAGAGTAGGCTGTTGCAATATTCTCATCTCACAGCTGGAATTTACAAAAGTCCAAAGCAAACACTGATAACATTTATACACCACATCCGGAATGCCATTTGCACACCAATTTACACACAGAGCCTGAGAAAACAGCATTCATATTAACACAAGCTACAAAAACTCCACTGTCATCTGAAATGGCTGAGGATATGATGACACTCCTTACATACAAGTCATTACCTGCATCTTAAAGTTAACCTGTCATTAGAGAAATATTGGGACAGCCACTGCAGACTTCCTCCACAAAATGCTAGTTACTTGGCTGGTATTGACCCTCTGGCCCCGATGCTTTTTAAAAACACTGACTTTGAAGAGGCATGCAGATCACGAAAGTCAAATGAAAGTCAGCAGTGTTTATTTGTTTTGTGTCAGTGATATAAAATATTAAAAGGACAGCATGAAAGCCAGGTAACTAACATTTCCACAAGGAGAACTCAGTGGTGGCAGCCAACATGTTTGCTTAAGTCACATAGGTAAAAGCAGGGGGTGATTATTTGTGCTGGGAAATATGGATGGTTTCTACAGTAATATTATTGGTATTTTCTTGCCACCTTGTGGTAGAACATTGAAATTATCCTTTTCCAATCCATAATAATCATAATGCTGGAAATCAGAGGTTCCAAACATGTGCAAGATTCAGGCTGTGTCAGATTTATTACTGAAGGCAAAAAAAGAAACAAAAAGCCTCTTATGGTTATTGGTTTATATATATAGCACTAACCAATTTCATGACGATTAGATCAATCACAGTAGCCCCTACCTCCTGTGGAGCTTTTACACCAGCCTCTCTCAACCTTTTAACCACAAAAAAAAATATATAATAAGTCAGACCTCAAAATTTCCACTTGCCTGCTTGCATTTGGTGAGTGGAAATAACATGGCGGTGAGTGTGTCCCACAGGGCGGTCTTACTGAGCGGGCTTGGGACTCAGGGCCGGCTTCGGCATTCTAGGGCAGCCTCTCTCAACCGGGGTGCCAAGGCATCAGAGTAGAGAAAGGTTGTGAGATGAGCCCGTGCTCCTGATCCCAAACCGCACTGTCCAACGGCACTGGGAGCTCAATCAGACTGCTGGATACACTAAGCAAAGTGAAAGAAAAGGCAGGAGTGTGTGCTGTGCTCTCTGCCTCCCCCTAGAGTGCAGTGTAAGGGAAGGTAATGTACTGTAACTTTTAAAGGGGGGGTGCGTGTGTGTGTGTGTAGGTTTGGTAGAGTTATGGTTTAGCGAGTGAGAGATTATGGGGTTTATGGTTGTATGCGGTCCATGGTGTAAGTATGATAGAGTGTTTAGGGGGACATTTGGGACCCTGATGTAATGTGGGGGGAATCTGGGGACCCTGATGTAATGTGGGGGGAAATGTAGGGGGACTCTGGGGACCCTGATGTAATGCAGGGGGGACTCTGGGAACCCTGATGTAATGCAGGGAACATTTAACAGTGTCATTTTATGAGATAGTTTACGAGGGTGTGTTTAAGGGTGGAATTAGGGGCAGGGCAGGCTAGCGTAGGGTAGGGCTACTGGTGGCAAGTACAGTGGGGATCGAAAGTTTGGGCACCCCAGCTAAAAATTTGTATTAATGTGCATAAAGAAGCCAAGGAAAGATGGAAAAATCTCCAAAAGGCATCAAATTACATATTAGACATTCTTATAATATGTCAACAAAAGTTAGATTTTATTTCCATCATTTACACTTTCAAAATAACAGAAAACAAAAAAATAGCGCCTGCAAAAGTTTAGGCACCCTGCAGAATTTATAGCATGCACTGCTCCCTTTGCCAAACTGAGACCTGCCAGTGTCATGGATTGTTCTCAATCATTGTCTGGGAAGACCAGGTTATGTCAATTTCAAAGGTTTTAAATGCCCAGACTCATCTGACCTTGCCCCAACAATCAGCACCATGGGTTCTAAGCAGTTGTCTAGAAAACTGAAACTGAAAATAGTTAACGCTCACAAAGCTGCAGAAGGCTATAAGAAGATAGCAAAGCGTTTTCAGATGTCAATATCCTCTGTTCGGAATGTAATTAAGAAATGGCAGTCATCAGAAACAGTGGAAGTTAAAGCAACATCTGGAAGACCAAGAAAAATATCAGACAGGATTGTGAGAAAAACAATTCAAAACCCACGTTTGACTGCACGATCCCTCCAGAAAGATCTGGCAGACACTGGAGTTGTGGTACACTATTCCGCTATAAAGAGATACTTGTACAAATATGGTCTTCATGGAAGAGTCATCAGAAGAAAACCTCTTCTACGTCCTCACCACAAAAATCATCGTTTGAACTTTGCAAATGAACATATAGACAAGCCTGATGCATTTTGGAAACAAGTTCTGTGGACCGATGAGGTTAAAATTGAACTTTTTGGCCGGAATGAGCAAAGGTACGTTTGGAGAAGAAGCGGCACAGAATTGAATGAAAAGAACCTCTGTCCAACTGTTAAGCATGGGGTTGGATCAATCATGCTTTGGGGTTGTGTTGCAGCCAGTGGCACAGGGAACATCTCATGAGTAGAAGGAAAAATGGATTCAATAAAATTTCAGCAAATTTTGGATGGTAACTTGATGCCATCTGTGAAAAAGCTGAAGTTAAAGAGAGGATGGCTTCTACAAATGGATAATGATCCTAAACACACCTCGAAATCCACGGGGGATTAAATCAAGAGGCGTAAACTGAAGGTTTTGCCATGGCCTTCACAATCTCCTGACCTCAACATAATTGAAAATCTATGGATAGACCTTAAAAGAGCAGTGCGTGACAGACAGCCCAGAAATCTCAAAGAACTGGAAGACTTTTGTAAGGAAGAATGGGCAAAGATACCTCAAACTAGAATTGAAAGACTCTTGGCTGGCTACAAAAAGCGTTTACAAGCTGTGATACTTGCCAAAGGGGGCAGTACAAGATATTAACTCTGCAGGGTGCCCAAACTTTTGCAGACGCCATTTTTTTGTTTTCTGTTATTTTGAAAGTGTAAATGATGGAAATAAAATCTAACTTTTGTTGACATATTATAAGAATGTCTAATCTGTAATTTGATGCCTTTTGGAGATTTTTCCATCTTCCCTTGGCTTCTTTATGCACATTAATACAAATTTTTAGCTGGGGTGCCCAAACTTTCGATCCCCACTGTAACTCTTAAAGCCTGACTAGTAGATCAGGACTCAAAATTTTGAGCCCTGCAGTAAGTTGTAGGCAGAATAATGAATACAAGAATCGGCTCTGCTTCACACTGATGCATCTCTTTGCTGGGTTGGGCCATCTCTTTGCTTGATAGGGATGTCTCTTATTGAGTGGACAGTCTCTGCTGGATTGGAATTAAATGGCCATGTGAAGGAAGGAGTGGGGGGAATATTATGGGCAAGTAAAGGAAGGCAGAGTGAAAATTTTACCGCCCCCCCCCCCCCCAATCCTTTACATGCCCATTTCATCCACCTTTCCTTTACATGCCCATTTCACTGTGAAATGGGCATGTAAAAGGAAAGGTGGGGGGGATGAAAGAAGCATGTAAAGGATAGGGGGGGGGGGGGTGGTACAATTTTCACCTTGCCTTCCTTTACATGCCCAATTAATTTTCGAAACCCCTTCTTTCACATGGCCATTTCATCCCCCCTCCCTCCCCAATGCTAAATACATATGTATATATGTGTATAGTTGTGTTCCTTATAAAATTAACCACTTGTATAGCAGGCACTTTCACCCCATTCCTGCTCAAGCTGTCACAAGTTGAATTACAATTGTTCGGTCATGCTACACTATACCCAAATGAATTTTTTATCATTGTGTTGACACAAATAGAGCCTTCTTTTGGTGGCATTTAATCACCACTGTTTTTTTTTTGGCTAAATAAAACTAAAAAAAAATATTTGCTTCTGTTATAAAATTTTGCAAATAAATAATCTTTCTTCAAAAATGTAGGCCAAAATGTATGCTGCTAATTTTATTTTGGTGAAAATAACCCACCTCAGTGTATATTATTTATTTAGTCTGTAGGAAACTACGGTATATATCTGCAAATGAATCAGTCCCGATGGCCTCATTTCTTGAAGCCCTAAAATGTCAGGACAGTAGACATACCCTCCAAGTGCCAGGACAGTACAAACACCCCCCCAAATGGCAGGACAGTACAAATACCCCCCAAATGACCCCTTTTAGGAAAGTACACAGTCCAAGCTATTTAGTAAGAGACATGGCAGGTTTTTTTGAGTTTGCAATTTTTTGTCAAAATTGTTTGGAAAATTAAGACTTAAAAAATTGTTTTTTTTTTGCTTTTACATACTGTAACGAGTGCAGTACAGCGTCATTGTATAACTGGTGTGGGGGTGATCAGGGACACTGACTGATGATAGTGTGTAAAAAAAGAAACAAATTATTGTTTTTTGATTTTTTTGATTTTAATTTGTTTTCTTTATTAAATTTTTTCCTGCCTTTTTTTTTTTATAAAACCATTTAAAAAAATGTACATACTGTGACCAGAGCAATGCATTGTTCCCATAGTAACACTGTACTACTCTGGGAAGATGGCCAGTATTTTTATTTTAATCAGAAACAATTAAGTACTGACGTGATTTTTTTTTTTGCACGAACATACAATTTTGAGGACAAGCTTTCGGGGTATGTCCCCTTCTTCAAGGTACAGGCAATACTACTTTACAAAGTTTTAGCAGAATATTAAAAGAAATGTTGAAAGGGGCATATTTTTTTGTGTGTTTTTAGATTAAACTGTAGGGCTCTTTGTCTTTTTTCTTAGATCTGCTTAAGGAGGATAGATTGGGAGGGTATAGGGGGCATTGAAAAGGTAGTGCAGGGTCCTGCTCAAAAGAGTCTACCTTGTGGTGGTGGCACGCTTCATATTTTTTGGCCAAAATATATTTCCTTACTGTTAAATCTTGAAAGCACATATGAATTGGAATACACTTTTCAGCAATGAACTGCTTCTTAATTGCACTCAAACCACACCCCTTTAAGCCACACCCATTATTTACTGCAATTTAAACCATGCCCACTTTTTGCACACGCAAGCTACGCATACCACTTTTGGTATCTTTTGCAATGCCTAGGGCCCACTTTAGATCTTGCACATGGGCCCACTGATTTCATGATACGCCCCTGATTATGGTTGTGGGTGCAGGAACAGCTGCAATTCCCACTCTCGCAACAGTGTGAACCTAGCCTTAGAGCAATGTGAACAGCATGCTTTTGCAAGTCTTTTGGCAAACTTTAAGCAGGTTTCTCTAAGATTTTAAATTGTCCTTCAGTTCCTGTTTGAAAATGTTACACAGAGATCTTAATGGGAGTGCTGACTCGCTTTAAACAGCTTGTTATTTTTGCCACAACCCGAGGCAATGCTAATGTTGCAATGTGAACACCTCCATCTGCTATTTTAAAAATTTTGAGTGACATTGATAGGCATTCGGGAAGCGTTAAAAATGCGACCCAGCTGCCTATTTTCAATGCCTGTCTGAAGCCCTTATTGATAACATGTAGAAACTACAGACGAGGCCAAATTAGGCCAAACTGTACTAGACAGTACAGGCAGGTGTTTTACAACAATAATTAAAGAGACCACAGATGGAAGAGTATTGTATATTTGGCCAGCACCAGGATAATTTTAACCACTGCCCACCTGGCCTATATATAGGTCACTGGACATCCTACTGAATGTGCACCCCCTGGGGCGTGCAGCTGCATGATCTTTGAATGCTGTGTGCAGTGTGATTGGCCCAGATAGCATGAGATTACTCTGACCAATCACAGTGATCACATGATCACAAGTACTATTACAGTATGGTGGCAGTGTACTACTCTGGTGACATGGCGACTGCATGAAAAAAAGAAAAAACATTTTTTAAAAAATTGTAAAAAGCAAAAAAAATTTTTTACATACCATCACCAGTCAGTGTCCCAAATCACCGGTCCACCAGTTGCAGGGCCCCTGATTACTGCCACAGCAGTTCCAGTGTCCCTAATCACTGCCACACCAGTCATATTGTTCCTAATCCTCACTGCACCAGTTCCAGTGTCCCTGATCACTGCTACACCAGTCATACAGTCCCCAATTATCACACCAGTTCCAGTGTCCCTGATCATTGCTATACCAGTAATATTGTCCCTAATCATCACACCAGTTCCAGTGTCCCTGTTTGTGGTCATACTAGTCATATTGTCTCTAATCACCACCATCCCAGGTACAAATGTCCCCGATCACTGCCACAGCAGCCATTGTGTTATTATACGGCGTTGCTCACATGTGTGATTGCAAGCTTCAAGGGGCTATCTGGCCCTAGAGCACCTCTGGCTGCTGGACTACTTTCCTACAGAGTTGGGCTTGATGTTCGAGTTGAATGTATGTTCGACTTGAACATCGGCCGTTCTTGTGTTCGGCGAACACATGGACGGTAGGTAAGGACATTCAGTAAGCCGTTTGCCCGCCACGCCCTACAATGCACTGTGCTTGTCCAAAGCAATGCACCTGCCCACAGGTCAGGGGTAACACTGACCAATCACAGTGCATGATAACATCACAAGGGTGCAGGGGTCACCACCTGGATATTTAAGAACTGTCAGGCTGGCGCAGTTGTCAAATGGCGGGAGCCAGTGTTGAAAGCGAAGCTTTTTTTTTTTTCCCCAGGTCGGCAGTGGAGGCGGGCATTGTGATTGACTACTACTTCGAGGGGACTTTTTTTATTTTTGTTTTTAATAAAGGACTCATTAAAGACTCTTTACTGAAATTGTTTACACTACACTTTTTTGTGAATGAGTAGCAGCACCATGTACCTCATAGTCATTCACATGGGGGGAGGTCAGAATCTGGGGGCACCCCTTGTTAAAGGGGGCTTCCAGATTCTGGTGAGCCCCTCACCCGCAGACCCCCACAACCACCTGGGGGCACCCCTTGTTAAAGGGGGCTTCCAGATTCTGGTGAGCCCCTCACCCGCAGACCCCCACAACCACCAGGGTTGTGGGGAAGAGGCCCTTGTCTCCACAAACATGGGGCCAAGGTACTTTGGAGGGGGCCTGCCCCAAAACACCCCCCATGTTGAGTGCACGTAATCTGGTATGGTTCAGGAGTAGGGAGGGCGCACGCTCGCTCATCCCCTTCTCTTTCCCTATCTGCATGCTCGGATAAGGTTCTGGTATGGATTTTGGGGGGACCCCCATTCTATTAAAAAAAAAAATCTTGGCATGGGGGTTCCCCTCAAAATCCATACCAAACCTGAACGGCTTAGTACCACTTAGTGAATTGTCTTAGTTCGAAGTTTGCGGCTGAACTTCCATCAGATTTCAAATGTTCGACCATGAATCGAACAGGGGGTTGTTCGGTCCATCACTACTCTCCTATGGGCAGAGCCCATGCGCTTGTTCTTTACCCAATGGATCTGTGCGTAGAGCCCAATTCTCGTGCTGCAGTTGGTCTCCAGCTGTGGATGCTTGAACTGATCCAGCCTGTGCTGCAGACTGTCTTGTTGTCCACAGCTGCAAGAATTTTGACTGTTCTACTCTAACATTACTTGTGCTAAAACCTACTTCATTGTCCTCAGCCTTGGACCATGGACTGTTCCAGTCTACCACTATTTGTGCTCATACTGTTTGCAGGGTTTTCAGCTGTGCACCCATAGACCGTCCTAGTCTACCACTACTCATGATACATAGTGCTGCTTGGTCTTCAGTTGTGCACCTACAGACTTTATTAGTCAAACTGTCCTTGTGCTACTGCCACTGATAGAGAAATGTCCTCTGCAAGTTGTGCTTGGCATTTTGGAGTATCCCACACCTCTCTACACTCTCCTGTTTATTTCTTCAAGCACTAAATATTCAAAAAAGACATCACTTAGACTGTTCAATGAGCTAGAGTGAATTGAATGTTGCGGTGTGCCTGGCTGGCTCTGCACTATGTGGTGGAAAAAAAAAAACCTGTTAACCAGCAACTCTTACAGGGGTAGCACTACATTTACCTAAAAGGTACAGCCATATGATGATCCTTCGCTCTTCTTCAGGTGTCCATATCACTGCCTGTGTGATGTGGATACTTTTTATTGCTGGATGACACACTTGCTGGATCCTCTCTTTGAAAAACGTTTGGTTCCCAGGGTAGTAGATTAGATTGTTCATAGAGGAAATGGACTTTGATCCAGTACACAGCCGGATGGCTTAGGAAAAGGTGTTTGGAATCAAGAGTGAGACATAAGCTAAAAATGCACAGTTAACTATTTAAATTGTATTTATGCCTGGAGTTGGGCTTTAAGTAAGAATACATATGCTTCTTGTATTGATAAAATACTTGCATTTCCTGCAGTTCAACTTCAGGAGGATACAGTAGTGTAAAAAGGCCAACAGAAGAACAGTTTTAATCAGGAAGATCAGGCCTAACATTTTATCTACGGGGAATGGGGGTGCAGTAAATGTCAGTGATTATTATGATGCAGGATTTATACGGCACCAACAGTTTGCGCAGCGCTTTACAAAAAGAAGGTAGACATTACAGTTACAATACAATTTGGTTCAAGAGGAAACAGAGGGCCCTGCTCGTTAGTGTAAGCCGTGGACCGGGGTGGGCACCAAAAGATACAGTGAAGTCACAAACAAGGAAAGCAACCCCAACACCAGCTTTTGTCACAACAGAATTTTACTTAGATGTGGCAAATGAGCACAACCACAAATGCTGGAAACATACAATAAATTTACATACACCCAGCCCAAAGGCTGAGACCCTTGTGCTGCACAGCACGGCGCCTTCTGATGGATGAAGGTAGAAAGTGAAGTAATTTACCTACTGGTGGGCACAAATAAGCTGCCACACCTTACCTGTTATTACCCTAAAAGAGCAGGAATCAGTGTATGGGTGTACGGTATGGGGTAGCCTGTGGTGCAGCACAACAGCTTACAATCTTACACAAATCTACAGTATTCCCCCTCCCATAACTGGTCCTGTAACACGTGCCTAAGTATTCCTTCTGAGCAAAACGCCAGTCTTGCTTGAGTTTGTAGGATTTTATCAGCTCTCCAATGTGAAATGTCACTTTAAGTTGTGGAGTCCTTCCAATAATCAGTAACAACACTTGTGGCCTGACATAAACAGAGACCCTAACTAACTATAGGCCTGGACTCAGTCTCAAGGCACCAACACTGAAATGAGGTGCGTGCACGATCTTACCGACCCGGGTCTGCTTTACATCCGCTGGTGACTCTGAACAGAACAAATGTCTCTCCAACAAGCATGCGGTCTTGCCGTAGATGTTGCTTAGTTCCTCTGCTCTCATCAGCCTTCCCGGCAGCAATCTCATCAGAATTCCCGGCAGCAATCTCTGGGTACTGAGGGACGCTTTCACACCTGGATGTCATCAGATTCTCAGCTCACACGGCCCCTTATTCACCATACTCCAAAACATGGCTTTTCGCTCTCCTTCCTATTCTCTACAACTCTGTGTGCAAAACCCCATCTCTTCATGAATATACAAATATCTATGCAGTCTGAGGCTGTGTTAGAAAAACAGTGACATCTTGTGGCTAAACCGCAGAGGGGTTTGCGGTTACAGTGGTGTGCAAGTCAGATTACATTAACCAATTCAGCTCCTATGCCTGTATTCCCCTTATGGACCAAAGCAGCTTTACATTTTTTTCACATTTCTGCTAAGTGTCCATTGATTCAGCAAACATTATTATTAAATGCATATATTTGTTTTTTTGGGGGTAGAAAAGGTTTTAATGTATGTAAAGAGGACCAGGGTGCAACTTTACATTGTGAGACACATTTTGCTTTAGATATAGAAGTGGGAGCCTGTGTCAGGAGGTGTGGTAAGTGGAGTAGCGCAGGCTAAGGCCACATAACACTTCTGACACGGGTCAGGTTGGGAGGGTAACGTTCTGGACAGCTTTCATTGAAACTTTTAATCATGTATAGCCAGCTTAAATGTGGGGGCACCCCATTATTGTTAGAAGGGCTCCAGGATAGGCTGGGTGGACGTAGGAGTTCAGGGCTAGCAACAAAAGGTAGTGCTATGCCTGGGTTTAGAAGTAGATGGCTGTGGCGAGTGAACAGAACTCTGTTGCTTAGGAGTAAGAGATTTACCTTTCTTCTTGTGTGATAAAGACATCTTTCCTCTATTGACTTTCTTTATGAATTTAGCAGGGGAATCCCCATAAAAAAGCATGCATAGAAAAACTTTTTTTTACGAGCAAGTTCAGCAGGCTATGCTTTTAGCCAC
The DNA here is from genome assembly GCF_062004578.1 of Staurois parvus. Classification (NCBI taxonomy): domain Eukaryota; kingdom Metazoa; phylum Chordata; class Amphibia; order Anura; family Ranidae; genus Staurois; species Staurois parvus. The sequence continues at coordinate 795,503 of NW_028317845.1, forward strand.
AAAATCTTGCACATATACAGAAGAATGTCTAGAGCTTTAGCAATTATTCTGTGGAGCCTGGATCAAATCCAGTCCACCAGGCTATTTCACGTGGCCCTTGCTCCTTTCCTGCAGCTGCAGCACCCCTCATCTCCATTCCCACCTTCTCTCAGCAGTCGGCAGCATAGAGAAGGACAGAACTCTTCCTACAGATCCTGTATCCTGTCTGTGCAGCTGCATCACTCACTTGTCTCAACATACAGCAGACTCCAGCAGCTGACTAACCCTCCTCTGGTCCTTCTCCAGACCCTGCACTTTCTGCATCCCAGTACCACCCATAGCTTCTTCCTAGCAGCAGCACAAGGTAATGGGTTGCACTGTGATGTAAGAGCGAGGGGAGCTTGGGACATCTGTTTACACTTTGAAAATAATGCGTTTCTATATCTGTTCAAAAAGGAGATTCACACAACACTCATATCATCCACAAGAAACTTTATTGGAGGCTGCTCAGACAGAACACCATGGCAAAACCATGTTCTGGCTGAGCAGTCTTCAGTAAAGTTGTATAGAGTTATTAGACCTCATTCACATAGGAATGAAGTATACATACATGCAAGGGCTGTGTGTTGGCTGCATGAGAATGCAAAAGTGTTCCATACAATTCAAAGCAGGCAGTCCCATTCATATTATTATACAGGATTTATATAGTGCCAACAGTTTGCTCAGCACTTATATCAGTTGGGACACAGCAGCTGCACAGACACTGCTCCCAATTTGACATCGGTGCTGGACCATGCAGCTTGTATTAATTGTATAGTATAGGAGACAGGCTGAGCATTCATAGACCATGGGACATACTCAAGCAATGAAGCAGGTAAATGAACCAAGGGTCAACAGATTATTGTCTATTACAAAGCATGGAAAACACTGCTGAGGTGGAGACATAGAAATATACAAATCCGCATATTAGATGTCTACACCCATTCCCATTATTTCAGAGGCAAGAACTGACCTTATAGATTCTCTTCAAAATTATAGAACATGGAAGTATTTATTGAAGAATTTTACATCTAGAATAGGATAAATTTCCCCGTTAGGCCTTGGTACATTGAACAGGTTTGAATAAAATCCTTTGAACCTGTCCTGCTGGTATACTAGCAGAACCACTCTTGGTTGATTTGATAGAAGAAAGCAGTGAAAGAGTAGAGTCTGAAACCCTATTTTTGAACCCACAGGTCTGAGATGGCTGTGACCCGGTTTAAAAACCGTAACCTTTGGAGATGCAGAATGACCCTGTCTTGCTTTTCCATGACGCTGGTCCCTATAAAGAGTCCAGCCTTTGCCTGTCATGAGGAGTCTTCAGGGTCTGAGTTCTACAGGAATAGACCACACCTCTGGACTTGTATAAGACGCTGTTGCTGACCACACATTTTGCACAAAGTGGTGAGGGTATAGTCTCATTTAGGGCCAGTGCATACAAGAACATGGGACAGGAACCCCATGTTCTGTGCTAGTTTCCCACACCACATCCAAAACACACTGTACTTGCAATGTGCAGCAGCTGTCAGTTTTAACACCCCAAACGCAGGTAGCAAATTCAGTGCATTTGCCTGTACCATGCAATCCAGTTGCTGGGCATCTTTTTTTTTTTTTTTTTAAAGGATACATTCATCTTTCATAACATGTTATACCCATATCCATGGTGGAAAATGACATTTCTATATGAGTAGCTTCTGCACCGTCCCAGGTCTCCATTGTGACAGCAGGCCAGGGCTCTTCTCCATGTGGTGGCACAGTTTTATTACACAGTCATGCTGTGCGCACCTGGCCATACCATTTATTCATAACATTCTGAGAATGGGAGAACTACCCCCATAAAAAGGCATTGTGGCCAACAGCTTATAGTACTCTAGCACTGATAAGCATTCTAGCTACTTCATGGTTTCTTTGTGTCATTCAGTAACTGTAGCTACGCTAGAGAGTCTGCGATGGGATTGCACCTGAGCTGTGCTGATGTTTTACAGGCTCCACAAAGCAAAAAAGAAATTAACACATTAAAAAAAATTTTACATGCAAAAAAAAAAAAGTATGTTATGCATTTAAGTGAACTTATCCTTAAAAAGTAGTGAATGAACTACTTTTGGTGTGGTCTGGCACAATTTAGGCCCATTCAAATGAATGAGCCGAAATTACAGCACATTCCCATGCAATTCATGATGGTAACTGACCCTTAGGGCTGGTTCACACCAGCTGCAGTCTGTCTTATTTTTTTCTGCAACAAAACCACATGCACAGTATTTCCCAATGGCTCTAGTTCACACAAGTACAGTCAGTTCCATTCATTTTCTGGTACAGGAAAAAAAAAAGACGAACATGCTGCATTTTGTTCTGCACAGAATTGTACCGGTTCATAGCAAAAAGCACCAGAACAGAGAGTGGTGTGAACTGTAAGCAAAAACATCTGGAACGCATCCAGAGTCCATTGGTGGGGTGTGGACTGGCCCTTAAAGTAAAAGTGCACGTATGTATCCACAGCTGCTCCTATCTAGCCTCACCACACCAACACTGCAGTAATACTACACTACTCTTGCCCCTTTCCCAGTCCTCCCATTTATCTAGGGGCCAGTTCACATCAGATGCATCAGTTCTGCACAGAACTGTACTAGAACACACCAAAAATTAAAAAAACAAAAAACGCACCAGAACAGAGTGTGGTGTAAACTAGGAGCAGCAACGTATTCAGAGTGCAATTTTGTAGTGTGAAGTGGCCCTTAACCGCTTGCCATCCTGAGGATTTACCCCCCTTCCTGACCAGGCCATTTCTTGCGTTACGGCGCTACGTTACTTTAACTGATGATTGTGCGGTCATGCACTGCTGCAGCCAAATGAAATTTACATCTTCCCCCCCCCCCCCCCCGAATTGAGCTCTCTTTCAGTGGCATTTATCACCTGTACTTTTTTTTTTCTCAAAATTGTGGGGGGGTTTTTTGGGGAAAAAAAAAAAAACAAAACACAATATTTGACTTTTTGCTATTAAATATGTCCAGTAAAAAAAAAAATAAAATAAAATTTAGTCATAAATTTAGGCCAAAATGTATTTTGCTACGTCTGTTAAAAAAAAAAAAATCCCAATACGTGTAAATTAATTGGTTTACGTGAAAGTTATAGCGTTTACAAACAGCAGTATAGATACTGGTATATTAATATTTTTACTAGTAATGGAGGCGATCAGCGACTTATAGCGGGACTGCGGCGGACATTCTGACACTGGGGGGAACTCAACTTGGTTTCACTGACATCCCCAATGAAACCAATACAGTAATCAGTGCTAAACACCCTCCTCCCCAAAAAAAAAAAAACCCAAAACCCACTGACTGTACTCATGGCACTGGGCAGGAAGCGGTTAACATGAGGAGCGATCACAGGGTCAACGGTGTGCTGGGAGTGTTTTACTAGGGGGTGGTGTCTGTTTCACTGTAATTACACTGCTCTGGATGGCTGTGCTGTGTACAGCCATCCAGAGCAGTGTGCCCAAGCTGACAGGGAGAACTGTTCGTAAATAAAACCCAGTCGGAGATGCTCAGTAATCACTGGGTACAACAGTACAACAGGCTGCATTATTGCTGCACAGAACTGCACTGGAACACAGTAAACGCATCAAAAACACAGAAAAAAATGCACTGGACCGCACCAAAAATGTGCATGCAGAAACACATCCAGAACGCATCTGGACTGTTTCTATAGTGTGAACCAGCCCTCAATGTGTAATTAAAAATACATTTTAGGGTTGTCTTTAAGAGATCTATATATTTATAATTTGCAAGACAAGATATTGCCAAACTAAAGCCTAAGACTACTTTCACACCACTCCCTTGCAAGAGCACAGTAAAAATGCATATGCATTTTTGCCACGTTTCCGGTGTTTTGCACCTGTGAAAAAAATGCGACTAGAAAAACGCACCAGAAACAACTGCGGGGTGCATTTTTGCCACATTTTCACATGGGGAAGCGAACTTTTTTTTAACCACGCCAAACTTTTTTGAAAGCTCTGCTTGCTGCATTTTTGGTGCTACAGATATAAAATTGACCAGTGTGGAGTCCCATAGGATTTAATAGTCATGCGGTTTTTTTGTGTAAAAAAAAAAAATGCATCAGTTTCAAAGCAGCCCAGTTTGTCCAAAAAAACCTATTTATATTAGCTGCTTAGACTTTCAGATTTATGCTGCTCCCAAACAATTTCTATCGCTTCTTGCACAAAGACGCTTTTGGCACCAGTCCTAGAGTTTCATAGCAGAAACACACTGCGAATTTATTAAAATCAGAGCACACCAAATCTGCAGCAGTTGTTCATAGCAACCCATCAGCTTCTATCTTTATTACAAGTACTTATATGTAAAGCACTGTGTAAATTGGCAGTGCTATACATTTGTACATTCACACCAGTCCCTTCCCTCAGAGCGTACAATCTAAGGTCCTTAACCACCTCCCGTCAGGCCCATGTATATAAAGCGGCTGGACAGTGGCAGTGCAGGGTCGGGTGGCCATTTATAAACGGCCTGCCCGCACCCTGTTTGTGCACGCAGCAACGCAATCTGGTAATAAAATAATAATTTTTGGTTAGAAACCAATTTGGGTTTTTTTTTTACAAAAAAAGATAATACATTTTGGCCAAGATTTATGATGAAATACTATTTGCAAAATGTTATAAGAAAAACACTTTTGGTTATAAACTAATTTGTTTTGTTTTTTTTCTACAAAAAAGATAACTGAATACATTTTGGCCAAGATTTATGATGAAATACTATTTATTTGCAAAATGTTATAAGAAAAACACTTTTTTCTAAATTTTGGGACATTTCATTTACATAGCAAAAAATCCCAGTCGTGAATAAATACCACCAAAATAAAGCTTTATCAGTCTCAAAAAAATGGTAAAAAATTCATATGGGTACAGTGTTGCATGACCGCGCAATTGTCATTCAAAGTGTGATAGCACTGAAAGCTGAAAATTGGCCCGGACAGGAAGGAGGTAAAAGTGTCTGGACTGGAAGTGGTTAACTCACCTTCACGCATACACAAACAGGAGCCAATTAACCTACCAGCATGTTTTAGGAGTGTGGGAGGAAACCAGAGTACCAGGAGAAAACCCATGTAAGCACAAGAACATGCAAAAATGCCAGATTGTTCAGATATGCTTTGAAAATTAAAGATGGAAGCCGATTTGTTTCCGTGCACAGATGTGCAATTGAAGTACATTGCAGTACATCTTCATTTAATAGCACTGATGCAGTAACAATTTCTGTTCCATTCTATGGAGAACTGGGAGCTGCTGTATACACAAGTGCAAAGACTGCAGCAGTGGTTTCTATGTATCCACAAAACTGCATCCAGTAGAAACATAAAATCAGCCTTAAGAACACTGCCCTTAAATGTGAACAAGTTGCAATGTGCCACGGATTGGTGTATAAAGGTGGCCATACACTGTTCAAATTTCACTCAGTGAGTGACGCTTGCAACCACCTTCAGCCTAATATATTTCAATTGAGAAAAAAAAAAAAAAGAAGAAAAAAGCCAGGCGGAAAATTGTTGAATGAGCAGCAGCAGTATCCAATCAGATGCAGCCACTGTTGAGGTATTTTGACAGCCGGCAGGGACAGCCGTCAAGATACAATAGACGCAGGGGGAAATTCATCCATTCACACCATCTAAAAAAAAAAACATAAAAAAAACCACGTATATGGCCAGCATAAAGCAGTATTAAACAAACAAAAAATTGATATTGCAGCTTTTTGATTTTTAAAATGTGGTAGCTGCATTGGTTCTCCTTTGATCGATTTTAACCTCCTTTTATTTTCACCTGCTGATCCAGCCATTCCTTTAACTAAGCTGTCTGGCACATGTGGAAATTAGAGGTTTCAGTCAGATACTGACAGGCACACCTACAATAGCCAGCTTTTATTTATGTAAAACATTTACGCCAGAGAAAAAAAAACACTGTTACTGCAATTGCTTAAAAAGTGTTACTAGAGTTCAGCCTTAATTTGTTAGTCAAGTCCACCTTATGCTCCATACACACTAGTATTTGTTTAAACTCCTAGAGAATATTATGAGCATTTTTTCTGCTTCTTGAAGTTAAGTGTTATCCTATGTTTCCATGCACACTTTTGTGCTAGAAGTGATTTTCAAGCTTCAGCGTTTAGGAGCAAAAAAAAAAAAAAATTTTGTTTATGTAAAATTTTTGGGAGCGTTTTGCCGGGAAAAACAAAAAACAAAAAACAAAAAAAAAAAACTATGTCCTCATGCACACTGGACGTTTTTACAGCAGCTGTTTTTGGCTTTTGACGTTTTTTTTTCTACAGCTAGTAAACCCCCCAGCATGTTATCCTATGTGTCCATGCACGAATAGAAAAACGCTAAAAAAAAATAAATAAAAAAAGACTACACAATTAACGTTACCAGCATTATCAAAACACCCAGTGTGCATGGAGCCTGAATGCTACTAAAAACATCTTAACAGCATTTTATTAGCGTTTTACAGTATGAAGGAAAATAAAGCTAACACTCCTAAACACTACTACAAGCCAGCACAAAAACGCTCGCTATTGTCAGCATTTTTCATCCAGCCTTTTGTGAGCTTATGCATGGATCCTAAATTTGCTAGTGCAAAGGCTACCATCTCCCCCAGATAGGCAGAGCTATCCAAGGAGTGGAGCCACCCTAAAGACTGGAAATGTTAGTAGCAGTGGCCATATCAGGTTAAAAAAAAAAAAAACAAATCAAAAAAAAAATAAATAAAAAGCATCAAATAAGCACCAAAAACAAACAAAAAACAAAACCCACACAAAAAAACCTCCACAATAAAAAACACATGCAACCACCACATTAGGGATTGGTAAACGATAACACTACAAAGAAACTTTAGCTATAACCAAATCAAAAAATAAAGTTCTTTAGCAAGGAGCATACATTCCACATTAATAATGATGGTACCAAAATGAGCGTGTGCTGTAATTGTCTACAGAATTGTTCCCGTTTCTTCTTTCCAGAGGCTGCCATTTTATTGAAGCCCAGAGCCCTGAGTAGCATTAAATATTTAGGCCAGTGTTTCTCAACTGTTTTCCAGCCTTGGCACCCTTTAAAATTATCCACAATTTTTCAGGCACCCCTAATAGTTTTAGTGTAGCAGAATCCCCACACGTAGGACACCCAGCATTAGAGATTTATTCATGCAAAGCTAAAACACTTTTGCACACTGGTACTGACTAGTATTCCAGCATTTGTTCTCCATTTTCTCCACCTTGCAGTTAACTCGGCAGAGTGCTGACAGAAAGGCGGAGGGGAAAATCAAACAAGGATGCTGTGCAAGTGCCAGACATCCTCTGTAGCAATGAAAATCTGTGGCCTTGTGTAACAAAAAGGCAGGCTTGATTCACCCGCTTGCATGTACACAATTTTTGGGCATTTTGTCAAGGAGCCCTGGTTGAAAAAAGCTGCTTTAGCTGTCAGCATCTTGCTATAAGTTGCTGATTGACCTCATTACCATTAAAAAAAATAAAAAATAATATACCAGTATATATTACTGCCATTTGTAAATACTACAACTTTAACGTAAACCAATTAATTTACACATATTGGGAAATTTTTTTTTTTAGCAAAGACGTAGCAGAATGCATTTTGGCCTAAATTTATGACGAAATTTGATTTTTAAAATTTTTTTTTTACTGGACATGTTTAATAGCAAAAAGTCTACAGAATTGTATCAAATATTGTTTTTTTTTCCTCAAAATTGTATTTTTTTATAGCACAAAAAAATAAAGAAATGCACGGGCGATTAAATACCACCAAAAAAAGCTATTCGTGGGAAAAAGATGTAAATTTCATTTGGATGCAGCGCTGCATGACTGCGTAATTGTCAATTAAAGCAATGCTGCGCCATAAAGCAAAAAATCGTCTGGTCAGTAAGGGGGGGGGGGGGTAAATCCTCTAGAGGGCAAGTGATTAAATAGTATTAAATGCAAATATGCCAATTTAAAAAGGATACACGTACTGAGCAAGAAGCTTTTAGGATACAGTATGTGCAAGTCTACCCCAACCTGCTTAGCATACAGTATGTGTAAGTCTACCCAAACCTGCCATAGCTAAATAGAGTCAAAACGGTTCAATGCCAAGCTAATGAAATCTCATCTGAGTGCTGTTTATTAGGCCTTGTTACCTTATTACTCTTCACATTTCAACATTAAAAAGGTGTGTGCCACAAAACAGACAGCTGGGTTAGCACGCTCAGAAGGAAACTGGAGATTAGTAAATGTACTGAATAGTTTTAGCATTATTGTCCCAGGACTGAATATTTAGGGCTCATGTACACTGCAGCTCCTAAACAGACGTTCAATAGCTGTTCAGCGTTTTGAAGCTTACGTCCCATTCCAGTGGGTCTCCTAAGAGAACTGGTGAAGAAATGCCAATCCAGTTAGCTGATATACAGAGACCAGCTCAAGCAGAAATGTGGCAATGATTCTTAAATGAAGACACAGGAAATATTTCCACAAAGCAAAGAAGGGTAACCAAATTTACATTTGTTTCAGCAGAGTTAAGGAAAGGCATTAGCAAAAACCAATGCATTGCTGGGTGGGGTTAAACGAGGGCTGGTTTACAACAGGAGAAAAGTGAAAGTTTGTGAGCCGCTATGTGAGTGATGAATACCACGTGCCAACTGTGAATCGCTTGCACCTAACATATACTGTACTAGTGTGCCAAACCAATACCATTTACCAAAATGTGCCATGCTTTGCTTAAAATTGCTAGAAATATGTGCATCCAATTGCTACTATTTATAATGCATATCAAAATAAATAAAGTTCAAATAAAAGAATCAACCAACATCAATATCTAAAAACAGTGTCCATATAATTATCAAAAAAAAAAAAAAAATGGGTCCATATATAAAAACTTCTTCAAAACGTGCATAGTTCACTGTAGAATAAAATATCCGGTGCCTCTTAATGGATTTTTTTGTGTGAAAAAAAACTTGCATTATTGTGCTCCCCCTACCGGTTGTGTTCTCATCTCAAGTATATGACCAGACCAATAAGTAAGGTCATATAACGCTTGTGTTCCTTTTAAATGGGCCAAAGTATGGATGGGGTGGTATCTTGCTGTTTGGGGTCCTCCTCCACTCAATCGATGGGCTCCCCTTCCACGGTGGTTGATATAGAGTAAAGAATCAAATCATGTGTATTATCCTTTAAAAAAACGATTTATTAATAAAAGTAATGCACTCATATACTCTGTATATAAATCGCCTTGTGCACAAAATGAGTCCTCCAGATTTTTTTCAGTGGTGAAAATCCTAAAATTGCCAGCTGGTGTCAGTATGGAACCATTGAGCGTTGTAACGTCAAAGCCCCTCCCATACGCATTACGCCAACAGTCACATGGCTTAATCAGGGGGAATGATTCCACGACCGGTGGCATAACAAGTAATACTTGAGGTGAGAGCACAACCAGTGGGGGAGCAATTAAGAATTTTTTGACAATTCTATAGACACTGTTTTTGGATACAGATATTGATTGATTCATTTATTTTATAATGCATTATAAAATTGTAGCAATTGGCTGCACATATTATTCATTTTGAGCAATTTTAAGTGAAGCGCGGCACATTTTGGTAAATACTATTGTTTTATAACTCCTGTTGGAGTATAACCTGACTGTTGCTGAATTCCTGTCTCTCTCAGCAGATGTGTTAAAAGAGGTCTATGTGCTGATGCCCTAACTAAGCATAAAAACCCAAACAAATTGGAGAAGTACAGTTGTGTTCAAAACAATAGTGTGTTGAAAAAAGTGAATAAAGCTCAAAATCCTTCTAATAGCTTTTATTTCCATACACAAAAATGCATTGGGAACACTACACATTCTATTCCAAATCAAAACATGAAGAAAAATATATCAAATTTGTGTTTTTCCTCTAAAAAAAATTGAAGAAAAGTGATTAGATTGTTTAAAGAAATAGCAGTGTTTGTATTCTTTTTTACAAACTCAAACATTCACTATATAAACTGAAAAATATTTGAAGATTTTGCTTTCCTTTAAATCACTTAATATTTAGTTGTATAAGCACTGTTTCTGAGAACTGCTGTACATCTGTGTTGCATGGAGTCAACCAACTTCTGGCACCTGTGAACAGGTATTCCAGCCCCAGATGATTGGACTACATTCCACAGTTCTCTATTTCTTGGTTTTGCCTCAGAAACTGCATTTTTGATGTCACCCCACAAGTTTTCTATTGGATTAAGATCCGGGGATTGGGCTGGCCACTCCATAACGTCAATCTTGTTGGTCTGGAACCAAGATGTTGCACGTTTACTGGTGTGTTTGGGGTCGTTGTCTTGTTGGAACACCCATTTCAAGGGCATTTCCTCTTCAGCATAAGGCAGCATGACCTCTTCAAGTATTCTGATGTATTCAAACTGATCCATGATCCCTGGTATGCGATAAATAGGCCCAACACCGTAGTATGAGAAACATACCCATATCATGAAGCTTGCGCAACCATGCTTCACTGTCTTCCCAGTGTACTGTGGCTTGAATTCAGTGTTTGGGGGTCGTCTGACAAACTGTCTCCGGCCACTAGACCCAAAAAGAACAATCCTACTTTCATTAGTCCACAAAATGTTGCGCCATTTCTCTTTAGGCCAGTCAATGTGCTCTTTGGCAAATTGTACCCTCTTCAGCACGTCTTTTTTTTCAACAGTGGGACTTTGCGGGGGCCTCTTGCAGATAGCTTGGCTTCACATAGGCGTCTTCTAATTGTAACAGTACTCTTTGATCTTCGGATTGTTGGCTGACTCCTTGCCATTTTGGCTATTCTTCTATCCATTCGAATGGTAGTTTTTCGTTTTCTTCCACGTCTTTCTGGTTTTGGTTGCCATTTTAAAGCATTTGCGATCATTTTAGCTGAGCAGCCTATCATTTTCTGCACTTCTTTATATGTTTTCCCCTCTCCAATCAACTTTTTAATCAAGGTACGCTGTTCTTCTGAGGAAAATGGGTCGTTCCAGACATTGTTCAGAATTTCAGAGAGAAATGCACTGTAACCAGCATGTACAACATTTGCTGCCTTCCTTCCTTAAATAAGGGCAAACATTGCCACCTGTTTTTCAAAGAATGAATGACCTCACTAATAGAACTCCACACTGCTATTATTTTGAACATGCCCCTTTCAAGTAGTGATTCAATTACACAGAATCGGCAGCATGCATGTCATGACTGTTGGGTCTGTTGGATTTCTATTACTCTACTACATCTGCTAGTAAATTATTTGCCATGTAGAAATATCATTTCTACCAAAAACAGTGATTGATCAGTTTAGTGATGTCTGACTGCTATTATTTTGAACACAACTGTACATTCTGTAACACAAAGAAATTCACTGCAAGGCAACAACTGTAAGGGCAGTATTGGCCAGATGGTGATAGAAGTCCCTTTGGACCCAATTGGTGCCAAATATTTGGCTAATAAAATCACATTTCCTGGAGTACCATTACCAGGAATTCACTTATACACCTAGGGATGTCAGCAGTTCTGTATTTGTCACTCCTAAGCAAGGTTTGTGAGCACATGGTAATGACTGGCAATGGTAGACCTTAAAATGTCAACTGGCATTTTGCTCAACACAGAAGGCTTGTCATGTAAAGTTTCAGGTATGTCCAGGGCTGTTCATTGTCCGAGTATGGACTTCTACTTAAAGTGTTTTCACACACTGCACCTGAGCAACCTGCAGAAGCACATACAGCTCCAAAGCCATAATTATAGACACAAGCTAGCACCATTCAGCAATTACAGCAGAATTACCCATAATGTTCATAAAAGTAAATAAAATAGATTATCCAAAAGAAACAAAAAAAACACAGCATGTTTCACAAATTTTTCCAGTAAAGAACAAGACTTTGGCTTTTATAGGATGTTTATTTCCTGACTTTTGTGTACAGGAAGTTGATACTGAGGCACAGTAAGAAGAAATGTCCAAGGGTTAAGGGGGCTGAGGAGAGGTCTGGAAAAACCTGGAGCTAATGTTATCCCCCACCCAAACAGGACAAAACATGATCCCTTTCCCCCGGCATCAGAGGTAAGGGGACAAGAGGAAGGGCTGTGACAGGACTATTGAGATGTGGTAGGCTCTCTAACCAATTCCGCTCATGGCATGTCTTCCATCAGCAGCAAAGGGGTAATATTCAGTTTTGATGTCACCATAGTAAAATTCTAGGCTTCTCCACAGCTTGGAAAACAATTGGCTGTAATGACTTAAAACCGAATGAGAGGAAGCGGGAGAAAAAGGTGTTCACACCCTCTAAAACCCCCATTTGTGCATATCCTACCCCCCAAATGGCTCTGGCAGTGACAGGGTTACAGGGCACTTTACAATACATTCTGCACTGCAGCAGGACAGCAGTTGTATTAAGACCCAAGTGTATTGAGGACATCAGGATGGCACCTAGGAGACCTATGCAGCCCTCCAAGTAATCCCACCCTCACACTAAACATTCATTTTTTTGTTCACTTTAATTTTTTTTAAACGCAAGACTACCAAGTATATCACAACTGTGCAAACAAGAATTTGGTTGAATGTTCTTGTGGGACAATGGTTATTTCTTTCAATGGCTTGGTGCATTTTATACTATGCATAGACTTTAACCATTAAAATAGGGAAGAAGTCTTGGTAATCAAGTCAACACCACATGTATCTCTGGACATTAGCAAGGTACTGTGGTGGCAGTATTTGCACTTTAGAAACAAACCGCTTTAAATAGCTGAAGCTGTAGGGACAATTATAATATGCTCACTATGGCCTATCCTGTCACTACATTGCCCATTTATTATTCTTCATGAGGAACCAGAAACCCAGAAGTGCCAAGTAAACCCCTGCAGCATTGACCGGTTATACATGTTTCTGGGAGGCAAAGGAAAAAGGGGTGAAGAAGATGAGGAGATGACGGGACGAGTGAATCAGACACAGCAACAGGAGAATTAACAGGAAGCAGACATGTCAGCAGGCATCAGGCCCTTTCCACCGCCGTGTCTCTTGGGGCCCCATGGAGATGTTTTAGGGGGGACCGGAGCCCCAAAACTGGGAAAATCCTCCGAGCTGGTCATGTCAGGAGCCTAGAAGGGAACAGAAAAAAAAAGTAAATGGTCTTTAAAAGAAGCCTTTCACAAAATGGCTGTTCAGGGACAAATTTCATCTGCTTTAAAAGACAACTTCTTTAAAAAGAAAGTAAATTAACAGCTAGGTGTTGAAGCTACCCAATTTTAGACACATAATGCATAAGTCACTATGCAAAAGGCAGCAACAGTTTAAGCTGGGTATGTTACAGTGGGAATCAAACATCTCCATATTAACCAATCAATGTTGCAGCACTTTGACACCATTACAGAAAGGAATTTGTAAAAACATCTGAGTCTGCCTTGTTAAACCTATTGCCCTTTAAAATGGGAAGGATGATGCAAAAATGTCTCAAGTACGAAACATGCACCCTCATCTCAGACTTGAAATGAACCTAGACATCAACATATGCCGATTACATTACAGATGGCATTTTATTTTCAGTTTTAGTAGCCTTGTACAATCTCACCTTCTCATTGTTGCCTACAGATGCCCAGGGGGCATCACGCACCACAAAGCCCTTGGATGGCTGGGGCTTGGACTCTTCCTGAGTGTGGGGCTTCATGTATGACTGCATCACTTCATTCTCCACTACGTCAGCCATCTAAAAAGGCAATGTCAATTAAAGCACGTGTTTAAAAAACATTGTTTTTTAACCTCCCTAGCGGTATGATTATTTCAGATTTTTGGTGCTGAAAGCGGTACCATTAATTTTGCATGGAAATATGTAGTTTTTTTATTGTAGGCCGGTCGTTTTTAGTAATAACTCACTGAAATCTGTCCGAACAAGAGTCTAGTAAACATTCCGGATATGATAAAACTTGAAACACGAAATCATAAATTATAATATAATAAATAATCATAAAAAATAATATAATAAAAATAAATTTAATTTAATAATATAATCAAACCAAAAACACTGAAATTTGAAATATAGCACCAAGTTCGCACATCGCTGAGCAAAGTCGCAAAATCGTTTTCAGTGTCTGATGACGAATTTCCCCACAAATCATTATCACTCAATTCTGCAAGTGGTTCTGATTTACTATCGCTGTTCTCTAGCTGGTCTTTAACCGCTTTTGACTTAAAGGGACTTTTCCCAGTTTCCAGGCAGAAAGAACAGTCAAAATGCAGGCAGGGCACAGGATAAAAGCAGTAGGGACAAAATGTATGTGAAATGGTTTGAAACAGCAATGTTTTACTATGTAATAGTTTTAAAAAAAATGACACTTTAAAAACGTCACAGGGACAGGAACACGGAAGCCGGCATCGGCTGGAGGAGATGGCTGGGGACGCTGCAGGGGACACATCGCAGGAGCAAAGGACAAGGTAAGCTCTGCAGAGAATCCCTGAGCAACGCCGCATGGTAAGCCCGAGTGTAGCTCGGGGTTACCGCTTGTGGTACTGACATTTTACCCCGAGCTACACTCAGGAATACCGCTAGTGAAGTTAAACTGGAAAACTGCTGAAAGTATGCCAATCATAGTATCGCAAATCATGATTACCAGAAGATAAAAACCCAAAGGATAGCCCTGATCTGGACTAAAAACACACTTACATACTCCTCCTCTAAATTCAGCAAGTGATCAATGGCTTCATCTACATCCTCAGGTTTGCCCATTACAGTCACACAGTTGGGATCAGGGGCACCAGTCTGAGGGAAACGAATATCCACCTGGGAGAAAGAGAAAAAAGGGTTTTTAAAGTGAACCTTTTCATTTTGGAACCATGCAAACCTAGTGAAACCTTAGATGTTCCATAAATGTTTATTCTGCACCGTTTGGGGTAGGAATGCATTTGAAATCGTGATGTTAGGCACAGTTCTACTTTTTTGAAAGTCATAAGTGATAAGTTCTCATCTGTATCACCAAGTACTCCCCTGGCTGCTAACATACAGCGGTCACAGTTAAGGCAGAGATGTCTGACATACAAACTATGATCAACAGGTTGGCTTCACCTTCTCTATGCTATAGAAGATATGATGGTACAGCCCAATAGGGAAATAACTGGGCCTCCGTGGACAGTCTTTTGGTTCACGTGTTCAGCACCAGTGAATGATTACAAGCTGAATAGTTAAAATTGTCATGGCAGTTTCTGGAAACATTTTTCCATAAAACAATGGAAAAGGAATACATGCTTTAAGTTTATTTTCATAAAGTGCAAAAGCAACTAATCCCCTCATCCAGAAAATAACCCTCTGGAAGTACTTGCCTTAAATTCATCCATAATTTTGCGTATGGCTTTCCCTCTGGCCCCGATAATGCGGGCATGAACACGGTGGTCCAAAGTAATGTCTTCAGACACCATCTGTTCTAAATCACCAACAATTTGCAGGATTGCCTCTTTAGCAGACTCTGTGTTTCTCTCATAACCTGTGATTGTGATCTGTTCCTGGAAAGATTAAACACATGGAATTTCAATACAGGAATTGTCTGATAGGAACAACAACATGTATACAGAGAAGCATTGGCTACATCTGCTGCACATTCAACTATATTGTCATTTACAATAAAAAGGAGAACTTTATCTTGTTCCAGGGAACAGAATACACCAAAAAATTCTCATCCGCAGCCTGAGTTATGAGGCTATCAATTCAGTTATGTGGCTCTGAATTTTTTTTTGCTATGAGAAACCACTTACAAACTAAAAAGTAGCTCTGCCAATTTTTATATATCCATGCAGATCTGGGATCAGACCATCCTGTATGCAAAGATTAAAGCAATCAAATAATCTTCCAATTTCAGTTCGTCATAGGTATAGCCTTCAGATATACATTTTTAAAAAATGTGTCATATTAAATCTTCTGGATGTGATGTTTTTTAGAACGCTCAAGGCATTAAAAAGGTTTTACCTGGTTTTCATCATTTTTGTCTGGAAACTGGATGTTGACATCATGCTCAGTGCGAATCTGGCTGATAACTGCACCCTTACGACCAATGATCTTGGGATGAAATTTGGGGTCGACAGTAATAACCAGTTTAAAGCTTCTCAAAGCCTGCAAAACAAAAATTATAAACATAAACTGGGGCCCACACTGTGCTGCTACGCCTCTTTCTGACACAAGTTTGAATGTATAAGTATCCTCATGTTAGTACATAGTTTGTAGAAAGTAAAAAATTGGGAAAAAATTCATTGAATCCCCAACTACACTTTTCTGATGCTAAGGCCCTTTAAACTTGCCTGCTCCACATTCAAAAAATCCCTGCTGCCATTTCGGTAGCTTTAAACACATGTAAAATATTCAGGTATTTCCTAATAGAGCCATTTTTACAGAGTGGAGCAATTAATGCACCAAATTAAAAAAAAGTTACCTCCAGTTTATGGACTATGAAATTGTAGGTAAGAAAAAAGAAAAAAAAAAAAAAGCATCAACTGTAAAGCTGATCTCCAGGTTTACTGTCCCTTTAACTGGTATTTTGGGCTAAACTGGCCCAAAGTATTTTCTACACTAACAAGTGCACTCGTCAGGCATGCTGTATAAAATGGTATGTGAGCACATGCACGGCCGGGATCAAAGATCGCCGCTCGGTAATGGAGCTCCGTTGCCACTCTGCATAGTGAGTGACGTACAGCCCGACTACCAGGACACCAAAACACACCTAAACAAGGGGAATATCCCCCCAGCACCCTCTGGAATAATGACGAGGAGACTGAAGTCCCTGGCACTACCGCAGAGGTTCATAGATTTCTTCCCTGCCTAACACCCATGCTGCCAAGATGGCGCCAGCACCTCACAGCAGGGCTGCTCCATCCCTGCTGAAGATTCCAGCTCGTATATCCCAGATCCCAGGCTCTGCGTTCCACTGTACGACAATGGCCCAGGTCAGTCTTCCCCTCCACTCTCACCTACATCAAGGAGCCCAGATTTTATGATCCACTGCTAAGTGATCCTCACCTACTCTACTTAGTCCTACACTACAACTCCAATCCGACATTGAAGAATTTCTAGCTTTTGACCAACCCGTATCTGAATTAGCAATAAAAAATATGCTACTTTCATTGAGGCAAACACTACATAGCGATAAATCTAATGTGATATCCCCCCTATCAAATGCCATTGCTGACCACTCTAATCGGATCCATCACATTGAAAATAAGAGATCTGCTATGTTTGCAGCACAGCACTGTAGTGGACGCCCACGCTGACCATGAATCTGAGATCACATTACTGAAAAGTAAGATAGCGGACCAAGAATGCCACTCAAGACGAAATATAAAAAAATCGCGGGATCCCAGAAACAGTTTCAAATTACTCCCTCCTACCATATATACAATTAATGAAGCTCCTGATACCGAATACCACCTCCACTAAAGCTGCTATTGACAGAGCACACAGAATTCCAAAACCGTCATTCCTACCAGCATCTATCCCAAGAGATGTTCTGATTAGGGTTCACATCTACCAAATCAATGAAAAGCTCATGATGGCCGCTAGAAACCACATGGCACTACCCACTTCTTATAGGCATCAAGCTTTTGCTGATTTATCCAAAGAAACCCTCCTTAATCGGAAAAAATTGATCTCTATTACCAAAGCCCTGAGAAACGATATTGATTACCAATGGGGCTTCCCCACTAAACTCCTCATAAAACATCAAAGTAGAACCTTCACCATCAGAAGCCTAGATAACGGCATAAAGGAATGGAACATACGCCCAGTGGATGACCGCCGAAACAACCCCAACCCGCACCAGCCCCATGAAATGGAGGGGGGCTGGACTTAAACATTGTTTCTCCAACAGCTGGAAACCAGAATAATCCTTCACAAGCTTATTGCTGCAGAGCTTTTTCTTTTTACTCTCTCAATGCCTGCTTACCTGGTGACAACCCCCGTTACTTGTTCTCCACTGCCCCAGTTTGACAGTTTTTTAAACTACCCATGTTTCTTGCATTTTTCACAAGAGGTTATTAAACATCAGTTCCTATGTTAACTTCTCTTACTACCACCAGTCATCAACACTCCATGACATTCCTCCATTTACTGGGAAAAGACCTTCAAGATCTCAACTTATAAGTACCATCCAATGGTTTGCCATATCGTCCAGGCAACTTAAACTCCGCCTCAAACCTCTACTCATTGCCAGAACACTAAATCGGCATACCTCCAAAGCACCACCTCAACATGTCTACGTGACTACGGGCGCCTCCACGCTCACATCATCTCATACCACCATCCAAATGATTAATATACTATCATTTAAAACGCCAGAGGGCTCAACTCCCCCTTTTAAAGATCATCACTGAAATGGCTGCCAATCGAGCTGACAAGTCTTTATATAAGAGACTCATTTTGCAATATCTAAAACACCAACATGCAATCTTAAAAACATCAACAAAATTCTTGGCATCTCACCACAAAAAAAAGAAAAATTGAGTCATGATGGCCAAAGACTCCCTCAAATTCCAACTCTCTACGGAGTATGCAGACCCTTGCGGTTGCTTTCATATCCTTGTTGATATAATTGATGATACCCCTCTCACCTTGGTCAACGTATACGGTCCTAATGCAAACCAACTTCGCTTCTACAAGTAACTAATGTCCAAAGAAATTTCAATGAAACAAGGGCACCTACTAATTGGGGGGGACTTTAATATTGTTACTAAATGATATTTGGAGATGCAAACACGGCTCAGAGAGACTCCTCTCCATCCCAAATGTCTTACTCTAGAATAGACTTCTTCCTTACAGATATGTTGACATTACAAAACATCTCCTCTTCCTCGATAGGTTCCATAACCTGGTCGGACCATACACCAATCACCATTGCATAACTACCCACAACAGAACATCCCCCCCTAAACTGTGGAGGCTCAACTCTGCTTCTGACTGATCCCAACCACAAGAAAACTAATGGATGCTCATGATCTCTTTTTTGAGACTAATGCTTCCCTTGAAGTTTCCATTAGCACCCTCTGGTTCACAATCAAAGCCTTCATGCGGGGGGAGGGTACTTATTAAGGTATTATCTCAAGTGTCTGCCCAAAGAAAACCTTAGATTGAGAAGCTCTGACTCAATAAAAACCAGAGGACAAAAACAAACGAAATCCTTCCCAACAAAATTCATCAGGCCTCTTTAAGGAAAGAGAAAGACTCCGATACACCTTTTGCTTTACAAGTATGATCTAAACCTGAAAAAAGTAAAAGTCATCTATTACTCATTAAATAACAAGGTGACTTCACTCCTGGCCAGATCGGTTAAACACCAATGTGTTAAAGCCAAAATTAAAACAATCCAACACCCGAGCTCCAATAAACCCTTATCTAACTCCTTAGATATAGCAAACGCTTTTGCAGACTTCTATAGAACCCTCTACAATCTCAGAGGACTTTAACACTCCTCAACCCTCTCAAAGATATACAAACCTTTCTAAGATCAATTAACCTTCCAACTCTTTCTGCAGAACAAATGCAGGACATCTCTGATCCATTCATCTCTACTGAAATAGAGTTAGTGATTCGTTCACTACCACTACATAAATTGCCAGGCAGTGATGGCTATACCAATGAATTCTATAAGCATTTTGCTAATATCTTATCCCCACACCTGGTCAACCTTTTTAAAGAGATGCTGCAATCCACTATAATGACCACACCTAAACCAGGGAAAGATCCCCAAAAAAGTTCAAAATTATAGACCTATTATTTCTTATTAATAGAGATGTCAAATTGTTTGCCAAACTTATAGCTCGCAGACTACTCCCAAATACATCCTGACCAGGTAGGTTTCATACCAAGTCGACAGGCTCCAGACGCCACTATGCACTTAATATCTCTACTACACAATATACAAGACCACTGAATGCCTTCTCTGCTCTTCTCTCTTGAAGCAGAGAAGGCATTGAACCGCGTTCACTGGGGATTTATGCAAAAAAAGTACTACAAAAATTTGGTATCACAGGATGGACACAATCAGCGATGTCTTTATACTTCTCCCCATCAGCCAGAGTCCTGACAGATGGTATGCTTTCGCAACCATTCGATATCACCAATGGTACTAGACAGGGATGCCCACTATCCCCTCTAACATTTGCACTATTAATTGAACCACGTGCTGCAAAAATAAGACAGGACCATCTTATAACAGGCATAAAACTATGACTGAGCACAAAATAAGTTTGTCCGCTGACGATATTCTAATGATTACTAACCCAGCCAGATCTTTATATATGGAATAAGAGAACTCCTAATTTACTACGCCAACGTCTCATACGACAACCTCAATTAACACAAATCCCTAACTCTCAATCTATATACACCAAAAAACCCCAAATGCTTCTCTCAAAAGACTTTGTACACGTGGGGCTGATCACTCAATCCCATACCTTGGAATTAACCTAACTTCTTCTCCCTCTCAACTCTGCAACCATAATCACAAACCATTCCTTCAGAATCTCCCTAAAGAGATATCCTCGCTTCGAACATTTGGCTTATCCAAATTAGGACGCATTACTGCCCTGAAAATGATTTACCTCCCCAAACTCTTGTATATCTTTAGAACCCTTCCCATACCCATGTATTTCTTCCATACAACACAAAAGATACTTTTCCCAGTTCCTGTGGGAAGCCAATGACACAGATGCTCTAACAATCTACTAATGTGCCCTTATCAAAAAGGTGGAAAGAGTCTCCCCCACTTACATACATATTACCTAGCCACACTACTTGATCAAACTTACTTCTGGTGGAACCCATCTCTGGGAAAAAGTTAGTTGCTCTTAGAATCTCACGTATTTCACCCTAGCACACCGCAATCCTACCTCCTCCTCTGTTCCACCGACAGCAAACCTCCTCCATTTACACACCATTGCATCAGAGACTCAGTTGATGCGTGGTTAAAAACTTGCAAACTTATGCCCTTCCGAAATCTAATAAGATCCCTATCCCTCTTAATGCCCTCGCCACCCTAATCCCGGACATCGATCTAACTTCATGGGAGTATTTAGGAATATCCCTAACTTCCGACTTATTTGATCACCAAGAATTAGCCACCTTCCACCAACTTCAACAAAAATATTCAATCCCTTCCAAAGAAGAGTTTACCTATCTCCGAATCTCACATTGCTTAAGAACCAATAATATATCCTACAATACTACACTTCCTTCTCCAGCACCTCACTTCCTTGATAGACTCAAAATAACCTGGCAAAGGAAGCTCCTTGTTCTACTCTTATTTTAAACGCAAAACTCACCTTTAAAACAACATCTTTACCAACTGGGAAGCCCTTTTTTTCCTCCAAACTATATCGGACCAAAAGGTGGAAGAGAGCCTTTACTATCACACACAAAGCCTCTCGCTGTGCCACTCACTGGGAATCGTACATTAAATTACACAAATGGTACCCAACTCCAATTCGACTGATCAGAATATGTCTGACAATTTCTCCACAATGCTGCAGACAATGCAGGGAAAATGAGTCTCTATTCCATATTATATGGTCTTGTAAATCTATCAGATCATTTTGAAACAGTATATTTAAAGTAATTTCAGAACTTTCAGGTACTATAATACTTCCTAGCCCAGACCTAGCACTACTTCATAAAAGGTATAGATAGATTCTCCCCGGACTTCGCGACATCATCATACACATCCTATTTGCAGCCAAAAACAACATCACTAGCCTTTGGAAAACCACAGTCTCCGTCCTTGACAAGAGTGGTCGCCAATATAAATTCTCAATGTGATATGGAGAGGAGATTCTACCACCTATCATACCCCAAATTTTATAAAGCCTGGCACTTCAACCCAAATGCACAGTTGAAGTTTGATGGCATCTACCTTTTTTGGAGTACATTTAGAATTAGGTTTTAATCTGCCTACACTGACTGGTATTGTTATGAATCTATAAGTTATAACAGTTATCCACTCCTCCTGCCCCCTCCCCCACCGGTTCATGCTGTACTATTTGAACATACACTTGTATAGGCAATCTCTTAACTGTTTACCAATGTACTATTGTGAACCTTGGTTATCCATGTTCCTTGTCTGCCTTGTTAATTTAAAACCTAATAAAACGAGTTGAATATAAAATGGTATGTGGCCCCACTACACACAGTATACAGCCTTGTGTTGTGGCAGTGAGATTAGAACTTCCCATCCCACAGCCCAAACAAAAACTGAGGCATATTGAGCAGCACACAGCCATTTACAGGTAGCTTTGTATTCTCTGAATAAATACAAGGTTTCATCTGATTAGCTGAGGCAGAGATGGGAAGATGATGTCATGATCTCAGACTATCAGATGAATCTTTGCATTCATTCAGAAAATGCAAAGCTGCCTATGAATGGCTGAACACTGCTCAGCCTGACTGAATTTTTAGGTGCACTTGATAGTGTAGAAAAAAAATTTGTTTGGGCCAGCTTGGCCCAAATGAACTAGTTAAAGGGACAGTAAACCTGGAAATTAGCTTTAAGTTGGCGTACAGTGATAGGCAGAATGTCTGTCTCTGTATGCTGTGTAGTATAGAGATGCATGTTTCCACATCCAAAAGACCATAATAAAACAAAGCTTTTTCTTTAGAGCAGAAAGGTAGGACTCAGCAACATTCGTTAAAATCCCTGCAATGTACATTACCCACCCACATGAGAGATTGTTTCTCCTAAGAGTGGAGTGACTGACAAAAAAAATAAAACAATTATAATATTTGGTGTTCAGCAAGTCTCTCTATGCTTTGATGCACACTGACACATTCTGGGCTGCCATCATTTACATCTATTTTCATGCACACAATGCAAGTCAGCACTGCAACGTAAATTAAAATACAGAACAGGGATGCATCCCTGAGGTATTAATCTTGTACATTTGTTTTGTGTTTAACATATACTTTGCTTTCACACTTTGCCCATTCCCTGCATATATGGCTTTCAGATTGTATGAAAGCAGCATGTACAGAAAGCTTTTGCAAAGATTTTGGTAAGTGTTGAACAGCTTTCTTGATTCCATTGCACCTTTTAGCTCCACTTTGAAGCCATTTAACAACAAGAGCGTTTTCTGCTACTTTATCTGCTGGTAGACAACATGCTCCCAGCTTTATTTGATGGCATTGTATAGTCAAGAGTCTTTAGCAATCGTCTATAAAGATTACAAACAAGAAAGTCTGTGTCAGTACTGAACATTAAAAGCAAAGTACTCAAAGTCATCATTAGGAAAATTTCCACACTATTTGCTTAAAAAATCTTGACTCTAGGAGGATTCCCAAAAACATTGTTTGCTTTAGTGATTTTTGATGCTGACACTGCAAAATAACTACACAGGACATCTTTACAGGCTCACCCGATCCTCCTGCTCAGCCTGAAGTTCCTTCACTCTGTCTTGAAGTCCAGCTTTAGCTCGCTCTAGGTTGCTGGAAAGCCCAGTGATGATGATGGTGTCAGACTGGAGTTCAGGAGCGGGCACTTGGATGTTCACCTGCAACATGAGTATTTCCATAATGGGTAAGCACTACTCAGTCAAATATGATTTTATATTAAAAAAAAAAAAAAAAATTATATATATATATATTTTATTTTTTTTTCAAACTCCAAAAGCACACAAAAGCATATATTTGTTATTATGCCTTATTCTTCTGAAGCACAAAAACTTGGTTACACAAATTTAAAGCCCCCAGGGAGAATCAAAGGATCAATCTTGATCGGGTTCAATAATTTGAACATTCAAAAAAAATGACATTTAACATTTTTTTTAATAAAAATAAATGCAATATGTTGTAGAATGCACTCTCCCTTCATTTAATTTCTCAAATGCAAGCTTTGCTGCTGTTCTCAGACTTCTTGTTCTAGACTGGCTATGTTCATTCTCCATGCCTCCCTTGTGAACGTAGTCACCCTTTGTTAACCCAGAGATGGACTACACATCTTCGTGCAGACAAAATTCAGCTCAATGGGAATAATACACATAGTGGAGCATGTGACCAGAAATTACAAGACTGCTTACTCTACACTAGGTGAGGTGCATCATTGGACAACAGGGAGCATTCACAGGACAATGAAAGTCCAGTAGCTGAAAGATTTAAACATTCACAGGGCTGTTGCTGGATATGGTTATGCACACTCCTGAATTAAGGAGCAGCATGTATTAATATCAAATCACATCAGCTGTCAGGACAGATAGGGCCAACTCCCATGCACAAGGATAGCCATACCTGCATAATTTCTTCATCCACATTAATAGCGTGGATTGAGGAACTTTCATTGCCAGCTATTTTATTCAAGCAGCTACAGCACCTGCAGATGTTGGAATACCCAAAGAGTGACAGCATTAAAACTATACTAGCGGCCTAGATAAGTTACTGGCCAAACTAAAGGTTTCATTTTGTAAAGATTAATGTAAAGAGAAATAAGTAAAGCAAGCCAATAAAGTCACCAGCTAACTGCAGACTGGTTCTTCCCTCGCAATCAAATTTTAAAAGTGTTCTAAATAGCAAAATGTTTCATAGAAGACTTTACGAAAGTCTTTCAGCATTTTAAAAAAATACCCACCTCAAATTCATCCATCATCTTACGAATACCAGACCCTTTCTGTCCAATGATGTAACGATGAAGATCGTATGGGACCTCTACTTCAATACTGACAGGTACAAGAGCCTACAGAAGAGATAGGCAAAAGTTAGAAAGGTAACAAGCAGTTGAACATAATGTTTTACTTCATGTGCCATGAGGATAGGTGTTCAAAAAATTAGTGCTCACTTACTTTTAGTGCTTCGTTGGCTGATTCACATCTCTCCTTCCGGCCAGATATCAATATGATGTCACACTTCTTAGGAGAGCCAGGCTCAGCAGCAACTTTAGCCTCTATCCCTTCCTCGCCATTCTCTTGTGCTGGTGACTCGGCATTGGGTACTAGTGAAAAGAGATGCAGAATGAGTTGTACAAAGCGCATTACGTTTTCAGGAGTTCTCATACTACAGCATTAGAGATGAGCTTTCTTACCTCCCTGAGGGTTCTCCTCACGGTCAGGAAATTTAATCTGCACACCATGTTCTCTGGTGATCTGCTGGATTCTAGATCCTTTAGGTCCCATTATAGAGCGATGGAACCTTTGAGGAATCATGCACTCAATGGTGACTTGAGCCTCCTGGATAACAATATTAATCACATTACTGGCTCCATAACACAGAAATGTTACACCGATAGCAACAAATAAGCAGGTCAGCTGAATCTTACCAAATCCTCGATAATGTCAAGGATCTTCTTCTTTGCAGCTTCAACGCACTCCTTTGCACCTTTCAGGGTAACACGATCACTCTGCACACCAGAGCGAGGAAAGCTGACAGTTACACCACCATATTCTTCAGCGATCTCACGCAACACTTGCCCTCTCCGGATCACAAAGTGACGATGGTGCTTAGGATCCACAGCCATGTAATCTTCTACAACATTATCCTACAAAAACAAAAATTCTATAAAAACATACATTATACCTACACATGTATACATAAACATAAAAAAAGAAAAGAAATTCCATTACAATCAATCATGTAGAGATGGCAGGTTGGGAAAATCTTGAAAGTAGACAACCTCTTAAATACAAACCAACAGGCCTACATCTCACTGTGGGGGGAGGGGGTAGAAGTTAGGTAGAAATTTGGGCTAATTCCTCCATAATACAACAATTTACCTTTTGAAGCCCCCAAGTGGTGGACAGAATAGTTTTAGCATAGCAGAGATTTAAATTTAAACCACTGTATTTTCAAGGAGAAGTTATAGCGATATTTATCTGCAGTAATTTGATGTGGCCAATATTTCCCTCTGCTTGCTGTTCCATATTTTCAGCAGACCCAGTCACCCCTGCTAGACTAAACTAGGCAGGGAAGCTGAATATTTACAGAAATCCCTTTCTGCTGCAGCAGCAATTTGATAAGCATATACAGGATGGCAATCCTGCTGCAAAATCAACCACTTTGGTCAGTGTCTAATAAGCAGCTTTCTAGGCTGCCCCTCCTACCAGCCTCTAGGTCTGTTTCAAGGTGCATCCAACAGCTCTGACTGGAAAAGCCAGTCGTGTGACTGACAGATCAGAAGACCAGAGTGCTCCTCCTGCTTTGGCCATTCAGTGGCTTTTTCAAATGAAAGTCTTACCAAGCTTTTGATGAGAAGCTCAAGTTCCTTCTGAGCATCCTTCACTGCCTCCTCTGTACCCACAATAGTGATGAGCTGCTGGTCTTTATCCTCAGCAGTGGGAAAAATTATACGGGCTCCTGTCATGTCCCGTACTTTACGGATGTTTCCACCACCTTTACCAATCAGGAATTTGTGGTATTCTGGCTTTGCTCGTAACTCTGCAGTAAAGCTCTTTGTTTGCTGAAAAATAAAATATATAAGCTTTATTACAGCATATGCAAAATACTTTTAGCTTTTGCATGACCATCCAAAGTTGAGAAGCATACAGTATCCGCATAAGGAATGTTTGTACTCCTATTCCATTTGACAGCATCATGTAATTCTTTTCAAAAGTAAGCCCTCACAACCGTGTCACTCGGATAAAATCTCCCAAGCTATCAACTGATATAGGACGTAGGCAATAGATGGATGAGTGAAATCTCGGTATATGGAATTGTGGAGATGATGCATATGACGCACAGCTGGCCATAATAGCAACTGTAAATCATGCTAACACAAGTGATTAAAGATCAGTCACCTGTGTAACAAATGTACTGTATAGATAAATTAACACAGCCTACATACAGTCATGGCCAAAAATATTGGCACCCCTGCATTTCCACCACTTTGCCCAGAAAACTGTTGCAATTACAAATTTTTAGACAGCCTCATGTTTATTTCTTTTTCTTGTATTGGTATGACGGGTAAAAAAAAAGTGGAGAAACAAAAAGCCAAATATGACACATTCCACGCAAAAACCACTCCAAAAATGGACTAGACAAAGTTATTGGCACCCTCAATTTAATATTTGGTACCACACCCCTTGGGGGAAAAAAAACCTGAAATCAATTGCTTCCTGTAACCGTCAATTAGTTTTACACCTCCCTACTGGAATTTTGGACCGCTCTTTTGCCAACTGCTCCAGGTCTCTCAGATTGGAAGGGTTTTTTCCCCCAACTGCTGTTTTGAGGTGCACTATGAGATTAAGATCGGGACTCATTGCTGACCAATTCAATACTCTCCAGATCTTTGCCGGACAACATTTCTGGGTGCTTTTTGATGTGTGCTTTGGGTCATTATCCTGCTGTAAGACCCAGGATCTCTGACGAAGACCCAACTCTCTGAAACTGGGCCCTACATTGCACCCTAGAATTCTTTGGTAGTCTTCAGATTTCATAATGGCATACACACAGTCAAGACATCCAGGGCTTGAAGCAGCAAAGCAACCCCAAAACATCAGTGAACATCCACCATGTTTGATTGTAGGGACTGTATTTTCTTTAAAGGCCTCATTGCTTTTTCTGAAAAACAGTAGAATGATGGGCTTTACCAAAAAGCTGTCATTTTGATTCATCTGTAAACAGAACACATTTTCCCAAAAGAATTTTGGCTTCCTCAGGTAAGATTTGGCAAACTCCAATCTTGCTTTATGTTTCTGTGTCTGCAGTGGGGTCCTCCTGGGTCTCCTTACCTTAGCGTCCCTTTTCATTCAGATGGCAACATATGGTGCGAGCTGACAGTTGTACCCTGTGCCTGAAGGTCACCATTCATACAATCCTTCGTTGCAATCTGATCAATTTTCCTCTTTCATCCATGTCCAGGGAGATTGGCTACAGTGACATGGTCTAAACTTTGACATGTTGCGCACAGTGGACATAGAACATTAAGATCTCTGGAGATAGACTTGTAACCTTGAGATTGTCCATGCTTTTCCATAATTTTTGTTTTGCTGCTCTTTCTCCATGCTCTATGTGGCACACAGAGACACAACTGAAAGGTTGAGTACATTTTTCACCATTTTAACTGGTTGCCTGTGTGATTTCTATATTGTCAGTACCTGTAAACTGATACAGGAGAGTTTAATTACAAATTAAAAGAGCATCAGAAAACGTGGAACGCAATTAATTACAATTTTGAGAAGGTGCCAATAAATTTGTCCAGTCCAATTTTGGGGTTTTGCATGGAATGTGTCAGATTTGGCTTTTTATGTTTCCACTTTGTGTCATGCCACTACAAACAAAATAAACATGAGAATGTTGTAATTACATGTTTAGGCAATTTTCTGGGCAAAGAGGTGCATTATCTGGTGCCAATGTTTTTGACCATGGCTGTAGATAACTTACAGGTTCTTTTGAGGTTTAAAATTTAGTCTCAGTGGACCACTAGTTACAAGCAAATGCTATAACAAGCATATAATAACTACGCACAACAGCTAGCGAAATGGATGCCTAATCATAGTGCTTGTTCATTTCATACCACACGCACACACCATACCTTCTCCTCTGCCAGCTGCAGCAGCTGCTTCTTTGCTCTCTCTACATCCTGAGCTGGTCCTCGGATGGTGACTGTATCACTGCCAGAGCCCTCACTTGGGAAGTGAATATGTACACCTCCGCACTCTTCCATGATGGATCTTATGAAGCGTCCCTTGGCTCCAATTAGTGAGTTGTGCAATTTTGATGGAATACTGACCTCCAGTTCTGTAATGTTTGCCTAGAATTATAGACAGCAGACAAAAAAAAAAAATAAAAAAAAGTGTAAGTGTTAACTAAAATATATTTAGGCTTTTCCTATAAGGCAGATTGAGAAAATACTGTGGCTAGTTTCAACATCAACTGTTAGAGACTTGCTAGAGCCATGCCGCTGTGAAAATTAAGAGAAAGTAGCCATAGCTTGAAGGCGTGGATCCCACCCAAGTGCCATTTACACTTCCACTTACTCCTTCCACCCCCAATCCTAGAAACATAGAGAGACAGCAGAAAAATCAACAAAAACAAAAAACAAACAAGCAGCCCATAAATCTGCTTTTTTTTACATTTATACATCCTTTTTGTGGAAAGAACATATAGATCTAGGTTTGTCCCAAGCATGTTGAATCCACTTCCTGTTGACCGACTTCTTCTGCTGGACGTCTATTCCAAAACTACTTTCAGTAAAATAATACATTCTAATTTTTGAACGTTCCTCCAGCTAGTTTGATGTACTGTAATGCCTATGAAATGTGCTGGCCTTGGGCCCTTTGTTTCTTGGGGGATTTTTACAATAAAGCATCGCTGCCCATATGCCAGAAACACAGGGAATGACATTGATGTCATTTTCTAGGCTAAGGGAAACTTACAGAGTCACAAGAACTTAGAACTGCTTAAATTAGATAAGAGTTGTTTGTGAACTTGTTTGCGCATTTAAGAAATGTTTAAGTTAGAAAAGATAAGTTGTTTATGTAGTTAGAAATATTTATTGGTTTGTGCCGTTATGCAGGCCATAGACGGGTCGTTTATTGGCCGACTTTTCGTCTGCCCGTCTGCCGTTTTTTGCAGATCTTCTCATTTATTTTTATCAGTCATGTTGGAAAATCCACTAAAAACGGACGTTTTTTGTGGACATTGATGGCAGTATCGCTGCCAGCAACGACCGATTTTTTGTTTATCGGCCGAAAATTCAGCCGATAAACTACCCGTCTATGGCCTGCCCTAGGATTGGGGGTATTAGATAAGAGTGGTTTGTCCAGTAAAGTGACTGGGAGTGACTGTTTATTCAAACACACTGGAAAGGTTCCTTGAGGTAACACTTCCTGTAGTGGGTAAGGCACCGCCCAGTTTGGGAATGTGGCCAGAATCACTAAACCAGGATATTAAAGGGACTTTTGTGAAAGCTGCATGGACTCATCAGTCTTGGTCATGTCCTAGGCTTCTCCACGATCCCCTGTGCACTATGGTTTTGATGAGGTCTCTTCCTTCCCTTCTTCCCATCGCTTTGGTAATGTATTAATTCTGTGCTGTGAAGCTGTCAAAAGATGTTTATTTCACGCTGTGAGACTCATACTATTAGTGTGTGTTATGCAGATTGTGATGACTATAAGATATATCCTCCTGTGTGTTGTGTGCTAATAAAAGTGGAGGTTTTGACAGTGCAAGAATACTGCAGTTGGATTCTGTTATTTCTTGGGTACTGAGTGAATGCTGCATGATGTGCCAGGTCAGCTTTACACTTGGTAGTGTCTCTCTCATGCTTAGAAACAATAGTATAAGGCTGGTTGACAGTACCTGTGTATTGTGTGTGACTTGTTTCAGGTTTGTTCCCGGCCTTATGTACCCATGTTCTTATTCTTAGCTACATATTAAAAATAAGGTCCTCCTGAACCTTATTCACCCCCTATGAATTTAAAGGTGTCAATCATTTCTCCCAATTCTCCTCTTTCCTCCAGACTGTATATATTAAGTTCCTGAAGTTTCTTCTGAGGTTTTATCCCTCAAACCTTTACACATTTGTCCATTTTTGTTGCCCACCTCTGGACACATTCCACCAATATCTTTTTGTACATGAGGGCTTCAGAACTGGACACAGTACTCTATATGAGGTCTAACTAAAGATCTATAGAGGGGAATCAGGACCTCCTTCATCCTGCTGGTGACCCCTCTAGTAATGCATCCTAGAATTCAATTTGTTTTTTCCTACTGCCTTGCTACACTGTTTATGCATGTTGTAATCACTGAAATAAGTACTCCATATTTTTCCTCTGTACTCCCAATGTTGTACTGTCAATGGATTATTTTTCCCTAGGTGCATCATTTTTATTTAGAAACACTGAGCTGCAGCTTCCACTGCTTTGACCAATCTTTCAGCAATGCCAAACTTTGCTCCATATTGTAGACACCTCCAAGGATATCAACTCCATTGCACACCTGTGTGTCATAAGCCAAAAAAACATACCTTAACCACAACCCTTTAGTTATATAATTTACATATGGATCAAATAGATCAGAGCCTTGTGGTACACCACTGGTGGTCTCTGTTCTGAATGAACCCCATTTGCAACCACACTCTAGTAGCCATCTTTTAGCCAACTGCACATGCACTGAATTACCTAAGGGTTAAGCCCTAATTTATACAACTTTTTAAATAGATCATTATGCGGAAATGTATAAAAACGAGTTACTGACATCAAGTTAGTTTATGTCCACAGTGCCTTGCTGATTTAAAAATTACTGACTAGTCAACAAATTCAATCAGATTAGTCTGACATGATCTGCCTTCAATAAAAACATGCTGTTTTGGGTCCAGCAAATTGTGAGTTTTTAAAGTTAAGATTTTTTTTTTTAATTCAAATCAACTTGTCCACAACAGATGTTAAACACACTGGCCTGTAAATGCCAGCTTCTACCTTGCTACCCTTTTTGTGGATAGGTACAATATTAGCTGTCCCCCAATAATGGGGAGCTTCTATTAGAAGAGATTGATTTATACGGTCCGTTAATGGTCCAACAGCTATACCTCAAAGTTCTCTTAGAACTCTGGCATGAATACCATCAATACCATATAGCTTTAACGGAGCCAGTTCTGCTACCTCTCTCTCCAAAATGAACAGTCATTACTAGAACTCATATGATCCACCAAATGGTTATTGTTAGTACAATTTATTTATGAGAGGACTGGACAGAAGTAATTGTTTATATGGTTTGCTACATCTTTGTCTCCTCCAATATAAGTGGAGTTGTGCCCAGTTTTCATTCCAGTGATCTCATTTAATGTATGCCCTTTATCGCTGACGTAATAAAAAATGAAATTTAAAAAAAAAAAAAAAAAATAGAATGTTTTGTCTCCATTCTTAAAAGATTTAGCCATTTTCTCCTCTCTTTGGCAGCACTGATGTTTGGTCTGCTGTTGCCCATTTTACTTATTACTCTCGTCCCTTTAGTCCTCCATTTTAGGTCTTACTCCCTTTCCCCTAGCCCTCCCATTTTACAACATGGAAGTCTTTAAAATGAAATAATTACCAGTTCCTTCTGGATAGCCAGTATTCTATCACGTGCAGCCTCACAGTTGATTCTCTTCCCGGTGATGACAATCATTTCTGAGTTACTGTTCTCAGCCGGGAGGTCAATCTTAGTGTTACATTCTTCACGAATCTGAACATGGTGGATGAAAAGGCAACCAGCACAAGTATGAGAAAATGCAATATTTTAAGCCACAATGTGAAACAACTTTTATAAAGCCTAGGTGCAGTCAAAATTAAAAACAAAAATCAGCACAAAGACATGACTTACTGCTAACGCACTGGGGTTGATTTACTTAAACTGCAAGGTGCAAAATCTGGTGTAGCTCTGCATAGAAACCAGTTAGCTTCCAGATTTTATTGCCAAAGCTTAACTGAACAAGCTGATTGGCTACCATGGACAGCTGCACCAGATCCTGAGTGCGCCAGTTGTAGTAAATCAACCCCACTGTGTCCCTTGTGCTGTTGACCCCTGGTTTCCTTAAAACTTTCCTCCATCAATCCAACTCTCCACCCCGCATCCCCCCCCCCCCCCCCCAACTGTAATCTTCCAGTGCATTGGGGGCTGAGGAAGCTGTCATTTTAACTCAAGAGTGACCGACTATGGCCACCCTTTCCACCCAGCTCCTCCTTTCATAATGGCTATACTACAGTTCCTATGGATTAACCAGGATCACATTAATAGCAAGTCATGCCCCTTGTTCTGATGTGTTTATTTTGATACCACTTAGGCTTTAAAAACATGAAAAACCCATACCTTCTTGATGTTAGCACCACCCTTTCCAATAATGTTCTTGTGAAATTGCTTAAAGATCGGCACAGAGATGGTGTAACTGTTTTCTACCTGCAAGGAGAAGTAGGTTATCCATTCTATATATATGCTACTCTAAATGATACCAAAGTATACCAATTGGACAGAGACATGAATGATGTGAACAGAAGCAAAGTAATTTTGTGTAGTGCACTCTAATAGATTGTAAGCTCTAACGAGCAGGGCCCTCTGTTTCCTCTAGTACCAAATTGTATTGTAACTGTAATGTCTACTTTCATTTTGTAAAGTGCAGTGCAAACTGTTGGAGCTATACCAATCCTGTACAATAATAAAAAGCAAAATTAAAGCTTTTTCGTACTCTCAAAACGATTTGAACTGTTATGACTACTTTATCTATATAATAGTTTATACAACCACAACAATGAATGGGTAGTACTGCACTGCTGAAGCAGATGCTGTAATTTTTTTTTTTAACTTGTAAATGGGCTGCAATAAAAAAATCTGTTTAATTGAGAATAAAGCCTGGAGGCACTGTACATAGACTATTAATGAATAGTCAATGCTTCATTACTGCTACCATATGTGTAAAAACTTTGAGCTGCACTAATAACCAACCAGCCATCCACTGCTATATATATATGCAAGCAATTCTATCAATTTTAATATTGCTCGTTCAAATCTGGACATGTAGGGGATTAACTTCAGTAGAGATCGCAAAAAGATTCACCAATTGGAAAACCTCAGCAGTCAACAATTAATGCTTTTCACACCATAGAAAATATGCACAATCCCTTTTACCATTCATGTGCATAAAAGGCTTGCTCCTATTTCAATAGGTTGCACTACAAGTTAAACTCTTGAAATTGGCCTAGCTGTGTGAGGCTTTGCCCATAAGGACACAGCACTCATTCACAGAGATCTGTGGCAGACAGACCCATAGTTCTCAATGGACCGAAAATCACTGCACTCTTAAAATTGACTTTCTCCAGCTCCTCAAAAGACAGCCTGTACTGAAGTACAGGCAGCGAGCTGGAGGAAGGCTCTGCAGGGTCCACTGATCATGGGTGCAATTTATTTTTCCTGCAAACGTACTTTTTATTTTCTGTTTAATTCCAGTCAAATCCTGAACATAAATGTCATTCTGCCCTTACCATCTCTGACACCATTTTCTGCAGATACTTGGTACACTTCTCCACCTCGTTCTTAGGCCCGCGCAGCTGTACAATGTCACTCTTGTGAGTTGGATCTGGGAAATTAATGATCACCTAGAAGGAAATTAAACATACTAATCAAAAAGGAAAAAAAAACAAACAAAAAAAAAAAAAACCAAACAAAACTGTGAGCCTGAAGAAGCATCTTACATCTGGGAATTTCTCTCGGATCTCCCGAATTCTTTCACCCTTCTGACCAATTATTGTACGATGGAACTTCTGATCAATTATCAAGTCCTTTGTGCGCTCATTTTCCTAAAACATAATGTTTGTGTGGTTAGTGGCTGGTCTCCTTCAGAAGAGAAATAATGTTTGCTAAACTTACCATTCGTAATGCCAGCTCCAGCAACTCTTTCTTCGCTTGCTGTACACCTTGTGGATCACCTTCAATCCGGATTGTATTGCTCTTTTCACTGTCCTGGGGAATACGCACTGATACTTTGTATTGTTCTTTGATCCTGTTAACTAAAAGAAACCCCACAGCTCAACTAAATTGCTTTCTGAAATTGTTTTATGTTAACATGCCAGTCAAAGGTCTAAAACTGGCCAGACACTGTTCCTAAGACAATCCTCAGTACATCTTATTTGACAAATGCGGTTTGAAAAGTACTTTTAAAATTTTGTTTGCTTTTAACATTCAATTTTGGAATGAATGTGATTTCCTGAACGAAAACTATATACACTGTTAGAAATTAGTTCATTCAAGAAACGTTTCCCTTCTGCTCCTTCGAACTTCTCATGACTACCCCACCAACAGTTAGAAAATCCAACATTTTTAAAAGCAAAAACCACAAACAAAGTTCTACTAGTGTATGGCCAACTTAAGACCAATAAGTAACGCAGTTTACTTTTAAACCTTAAAGATATTTCTTTGTGGTCACTGAGATCTAAAACTACACTAGATTGGCCAGCAAGAATCCGTATGGAAGCAAAAACACTATTCTATGCTCTGAAGAAATTCTTACTTAACCTCCCTAGCAGTCTGATTATGTCACTATTTGTGTGCTCAAAGCGGTACATTTTCTTGCATGGAAATATGTATTTTTTATTGTAGGCCTGTAATTTTTTTGGAATAACTCACTGAAATCTGTCCGAACAAGAGTCTAGTAAACATCCCGGGTATGTTAAAATTTGAAGCAGAAAATCAGAAATTAGAATTTAATAATCATAAAAAATATAATAATAATAAATTTAATTAAATATAATCAAACCAAAAGCACTGAAATTTGAAATAGAGCACCAAGTTCTCACATCACTGAGCAAAGTCGCAAAATCGTTTTCAGTGTCTGATGACGAATTTCCCCACAGATCATTATCACTCAATTCTGCAAGTAGTTCTAATTTACTATCGCTGTTCTCTAGCTGGTCTAAAACTGCTTTTGACCTAAAAGGGATGCTTTTTGGACGCCATGGACATTTCTCAGTTTCCAGGCAGAAAGAACAGTAAAAATGCAGGCAGGGCACAGGACAAAGCACTAGGGACAAAATGTATGTGAAATGGTTTGCTACAGTAATGTTTTACTATGTGATTTTAGTGTATTTAGTGAATGTCCCTATTTCACATTTTTAAATTTCCCGCCGTTCCATCCCCGTACGTCCTGACGTCGCAGGGAATGGAACCCAGAAGACAGATGCCGTCATCGGCTGGAGGACATTGCAGGGGACACTGCAGGGGGACATAGCGGGAGCGCAGCACAAGGTAAGTGAAGAACAGATCCCAGAGCAGCGCTGCAGGGTATTCCTGAGTGTAGCTTGGGGTTACCGCTTGTGGTGCTAAAACTTTACCCCGAGCTACACTCGGGAATAGCTCCAGGGAGGTTAAAGAAAAAGCCATGGCCAAGTGTCTGGATTACAAATGATTAGTGGAGACCTGTGCTGGGCTTTTCAAGACCGAGTGGTGCTTATATGGTCACCAGCACCCCAATGCAGGTTTCCAGTAACACAACCCCGGGGGTTACAAAGCTAACTGCACAACTGGCTAGTATAAGCCAACTCAGTTTCACAGGGGGCCAAGCTCACCAATTCTAAAATGAATGTCTTTGATCTGCTATGTGTAAACAAATACTAGCCAATCAAAAAAATGTATCTGCTTCTTAGTGCTCATTTACCACAAAAAGCATATTCTAACATGTAATGCACTGACAAGACTTAAAAGTTTCTTAAAAATACAGACTACATTTGAATTACTTTGTATGCAGAAAGCAGGTCAAGGCAATCGTATGCAGCATATAGTGCTTAAATCTAGCAGCTGACTCTTAGGGAGCGAAAAAGTGGCACCAATCCTATAAGAAAAAAAGTGGATAACTGTATCCAACACCACCTAAACTAGCATGTTAAAAAGGACAAAATGAATATACATACTGTTTGTTCCGCTCTTTCCAATGAGATGCCTGTGAAATCGATGATCAATGCTTATCTCTGCAAAATCCATTCGAGAGATCTAAAAAAATAAAAAAAAGGATGAAGACCACGGAAATAAATTTTTCCATAGGAAAAGCCATAATTCTATGCAACACCGATTCATTCTATTAACCCCTTTACAACATATGTGGCATGCAGAAATGGGAATAAAACCTGGGTCTGACAGAGGTGTTCTTGTGCTGGGAGCACACTTGATCGTGCGCTCACAGCGCAGAGACTGCCCCGGGTCTCTATGAACAATCAGGACCCGGGAAACCGAACCCCAATCATATGATCGCTGTGATAGCCTCTAATTGGCTATCACAGTGATCACTCACTTTGTGGTCCTTCCCTGTGTAGCTCCTCAGTTAGGAAGAGAAACAGACTCGTCCGTTAGAGAGGAGGAAACTACACACTATTCCATTTGGGCCAGTTTTCCAATAATACAACCACCATCACCCACCACCAGATATCCATTAACACTTCCCAATAAACGAAAGCCTTATCTGTCCTGATAAAGACAAGCTCTAATCCATCTGGATATACCAATTACGATATATATATAGTTTTACTAACATGTTAAAGTTGCAAAATGAAAACTTGGGCTTTGTGTTTTTGGTTTGTTTGTTTTTACCCTGGTCATGAAGTGGTTAATTTGCAAACATAAGTATGAGTAGTAAAACAAGCAACTGACCAGGTCACTGACAAGCACTTCCATCTGCTGTTGGGCAACTGCAACATCTTCTGTGGGACCCTCCAGTGAGATCTTGTCTTCCCCTTCTGTAAACTCAATGTGCACCTACAAAGACGACGATTAGGACATTTGTCATTACAGAACTTCAGAAGTGCAACAAAGACCATTCACTATCACTACAGAGGAGGAAGTGTGTTATGTTCTCTGGCATACCAGAGAAACTAGCATACGCAAAAAAAACCACTCACCTTTGGTATCTGCTGTGTGATCTTTGCCAAGTTCTGTCCTTTTTTGCCAATAATGAACCGATGCAACCAGGATGGAGCAGAGACCGAAGCCACTGTAAAGCTGTTAGCCTGGAAAGACAGATCACAACCATGTCAGAGGTCATAGATCATCTATTTTGTAAATAGAGGAACCCATGCACAAATTGGTCTTTACCTTTGCATACACTTCTGTCAATGCCTGGCCCAGTTTCTCAGGTTCTCCCCGCAAGATGACAGTCTCTGAACTGCTATCACTGGGTGGAATTTCCACAGAAACTCCAGTGCGCTCCAGGATCTCCTGCAAGCTATTGCCCTTTGGACCAATGACATACTTGTGTTGAGACTTCCTCACTTCCACAGCAATGCTGGTGGTTTTCTTCTTCTGCAGTAAGGAAAAGTCAAACATTGATCTCAAGTCCACTTCAGCTTGCTGAGCAAATAAGTCACAAACCCAGCATAATTATATCAAAAGCAATATCACCGTTATACTGAAAATAACATGCATTAGAATTATAAGAACCTACAAAGAGAGATTAACAGTAGGTTTAAACAATTCAAAACTAGCGTGTTAACAGATTTCAGCAAGCTACAGTGAAATCTAAACAATCCAATATCTTTCCATTTCCAAAAATCCCTGTGGCCGCAAAGAAAAATACACTGATAGAATAAAACAAATTAAAACACCACACAACTTTTCTGTGATTTCTAGTTACATTTTAAGTTTTTCTCTTTATGAAAGGAAGGCAGGGGAGAAGTTGGATGCTAGAGCAATCTAGCAGATCTAGAAAATAAGACATGTAAAATGTTCTGCAAAATCTGATTTAAGATCTGTGGACATTAGCAGGACCCAAACTGCACTTGTGCACACAACTATTAAGTATTATGGAGTGGCCACATAAGATTTAAAAATTCTCTCACGAATACAAATTATAATGGGGTGGGGGCACAAACTACCCCCCCCCCAGGTGTTTTGGAAGTCACATTGTGCCTATAGTAATATTTTGTATATAGAGTATAATTAAAACTAGTTTCTTTTCAGTAAGAGCTTTCTATAACTGAAGGAGGAACTCCTAGAGGTAGCCCACATTTTCTCACCTTCTCTTCATAAATTTGCCGGATTTTTGCTACTGCTTGGGCTAACTGATCCTTCTCTCCAGTGCACACAATCTCAGTCTTGTTGACACTTGGTGGTGGGATGTTAATTCTTGTTCCAGTTTCATGCATGATCTCATTAACGGTCTTGTTGTACGATCCAGCAATGAAAGGGTGGTAGGCCTTTTCGATTTCTAAGCGTTCCACTGCTCGTTTATCCTGATGGGTGAAAAAAATCAAAATTGTTTACATGTTAAAAGGAATCAAGATAAACAATTTTTTTTAACACACCAGCAGTTTCTCACCTGCTCGGCTGAGATGAGCAGAATCTCATGCCGGGCTTTTTCAATGCCCTCTTTGGTGCCAGTGATCTTAATCTGGTTACTGGCATCCTCGGGCCGGGGGATTTGAATCTTGGTAGCGGTTTTCAATTCCAGGTCCTGCAACTTCTCTCCGTTCTTACCGATCACAAAACGGTGGTGTTCCTTCGGGATAGCAACTGAAGCTGAAGCCTAGAGGGACATTATAAAAGCATGGTTAGATGGGCAGGAATTACCACAAGTGATATGTCATACAGCAGACTTGCTCAGATAGCAAAGGATGCACAGTCATAACTGTATGTTGTATGAAAAAAAAAAGTGAGTGTGCCTCTATCTGTATATCTGCTACACACCAATAACCACTAATAAAAGCAATTGAGACTTTTTAGAATTCGGATCCATGATCATCCTTGCATATAGGACTCTGTAGTAGGATCTACATGTGAACGTCAGTACACAGGGCAGCAGGTAGGACTCTAATGATGGCTAAATAAAAATGAGGGTTCCCTTCCTTATCCTAACCCTCTCAATGACTAAAGACTTGCTTGCACCACCATTACCCAGCCTTCTGACAAATCTATGTCCCATACTCTTCACATAGTACTCATTTATGACAAGTTTCTCGTATGAGATGTTATCCTCTTCTGTTAACCGTTCAGAGAAATTTGCAAATTGTAAAACTTTTTATGTCATGTGAATTGTCTACTATCCCTTTTGACACACAAACCGCTGTTGATTCAAACTGCAAACGCAAAAGAAAAATTAATCAAACTCGGGTCTCTTAACCAAGCCTATAAGACAGGAGGTCTAATCTTTTTCAGATAATTCTGAAAATGTTTCGGACAAAACTCTGCTGTAGCCTCATTCTGGGAACAGGTCCAAGCTGCCTATATATCTTTTTAATAAGTAAAATTTTGTTTTGATTTTTTTTTTAACTTAAATTAATATATGGTCAGTTTGAACAGCCTAGGTGTATACCATGGTCAGTTTGAACAGCCTAGGTGTATACCCTGGTCAGTTTGAACAGCCTAGGTGTATACCCTGGTCAGTTTGAACAGCCTAGGTGTATACCCTGGTCAGTTTGAACAGCCTAGGTGTATACCCTGGTCAGTTTGAACAGCCTAGGTGTATACCCTGGTCAGTTTGAACAGCCTAGGTGTATAACCTGGTCAGTTTGAACAGCCTAGGTGTATAACCTGGTCAGTTTGAACAGCCTAGGTGTATAACCTGGTCAGTTTGAACAGCCTAGGTGTATAACCTGGTCAGTTTGAACAGCCTAGGTGTATAACCTGGTCAGTTTGAACAGCCTAGGTGTATAACCTGGTCAGTTTGAACAGCCTAGGTGTATAACCTGGTCAGTTTGAACAGCCTAGGTGTATAACCTGGTCAGTTTGAACTGCCAGGTATGTGACATTCACAAGGACATATCCCATTGTACCTCCTATGGCTCATCAGGCCGTGGTGCAAATGGCATTTTGTGAAAAGCGGTCTCTTTCCAAAAAACTCTTAAACATTAAAATCTACCCTATGTTACAGTACAGCCATGCTGAGTAAATACAGCCTGCAGAACATTTAATTATACAGCACTCCAAGACTAATTGTCATTCACACAGAGGAA
Source organism: Staurois parvus (assembly GCF_062004578.1). Taxonomy (NCBI): domain Eukaryota; kingdom Metazoa; phylum Chordata; class Amphibia; order Anura; family Ranidae; genus Staurois; species Staurois parvus. Next base: position 835,884 of record NW_028317845.1, read on the forward strand.
AATTGTAGCATTGGCGAGACTTGAATGTAACAGGCAGAAAACGTCGCAGAAATTTATAACCACAAAGAAACAAAGAACTCTGATCAGACACAGGGGTGTTTGTGTAATGAAGGGCTTTGAGCAGCAAAGAAGAACAACTCCCATCCTTCGATACATGGAGCAAGGGAAACAATCCTCCACTGACACTAGATGCTACCAGAATAATCTGTTGATTAACACTATATTAAAAACATTCCCCAGTATGCAGGTAATTTAACCTTAAGGGGATTTTGATTGCATCATGTCCGTGTATAGCCTCCCTTTGCACTTTCCCCTTAGAGAATGCACATCACTCTCCCCCAGCTGATCAGTGCCATGGGAGTAAAGTGTCAAGGCTACGGCTCAACATCTGCTCTAAAAGTACACTGAAGAACAGACTTCTTACCTGTGTCTGCAGCCGGGTCACTATTTCCTTTCTCGCCTTCATAACAGAATCAAGTTTTCCAGAAACCATGATGGATAAGCCTTGGTCTTTGGCCAGAGAAAGCTCCAACTGAGCCCCAGTCTTCTGCATGATGTCCAAACAAATCTTTGCCTGCTCACCCTCCCCAAACTGAGCCATGTCTTTGTACCTGCGTTCTTCTAGAGGGACATGGAACACCTAAGAGAAAAAACACAGAAGTCTAATTTGTGATCATGTTCATGGAAGAACAGGAGAAAGACTTGAAAACCTGCTTGTAAATTTATTAATCCAAGAACACTCCATTCCTTAGAAGTTTATGCTAAACTGAATTAACACATGAATAATGATTTTTCAACACAAGTTAGTACAACGCAGAAATCCCTTTTATAGTTCACTATTGGTTACCAGTGTCAAGCAAACCACAGTTCTGTCAATTTTTTTATAAAAGTCCTCAACGCAAAAAAAGCAGTGTTGAAAAAAGTCAACATTGCTCTGAGATTACAGGTGGTCATTCAAACTGACAGCATCTCCAAATAAAATATCAGTTTGGGGTGAACAGACCCTGCAAATCATCTGCATTAAAAGGGGAGGTTACAGTTTTTTTCCTGGACCACTTTCCTTACTGAAAAATAACACAGCAAGCTGCCTTGCTGAACAAGGATATAAGTGACATCATCCTCGCTGTACAGAATCACAAATCCTTTGGCAGGTAAAATGGTAAAAACAAACAGACTGCAGTTCATCTGACAGTTATTCTCAACCAAATGTTTATGTCCCTCTGCAAAGTTAAACATATCAACTAAAGCAAATTTACTACTAAGCTAGAGGTTTCTACTAGTGAGGGGAGATTTGTCTTAGTGAGGGGAAAATACCCTCTTAAATGTCACCATGAGTAGCTATGTCTTCACTTCCTGTCCTGAAAACAAAAAAACAGGAAGTGGTAGGAAATCTCTTCAATGAGACACCCCAAAACCAAGCCATTTCCTACTCTATTAAAAACTACAAAAAAAAAAAAAAAAAACTACGGAAACTCCTTTTTTAACGTGACAATATTTTCGTCCAATCTATGCAACCACCACATTATCAACATAAAATGCCGTTGACCCAACCTGAGTGATAACGGAAGACTTGATAGGCCGGATCTTGCTCCATGCACCTGCAGGTTCAGAAGTGGTCTCACTGCTAACTGCCTTTTCTGGGAGGGGTGGGAATGCATCTTTGTAAGTGGGGGGATCACTTTCCTCCTCTGATCCGATGGTTGCCACTGTAATAAATATACCTAGTCGTGTATGTTCTAGTCAAATTTAAGCAGACAAAAGCTACAGTAAAAAAGTAAAAATAAAATCACTGACCTCTGACCGCTGGTTGGGTCAGCCCACTGCGATGCTCATCAAAGCTTTCCTGGGTAAGAACCGCCACCGAGCTCATTGTCCCACGCAAATCCGTGTAACCACTGCAAAATGAATTGTTTTTCACCAGGACTGCATAAGAGTATTGGCAAAGCCTTTAAAGTGGTTGTTACTATGGTCTCTAGGAGACAGGCCCTCTTTGTACATCAAGCGGTTTACCAGCAGACAATTTCAACAATATGTTTAACCTAAAAGAATCAAGATTTCAGCATCTGCTATTTTTGGTTCTTCTGTAATGGGAAAAGTTACTAAACAGCCATTTACTCATCAACAAGCTGAGAGACCTCTGATGGTGGATATGAGGATTGAAACATTTAGACACATACTACCAGAACACAAAGCTTTGCAGGCAGCAAAGACAGTATATAAAATCTGCAGCAGACACAGCCAATATAAATTTGCCTGTTGGTACCCCCCACACCCCAAGAAGAATTAAAGCAGGTCAGACAGGTTTATAAGGTATGTGCATTCGCTAGTAATTCTTGGCCAAAACCAATTACATGGTAAATGTTGCAAACAGGTAGTAACATACTTTATTGATCAAAATGTTTTTAAAGTGAATACTGCCAGCAACATTCATGATCTAAAACATTTCTGGGCACCTGCATGAAATGTGAAAGCCATGTACTATAGGAGTATATATTGGTAGAGAATGTTCCTTCCCTGAAGGTAAGCCGAGGTTATCTTCTACACGCCTTCATTTCTTTACAGACCAACTTTCTGAACCTGCTGAAGCCCGATTAAAGGAGTACAGCCAAAGCTGAGCAATCAATGGTACCTGATCGCTCCGTTCTCAACCTTAGAGCTGGCAGGGATCGATGCTGCATCCATCTAGATCAGTGGTCTCCAAACTGTGGCCCGAGGGCCGGACGTGGCCCTTTGCTAGCCTATATCTGTTCCATGGGGTAATTGTCATACCACTGAAATGAGGCACTATTCCTTCTACTGACACCCACAGTGGGGCATAATTCCTGATACCAACGGTGGGGGCCACTATTCCTCGCACTGACAAACAAGAAGGAGCTATTTCTTCCACTGATAGCGGGCCACCATTCCTTCTCCTACTGACTACAGGCGCTATGTAACAGTCTACCAACCCTATGACAATATATTTATTCTCACTGATGTTGGGCCCGGTACATTTTCTACCCCCACTGGCCACAATTCTGCCCCTCTGAAATCTGAAGGACAGTAATCTGGCCCTTTGTTTGTAAAGTTTGGAGACCCCTGGCCTAGATAAATATAATTAAAAAAACAAAAAAAACCCCAAACTTCTCTTTTAATAGGTGGGTGTCTTAAAGTGAACTTGTGCCCAAATCAGATCATGGACACTAAAGTAATTACATATTCTGAACGAGCAGTAAAGAAACTTTAAACCAAGCCCTCAATCATCTCTGCATCTATAAGCATTGTAAAGAAATTAATTTCAAGGTTCACACCAGAGACAATGCATCTTTCCATGAGAAAAGAATTTTGGTAAACAACCAGCAGATGTTTCTGTTAGAAACTAGCTGAAACCAAACCCTAAATTCTTTGCTGTGATCTTTGAATAGCTTTGAAAAAGAAAAACCTCATATTAAAAAGCAGCTAGAGAGGTCAGGGATGACCATTTAAATATTATTTTACTGCTTAAAGCAGATCTTAACACTCAAAAAAAAAAAAAAAAATCCATCCTCTCCACTCCTCTTATTTTACCATTATCTTTTCAAAGCAAAAGTTTGGTTCAGTCTGGCCCCTCCCCCACACATGTGCCTAGGTAATTGACATGCACTGCGATCCCTGTGCCTCCTGGGATGTGACATGCATGGTCTTCCATTTACAAAGGAGAAAAGTGGGCAGGCATAGCTGCAAGTCATCAGGAGGCCAGTTGGCTGAGCCCAGAAGAGCCGGCACCTGCTCGATGACATGAAAAACATGGCATCACAGGAGCCCATCAGTGGAAGAAGATTTTGGGACACGGCTGGATTCACTGCTTGGTTGAGTATATAAAATGTGCAAAAAGTCCGCAATCTGGTAAGCAGGGGTTGAATAAAAAAAAAAAGCCGGCGGGGGGATTTGGGGTAGAAGGCAGAGGGTTAAGATACGCTTTAGGAATATCTAAACCATTTTATGTCCATAGTCTGGGGACAGGTGCACTTTGAGTATACAGGTACCTTAACATGATTCTAAAAGGGTCATCTATTTTTCAATAAACATGTTATACTTGCCTGCTCTGTGCAACGGTTTTGCACAGAACAGCCCCAATCCTCCAGTGTTCCTGGCTTTCTCAATATTTTTTTTATTATACACAGGCACCCCCATAGCACACCAATTTGCCAAGGCACTTGGAGCAGGGGAAAGCGGACAGCGCTGAAAGGAGACTGCCAAAAGTGGAGTTAAGGGACCATTTTGTGCAATATAATTGCACAGAACAGGTAAGTATAACATCTTTTTATTTTAAGACAAAAAAAAAAAAAAAACACACATCTCCTTTGATATCACTTTAATACACACAGAAGTGGCAATCAGCTTACCAGCTAAAGGGTCAAAAGCCAGAAAGTCCGTCCGGTGAGCTGAACGCCTTTTTCAGCCTGCCAGCTTCTGAAAAAGAAAAGATGGGATATTAATCTCAGCCACACTTGGTAGCATGACACCACTCACAAAAACCGAGATCAATCCCAAACCAAGGATAAAAGCATCTACAACGAATTGAGGCTTAAAGGATATGCTCTTGGGAGAAGAATGTTGCAAGACACACACTCACTTTAAGAATTATAAATTTGTGACATTTAAATAACAAAGATTAAAACTCTCAGCAATATATCCACTACACAGAGTACATACTGCGATATTGGTTATGTCACAAATAAATTAACACTACATGCAACATTCTTCAGTCGACCTGTACTGAGAGATTTGTGAGTTGCCCATGCTTCTGTTTGAGAAACTGCTAGCTGCCTGGCCATCTGGCATGAATACTTTTGTTCAGGATCAATAATTCAAACATCCAGTGATAGAAATTGGTAAAAATGTCTGTCAGACTCACAAATGATTTAAACATTGGAAATTTCTGAGAGTCACTGATCTGAGGAGCAGTCCATATAGCAGTGAAGACGGTGTATGGTTAGCTGTGCAGGACATAAACTTTTTATAGCCTCTAAAACACCCTTCTATGTTAGCCTGTCACCATGCACACATAGGCGTTTACAGGCAATTCAGAAGGAGCGTTTAGACGCTAAAGAATATCCATCACATATGCATTTAGGAGAGCAAAAATAAAAAAAAACAAATGCTTCACATACCTAAACATCTTTAAAAACACACCTAAATGCTAAGCTCATTTAACACTTGAGCATTCATTCCAATGGCCAGAATGAGGGATGCAATGGTTCAGTTTTATCAGCGAGTACGAGTACCGTTACTTGTGGTCAAGCACTTGTCGATACCAAGTACAGATACCTTTGCAGTGCAATTTGAACCCATACAAAATGGACGGTGCTGACGAATCTGAAGCAGTTGAGCCTGTACGGTAAACGTGAGAAAGCTGCAGGGATTTCAAATCCCCAGACTGTGAAGTGGCTTTCGCCGTCAGAGTGGGGATCGGAAATCTGGTACAGTAGGACCAAGGAAAATGGGGAAGGGATCCAGAGGATGGCTGGAACCTCTGGAGGCTGGGGGGAGAGAGAGCTATGGGAGAGGCAGGAGGAGCCCAAAATGCAGCTGCTAATGTCCACATTGGGATCAGGAGCTGATGGAACCCTTCATGCAGGGTGGTTTCCCACGCCGCTCCTGTGTGAACTCCGGCTCAAAGTCACTATGATAAGCCTGGGTTCATAGAGGAGCTGTGCAGGAAACCACGTGATTCGGACTGGAATCACACAGCATTCCTGTTCAAATTGCATGCAATTCTTTGCAGTGCAAATTGAGTCCATTAATTTTGTATGGGCTCAAATCGCACAGCAAGAGTATCAGTTTCGGTATCAGGAGCATTTGCACAAGTACTTGTGCATGTACTCGGTATCCGCTCCGATACAGGTATTGGTGCAACCCTAGCCAGAACAGATTAACATTGTGGGCAGTGGAATGAATGCCTAAACACTTGACCTGGCTAAACACATTTGCAAAATGCAGCTTTAGGTGCATTTCTCCTGCCAGCAGAAAAGGTGTTCTGAGGAGTTGGGCAAACACCCCAGTGTGCATGCAGCCTTACAGCACTACTCATACTCCTTTTTGTGGCTGCATCCAGTTGAGAAAACAGCTGACACTCAATAGAGGCAAACATTAGGGAAAAAATATGTTCTGACAAGGTATTTGGTTTGAAAAAGCACTCTCCACTCTTAATATACAGGATTTATATTGCGCCAACAGTTTGCGCACTGCTATACAATATTAGGGCAGAAAGTACAGTTACAATACAATAGGAATCCGAGAGCCCTTCTCATTAGAGCTTACAATCTAAAAGGGAGGGGTCAAGTGATACAAAAAAGGTAATAACCGTGGGGGAAGAGGTGATGGGAGAAAGTGGAGATACAGTTAGGTGGAGGTGGGGTAGGATTCCATAGCATTAGACAATAGTGGGATAGGCTCTACCACTGGTACACATCCTGTGGCCATTTTAACAGATCAGCTGAAGTTATAGTCACCATTTGTGTAAGCAGAGTTGCCATTATAGCCATGTGTAATGAATGAAAACTTGTTGAAAAGCCCATCGTCATGAAACAGAAATGAATGCTGATCTACAGAACTGTAGCAGTTTTGTAGAGTTCTACATAAACAAATTCAACATCCTATTCTCTGAAGGGGATCTATGGGGATAGCACAGATGTGCTCCAAGTCTCATACAGGGTGGGATCCCCCAGAGACACACACAAGATTCTTCATACACAATTCCCTTAAGCCTTTGCCTCACATGAACAGCACACACTTGATAAAACTGCTTTTATTACACGAGACAACAAAGAAACCCTAATATACAAAGAATAGGGTGTTTGTGGTCCTCAAAGCATTAAGGTACAGCAGCTCTAGACACCACAAAACAGGATATTTCTCAAAAATAAAAAAAAACACAACAAACATGTCGTGCTTACCCACTCTATGCAGTCCTGATCCTCCTCAAGTCCCCTGTTAGTAGTCCAGGCCCCTACCTCCTGCTATAGGGTCACTCAAGCAGGCTCACTCCCAAGCCGCTGCCCTGCATGTCCATTCACAGACAGCCACAGCTCGGCCTCGCCCCCTCTCTCTCATTGGCTGATGGCTCCCGCTGCAGTCTAGCCAATAAAAGAAGAGTCCCCAGAGAGACGAGGCTCTCATGCACATCGCTGGATCGAGATAGAGCTCAGGTTAGTATTAAGGGGGGGGACAAACGTTACCTCCATGCATTCTATGCAGGGGTAACAAACCTGCAGCCTTTACAACCACTTTACGGGTCCCTGCTCAGACTATCCAGGCCTGATGAAGCTGGATGCCCCTGACTAGTAAGGGTGCAGACTGTGAGGAGGTTTGGTCCAGACCCAAAGCATCCTGGAGAAATAGGAAGAGATAGCTCAGGCGCTGTACACCTCGCCTGGCCTGAGTGGTTAGTGGGTAAAAAGTCTCATCCAGGCCACATCCCAAACATGTTTCGCCCACCCCCAGGGCCTAATCATGGAGAGGTTCATCATGAAGCCACCCATGACAGTACAGGTTGGATAATATTTGGAATTATGGGGGAGGAAACTAGAACATCTGTCAAAACACCACTCAGATGGTGTAATCAGACGGTATTACCATACAAGAATGGCCACGTGCAGGTGGCTTCCAGGAAGCTCAGAATATTATAAGCAGGGAAAGAAATTCTAGCATTTGAAGAAGACCGATTGCTTTTCAAGCAGTATTAAAACCACAATACAAAAAAGTAATGTATGGCAGCCTAACAATCTTTAAATGTGATGGCTGCATTAGTTTTTTTCCTTTTTCACCTAGTGATATGGGCAGTAACATTTCATCTGCTAGGGTGACTCCACTCTGGGTGGAAGAGCAACAAAGACTTTTGGACAGCAGTACTGTCAATCTGGGTAGAGGGTGGTGTTAGATGCACTAGCAGATTTAGATGGACGTGATTAATACATTAGAGCAGAGGTCCAGCCAATATCTTTTAGACCTCGTTCACACCATACGTGCAGGAAACTGATGCACAGATTTCACTTGGAAACCTCAGTTTACATCAGATTTCATGCACACTTCAATGATTTTTATGCATGTTGCAAATTCCTGCTCAGAAAAAAAATACTAGTGTTGTGGTGTGAACAGGCCACATTAACAATTTTGTTGTGCCCTTGCAGAACGCATGCAGAAAAACAGACATCTCTGCACCATGGTGTGAATGAGCCCTTAAGCAGCTACAGCAACAGTTTATTTTCTTTTAGTATAAAGATTTTACATAAATCAATAAAAGCTGACAATTGTAAGCAAAATTACAGTCTCGTGCATTAAGAATGTGTGCAGACAGGCTCTTTATTGCAGAACAGACATGCAATGTCCCATTTGTAAAAAAACAAACAAAAAACACAAAAACAAAACAAAACCTACCTACCTGCTCGCAGTCTTTTTTGGAATGTACAATGAGCTCTGCGCAGGAGTGACATTATCCCACACTGGCCAATGAGAACAGGCGCAACCCGGCACCCAGAAGACGCCAGGAATAAGCTACCAGCAAGGGATGTTGAACCACTGAAGGGAGGTATCACAATTTAACTCTGCTTTAAAACAGCACTAAACTCATTATTTAACACTTTTCAAAAGCAGTTACATTCCCAGCCTTCCTGGAATCCTAACTGACAGTTTGAGAGCACAAGCAAATGAGACAAACCATTAAGTGGCTGGTGTCATAACTGATCACATGTGCAGCATTCATGTCAGTTGTGGATCAAACAGAGGCTAGATGACAGCTTCCTTGGCTGAAAAGGATAGGATGGTTTAGTTTGGCTTTAAAGGAGAAGTTCACCTTTCATAACATGTTACACCCCTAATGAGGGTGTAACAGGTTAAGAATGGACTGTCCCCACTCCCCCACTTGGACAGCTAGCAGGGGATTTTCTCCTTCTGCTGACAAAATTTAAAAAAAACACAGGCATGTGGAGCTCCCTCCGTGAATGTGAAAACTACAAGTCCTAACAGCCTTAGCGGCTGTCGGCTTGTGGTGCTCAATGAACTACCACTGCGCTGTGGGAGTTCATGGATTCTCCCTGTCAGTATATCTGCTTGCCCGTATATCACATACAAGCAAGCAGATATATGGACAGGTCTACAGGAGACCTGCATGGCACCATTGATCTGCTGATCGCCGGTGCAAACTTTACAGGCTATTGTAACAAAATATAAATGTACATTTTTTTTACCTGCAAAAATGGTTATTTTTCATCAAAAGGTGAAGGTAACTTTTGTGGTTTGTCTAGAGGCCACTTTTGCATGAAAGATTGCGGTTACATGTTAAGGGCTCGTTCAGACCATGGTGCAGACGTTAGTGTTTTTTTTCATGCATTCTGCAGGAAATTAAATAAAAAAAAAAAATAAAAATTGTTCTCCTTGTGCCCTGTTCACAGCACATTAGTGGTATCACTTGATTTTTTCTGTGCAGGAATCTGCAACATGTATGCAGTTTTCTGCAGGGGAAAAAAAAACTGATGTCAATGTGCATGAAAACTGATGTAGACATATGCCTCAAGTGAAATCTGTATGGTTTCCCCATCAGTTTTCATGCATGCATGATGTGATTGAGCCATATATAAACATACTTCCAGGTCAACAGGTGAAAATTCAGCAGTAGTAAAAATAAAAATTAAGAAAAAAAAAAATTATATATTATATAATATTTTTATTAATGGCAGATAAAGATCCAATGCAGTGGCCACATCCAGACATTGGTAAGCTGTGATGCTACAATTTTTTTTTTCTGTTTAATACCGCTTTACCAGCCCACCCCAGCATCTCTTTAAATCGTTTGGAATGCCCAGAGACAGGAAGGATCAGCAATTATGTGCCCGCTGTCACAGTGGTCACATGACTGGGTCCCACCAGCTGCTGATCTTTACCTGCGACTGAGAGCGGTCTTTAACAGCTGAATTTTTGTGCTGGGAGCACACAGTGAGTTTGCTCTCAGCACATAAACATGGGCTCCCCAGCGACATTAAAGCCCACCCTTTTGCTGCTGCACATGTGCTGGGTGGTCATAAAAGGGGTTAATATAGTTAAAAAAATGACTCAAACAGGTCAGCTTATCATCTCTCAAATACATAGCCTGCTCACAAACTACATGTTTAGTCCTCCAGCACATTGCTCCAAATAAAAAGTAAGAAAATTCTGAAAACCAAAATCTAGCAAAGCTTCAGGAGTTATTTCTTGAGATTGACACAAGCTTGCTGTCAGGAATTTATACAGGATGGCTGGTGATGCCAAAAACTGCAACAAAAGCTAATGCCTTTAGCCATTAGTGCTGTCATAAAGAAGGTAATTGATACTAAGATCTGTGTTCAAGTGCCACATCCCTAATATTGTGAATATATACCAAAAAGAGAGACCTGAAAATGGGGACTTTTGAGGCATATCATAAAAACAAGATTTTTAATCAAAATTCAATATATAAAACAACAATTCTATTTCACAACAATAGTACTAAAACGTGTAGAAAATGAAAGGTTTACAATATCAAAGAGCAGCAAATCTCTTTCCATGTGCTCCAATTCTTTGTAAACTTTGGGTTCATTCTTGTAGGCTTGGGCTCAACACGTTTCATGGACTTAATCCACTTCTTCAGGAGCCAATCACCATATATACATTTGACTACTGATGCAAGAATAAATACAATCAAAAAAAAAAAATCAAAAACACATTTTTCCATTCTGGCATAATAGAACACAATATTGCACGTGCAACGGAAAAGGGGAGAGAGAACAAGGGGAGAGAGAACAAGGGGAGAGAGAACAAGGGGAGAGAGAACAAGGGGAGAGAGACTTAGCAGACTGCATACAGCGGTCTTGGTTGTCCACCTGTGACCCATCAGGAGGCCTTCATAAGGGGGGGGTGGAGGCTGGTATTTGGCTGTGCTGCAGTTTCCTTGCTGTGTAGAAAACACATGGTGCTTTTTGCTCAACCATATTTTGTGGTTGTGCTTGCATTTTGGCTGTGAGGCCGGCAACCTGGGCATACTAAGGTAATTTAATTACTTGTCTTAAGCTGGGCATGTGGTGTAGGTTTAGATGGGGACTTTTATCTTGTATTGTTATTACTACAATATAGGAGACTCAATTTCCCCTGTGACTCCACTATGGAGAGCCAGCAAACCTGAAAACCCACTACATTGTTTAGTGGTGCTTGTAAAGTCCCCGTGAAGTTTCTCCAGTACTAAGACTTGTGTTTCTGGCAGATGAAGGTAATTTCCATGGTGGAGCCTGTTTTAAGCAAAAATGGTTTTCATGTTTTTCATGTTAAGGATGGAGCGAATACTAAAATATTTTACCATGTGTTATCACCATACAGGAAGCTTTCAGCCTGGCCTATAAGCCAGCCGTGGGCATATGATTGAATCTGGGAAGCTCTTTAGGCGTTTTGCCATGAAGTAGATACAAGTGTAGAGGTGGGTGTTGGAAACATTTTATTTTGCCCAGCCCACCATACTCCATTAATACAATAGTTGGTTTTACCATTTAGGAGGAAATTGCTTTGCGGTATGAGGAGTATAAGAATAGAAGCCAGTATAAGTCCACAAGTAGAGGGCCTCTATACTTGTCACTTCCACCTATTTTCGGAGGTAGCATTTCATTTATTGGTCCTAATGTATGTATATATTCATGGGTACATTATGTAGCTTGCAACCTCTCCTCCTCCTCTTTGTTCTCTCTACCCTTTTCCAGTGCATTTACAATTATGCCAGAATGGAAAAATGTTTGTCTTTTTTATTGTATTTGTTCTTATATAAGTAGTCAAATGTCTATATGGTGATTGGCTCCTGAAGAAGTGGATTAAGTCCATGAAACACGTTGAGCCCAAGCCGATAAGAATGAACCCAAAGCTTACAAAGAATTTGGACCACATGGAAAGAGATTTGCTGCTCCTTGATATTGTAAACCTTTCATTTTCTACACGTTTTAGTACTATTGTTGTTGTGAAATAGAATGTTATTTCACATATAGGATTTTGATACAAAATCATGTTTTCAATTATTATGTTGTACCTCAAAAGTCCCCATTTTCAGGTTTTTTTTAGTACATATTCAGTGCTGTCATGAATGTACAAAATGCCAGGTACTTCTTGATATTGAGGATCTGAATAGTGCCATATGACTGTGCAAGGCCACTCACCAGCAGTCTCAGAAAGTCCATAACCCTGTGTAAGCTACAACTTGTAGCATAAAAGGGAAAGGGGCATACAAAGTAGTATAGGACGGGAGGAAACGCGGTATACCTTGCAGGGAACAAAGATTAAAGTGAAGCAATGCCCTGTACATCCTTGTCAGCTAACCAATCTATTGTGCTAGTCACACTGGAGTAGTTTTCCCATATGGTTCTAGGATTACTATATGGGGTTAGGTCTCAAGTTTCTCCCATATAGGAAGTCACAAACCACAGAGGCCATGGCCAGGCAAGTGCACTTTTCCTTTAAGCAGCCCAGAAAGGCCATTTTCAGCACTGAGTCAGGCAGACAGGACAGTGATTCCTGGGCAACAGCCCAATAAGGAGCTGACATGTCTGCTGGGGGCAAGAGAGAACACATGAAAAACATGTAAAATGTCCCCTGGGAGAAAAACTGGCGCTACTAAACGAAGATTGATTATTCAGATCCTGACTACTTCGCTTTAAAAGAGTACAGATTCACCTGAACTTTACTTAGAACATGGATTGTCTCTTAGGCCTTGTTCATAAAAGTGTACTATAGGGTACACCCCTGTGAGGACTGTGTTTGCCCACATGGGGATGCACGGGTGTTCTAAGCATCCCTGTTCAGGCAATCCCACTCCACTTCAATTAAGAGACAATGGCTGCAGTCCAGTCTGACAGCCATGAGATTGCGCAGGCCCAACACAGACAATGTGAGGGATTTACTAAAACTGGTGCACTCAGAATCTGGTGCATTTATGCATGGAAGCCAATCAGCTTCTAACTTCAGCTTGTTCAATTAAGCTTTAACAAAAAAAAAAAAAACTGGAAGTGGATTGGTTTCTATGCATAGCAGCACCAACTTTTGTACTCTTCAGCTTTAGTAAATAACCCCCTGTGTAACGGGACCATGTACCTGCACGACTGTCAAATTGGGTGCAGCAGCCATTGCATCCCAATTGAAATGAATGGGGCAGGTGCTCAAACACCTGAGCTGTAGTATGCCCATGTGAATAAAGCCTTCAACAAAAAAAAAAAAAAAAAAAAGTTAGTGAAATGTACGCAGAGAACTGCAAGTGATTAACACTGCACATTTACCTTTTCAGTCAGGGGAAAATAAAATATATATATATATATATATATATATATTTATTTATTTATTATACAGGCCTTGAAATTTCTATTCGCCTGCTCACATTGGCGAGTGGAAATTATGGTGGGGCGAGTGTGCCCCCAGGGCCGTCTTGCTGAGCAGGCCTGGAACTCAGGGCTGGATCTGTCACTCACGCTGGGAGCCTTCAGACTGCTCAATAGTTGAGCAAAGTGAAAGCAAAGGAAGGAGTGTGTGCTGTGCTCTCTGCCTCCCCCTAGAATGCAGTACCCGGCTCTGTGAGTGAAGGTAACTATATACTGCAAATTTTTAAAGGAGTGTGTGTATATGCATGTACATGTGTGTATCTGTACATGTATGTACATGTGTCTGTGTGCGTTTGTGTATGTACCAACATGTCTGTGTATATACACGTGTCTGTATACATGTGTCTCTGTGTGCGTGTATGTACATGTGTCTGTATGTAAACCTATATGTATGGGTGGTTTGGTCAGGTTCAGGATTATGTGGTTATTACGGGTGGTAGAGTATGGGGCACTTGAGGTACTTCTGGGTTGGATAGTAGGTAGGATATACTTCGCAGGGTTATGGTTTTGTGTGTGAAAGATTATGGGGGGTTATGGTTGTATGCGGTAAATGGTGTAAGTATGATGGAGTGTTTAGGGGGACATTGGAGGCCCTGATGTAATGTGGGGGGACTCTGGGGACCCTGATGTAATGTGGGTGACATTTAACAGTGTCATTTCATGAAATTATTTACGAGGGCGTGTTTAGGGGCAGAATTAGGGGTGTAGCAGGGTAGGGGTTGGGTGGGGCAACTGGTGGCGAGTAACTCTTAAGGCCTGGCTAGTAGCTCAGGACTTGAAATTTTAAGCCCTGTATTATACATATACACACACACACAGTATTGAACACATCACCATTTTATCAGTAAATATATTTTTAAAGGGGCTATGGACATGAAATTTTCACCACATGTTGATAACCCATGCAATGCATACATCCAAAGAAACAAAAACAAATATGTTCATAAATTGTGTAATGAAATGGAATGACACAGGGAAAAAGTATTGAACACACAAAGAAAGGGAGGTGCAAAAAGGCATGAAAAGTGAAGACACCAGCTGAAATCTCAGTAATTAGAAAGCAATCCTGCCTGCCAGTGCAAATTAATATCAGCTGGTCAGTCTCAATTGATGTGCCTCATTACCAAGGTGTCACAAGAAATATCTCATGATGGGTAAATGCAAAGAGCTCTCTCAGGACCTTTGCAACCTTACTGTTGCAAAAACATACTGATGCCATTGGTTACAGAAGAATTTCTAAACTTCTGAATGAACACTGTTGGGGCCATAATACAGAAATGAAAGATCATTTCACCATAAGCTGGCCACGACCATGTGTTCCTCGCAAGATTTCTGACAGAGGAGTAAAAAGAATTATCAGAAGCGTTGTCTAAGAGCCAAGGACCACTTGTGGAGAGCTTCAGAAAGACCTGGAATTAGGTACAATTGTTTCAAAGAAAATAAGTAACGCACTCAACCGCCATGGCCTGTAAGCACATTCACAACGCAAGACTCACATTGCTTAAGAAAAAGCATTTTGAAGCTAGTTTGAAGTTTGCTGCACAACATTTAGACAAGCCTGTGAAATACTGGGAGAATATAGTCTGGTCAGATGAGACCTATATTGAACTCTTTGGATGCCATAATACACACCATGTTTGGAGGTCAAATGGCACTGCACATCACCCCAAAAACATCATACCAACAGTGAAGCATGGAGGTAGGAACAGCACGGTGTGAGGCTGTTTTTCAGCATACGGTACTGGCAAACGTCGTGTCGTTGAAGGAAGGATGAAAAAATGTACCAAGACATTCTTGATGAAAATCTGCTGCCATCTACCAGGATGATGAAGATTAAATGAGGGTGGACATTTCAGCAAGACAATGATCCCAAACACAAACACAAAGCCTAGGAAACTCACAATTGCTTTCAAAGAAAGAAAATAAAGCTGCTAGAATGGCCCAGCCAATCACCTGACTTGAATCCAAACAGAAAATCTATGGAAAGAACTAAAGATCAGAATTCATAGAAGAGATCCATGGAACATTCAATATTTGAAGATTGTGTGGAAGAATGGGGCAAAATCACACCTGAGCAATGCATACAACTAGTTTCTCCATACAGGAGGAGTCTTGAAGCGGTCATTACCAAAGGATTTTGTATGAAGTAATAAATAAATTTCAGTTTGCGTATTCAATACTTTTTCCCTGTGTCATTCCATTGTATTACACAACCTATATTCTGAACTTTTTTGTTTTGGTTTCTTTGTATAGATTGCATGGGTTGTTACCAACATGTGAAAATTTCAAAATTTCATGTCAATCGCACCTTTAGAAATATATTTACTGAGAAAAGTGGGAGATAGATAGGTAGAATAATTTTAACGGCAGCAGGCTTCTGCTGTCCCACTATGCAAAGCTCTGACACTTCCTAGAAGAATCGTTTGCCTGCTCCCTCCCACACATTACTAGTGAACCCCATCACTTCGTCAAGAGAAATTCAACAGGACTGTATGAGGCAAGAAGTGGCGAGCAGGGTTCAATATTACCAGTCAGAATGATCTACCATTTGAGTATAGCAAGAGGCACTGAATATTCCTGCAAATACATCAAGACCCCTCCTAGATGCCTGTATTTTATACCCATTAACTTTATCAATGGCAGCCCCCTTAATGCAGACAACCGTTTAAAGGTCTAAAACCAACATGACCGCTGGTCCCTATAGATAATGGCTATTACTGTTCTACCACACATGACCTTTTCTTGAAAAACGGTTAACTAAAAATGTGTGATGTGTTCCCTGTCTAGTCCTCTGTCGCACTCTATGGTTCCATCTATCAGCCCACTACATGACTAACTGCATATGCATCAGGAGAACAGGCATCCACACAACTAAAACTGTGTCAGATGCAGAATATGGTTCAGATGGAAAAGCTCTTCAAAAGAGCAAATATCCAGAGCACAGGCACCAAACAGGTTATTACTTTACATTTAGTATTCACATGCAGTTACCACTTTTACCAGACTCTTTAAAGAGCCGAAAACCTAATGAAGTAACCAAAGTATGTGCACAGTCTTGTGTATAAACTATAGCTAGCAACCCTAGGCCTGTGTATTCGTTTTCAGAAAAACATGGTATGGGAGAATCCCATATTGCTCCATGCAACCTAGCCTTAAAACATACACCAAGAAAAAGGAGTAGAAAAACCCAGTCCCTGGAAAGGCTGCCCCAAGATCTCCATTTATTCATACTGCAGCCTAAATTTAACACCTGAAAAACATGACAAATCATCAAGCCCAGGACAAGCACAAAAGCACCAAAATCACTCAGGCTGATGCCTCCACACAAAGGACCTGCAAGGTCTACTGTCTGCACAGGCTGATCACAAATCTCTTAAAGTGTTACTAAACCCACAACAGTAAAATCAGTCTGTATATGCAGTAAAGCATGCTTGCTATACTCACTGTGTAACCTGAGTGGTTAATCCTCCGCACTGTAAAAAGGCAGTTTGATCCTGTCTTCTCTGATCCTCCCCTTCTACTGTCCCCAGTCCTTCTAATAGAACAAAGCCTTGGGGACAAGCAGCACATGCTCAGTTTGGCATGTATTGCTATAGAGTTTCTTTTTCTTGGGAGTGTGCATGTGATCAGCCCACAGCCAATCAGAGTTGACCAGACAGAGGGTCAGGGTCCTGCAGCCTCAGAGGAGAATGAAAACTGTTCCCACAAGCTTTAACCAGTACTCTGGTGGAAACTGATAGAAGTCACAAGACTGCTCTAACTGCTAATGAGAAAAGGTATTTAGCAGTTTATAATTACTAAAACAATTGCATTTCCATGTTTTGTGTACTGTGGGTGACCAGATATAGTGGATGCAGGGTCCTGGGTTTAGTAACACTAAGTCATGGGTTGATCTTAAATGGTGGTTGACCCGGGGGAAGGGCCATAAATTTAAAATACTTCAACCAGATTTCCACAATCAAAAACCTTTCATGACAAAAGCCAAATACAGACCTTTCCTCCTGAAAATGCCAGACGTCTGGCTCTTATGCTGACTGTCTAGATCAGGAGTCTACAAACTTTCAAAACAAAGGGCCAGTTTACAGTCAAACTTTAGGGGGCCGGAATGTGGCCAGTAAAAGAAAATGTCCTGGTGTCAGTGGGAACAATAGTGTCCCATTGCTGGGGTCAGTGGGAACAATAGTGACCCATTGCTGGGGTCAGTGGGAACAATAGTGACCCATTGCTGGGGTCAGTGGGAACAATAGTGACCCATTGCTGGGGTCAGTGGGAACAATAGTGACCCATTGCTGGGGTCAGTGGGAACAATAGTGACCCATTGCTGGGGTCAGTGGGAACAATAGTGACCCATTGCTGGGGTCAGTGGGAACAATAGTGACCCATTGCTGGGGTCAGTGGGAACAATAGTGCCCTGTAGTTCATGGAAGGAACTATGCCCCACTGTTACTGACATTGGGGGGAATAATGCCCCAAGTGCCGCATAAAATCAAGCAAAGGTCCACATCCAATCTTCATGCCACACTTTGAAGACCACTGTTCTAGATGAACAACAATTGTGCAGATAAGGGCTTGTAACTTTAACTGGCCACATTCTGATCGAAATTCGGCAGGTTCAGCAGGGACCAGATGAAATCTGATCAGTGCGTGGCCATCCCTGCGCAATTGACTTCTGTCAAAAGGGACATGTTGGAAAAGTGCCCTCAATCAGCTGATTGGCTGAAGCAGGTGATCAGTGTATTCTGACAGCTGTCAGTGCTACTGTCAGAATATAATTTCCCAATAGGTGTGGAATGAACCATAACCAGTTTATGGCCGAGCTTTACTTGACCTGCATACTGGCTCTGGCTCGGGGACTCAGAGGACTGAAGTCAATGCGTTACTAAACCCAGGACCCTGCATTCACTACATCTGGTCTTCCACAGTACACAAAACATGGAAATGCAATTATTTTAGTAAATATAAAACTGCTAAATACTAGGCATGTACCGATACTGATATCAGTACCAATACCAAGTATTTTTACGAACACTCGTAAAGATGCTCCCCATACCGGAAACAGACACTTGACGATGAGATTTGCGTCAATGCAAAATGCAAACTGCATCACAAAGAATAGCATGCGATTTGAACAGGAATGTGATTTCTGGCCAAATTGCATGTTGTTTCCCCACTGCTCTCTAGCCCGAACGGTCATTCCTGCAATTTAGAATCCAGAGCACTGCAGCGGCTCTTTCCTCTCCTACAGCTAAGAATACGGAGCATCTGCCACCAAGGTGTACAGTTAGGTCCTTATATATTTGGGCACAATTTTAGTTTTTTTTCAGGTATTTACTAAAACATATTCAAGCTATAGTTATATAATGGATATGGGCTGAAAATGCACACTCTCAGGTTTAAATTTGAGGGTATATACATGCAAATTGGATGAAGGGTTTAGGAATTACAGCTCTTAAGAGTAGCCATCTCCCCCTTTTCAAGGGACCAAATGAAATTGGACAATTGAATCAAATGCTATTTCATGGCCAGGTGTGGGCTACTCCTTCGTTATTTCTTCATCAATTAAGCAGGTAAGAGGTCTGGAGTTAATTCCAAGTGTGGTATTTGCATTTGGAATCTATTGCTGTGAACCTACATCATGCGTTCAAAAGGAGCTGTCCATGCAAGTGAAACAGGCCACAAACAGTTAGGTACATTCTGAGGAAATACTCCAAAAGACGAACAAACGAAACCAGCGCTCCAGTCTTCATACAACCAAGGCAATGCCAAAATGCCAACCGAAGAGGTGCTGCCCTTTTAAGATCGGAAATCTGACCACTACTGGAAAAGAACAAACAAGGGCGCACTCTCATCGTGCATTACCGTGGTATAACACGTATTTTATTAAATGAAAAGAGGATATATACTCACAAACCAACATGATAAAAGGCAGTAAAAGTGGTCCACAAGAACAGTCACAATACATCTGTGTCTAATGGTGCAGATAGGCTAACGCGTTTCGGGAGCTTAACTCCCTTTTGAGCTCTGAGGAAGGGGGTTTAGCTCCCGAAATGCGTTAGCCTATCTGCACCATTAGACACAGATGTATTGTGACTGTTCTTGTGGATCACTTTTACTGCCTTTTATCACGTTGGTTTGTGAGTATATATCCTCTTTTCATTTAATAAAATACGTGTTATACCACGGTAATGCACGATAAGAGTGCGCCCTTGTTTGTTCTTTTCCACATTCTAAGGAAAGAAGAATGTACTGGTGAGCTCAGCAACATAAAAAGGCATGGGCATCCATGGAAGACAACAGTGGTGGATGATCGCAGGATCCTCTCTATGGTAAAGGAAAACCCATTCACAACATCCAGACAAGTGAAGGACACTCTCCAGGAGATGGGTGTATCACTGTCACAAAGTCTACAATCAAGAGAAGACTACACAAGAGCAAATACAGAGGGTTCACCACAAGGTGTAAACCATTCATAAACCTTTAGAATAGAAAAAACAAATTAGACTTTGCCAAAAAACATCTAAAAAATCCAGACCAGTTCTGGAAATGCATTCTTTGGACAGACGAAACTAAGATTAATTTGTACCAGAATGATGGGAAGAAAAAAAAGTGTGGAGAAGGCTTGGAACAGCTCATGATCCAAAGCACACAATGTCATCTGTAAAACATGGTGGATGCAGTGTGATTTCAATGAACTACCATGGTACTCCACAGCACTGTGGTAGTTCATTGAGCTTTCCTGTCAGTAAGGATCTGCTTGCCCATACGGAATGTAGAAGTAAGCAGACACACCGACAGGTCTGAGGGAGACCTGCATGGTACCAGCAATCTCCTGATCGCTGGTGCAATGCTTTAGAGGCTCCAGAAACATAATGCACAATTTTTACATGCAAAAAAAAAAAAGTGCATTTATTTTTATTTAAAAGGTGAACTTTAAATTTATGGCCAAATTAGACTATCTCAAAATTTTAACTGCAACATTTCCCAATCCAATAAACCTATTGCATATCTGAAACTCCACAATTTCATGTTCTCATTTGAAGGTTCAACTTCCTAGGCCTCCTCAGCCAAACAAATGCACAGGCCAATCACCATCCCACAAAAACCAGGCTACACTGCTTGAGGATGAGGAAGAGATACCATTCCTTCTCCACAAGGAGGAACATATTTAGGAGAAAGCATGGAGTGGTCAGACAGGACAAACACCCACCATGCTTCATTTAATCAGCAGGCTGCCCATTTGCAGAGAACTGCAAATCTTGCACCTCAACGCACTATTGTCCATGCCAAGCCCTGCGACTGGCTAAGCAGCCTCTGTCTGGGCAGCTTTTCCCCTTTGTCAGCTTGCCTCCATACACTGTCATCACCTATTCTGCCTTTTTGCCTCCCATGTCTGAGAAACCAGCACCTCTGACTGACATCAGCTGACATGTCTGGCTGGAGAGTTCAGACAGTAGTCACTTGTGCTCTTCCACCTGCAGGGCAGTTTATAAACGTTGATTGCCAAGTTTTAGGTCCCTTTCACATGAGGCGGACCTGTCAGTGAGGAATCTCCTCACTGAGCAAGCACATAACAGGTCCGTGTCTGAACCGCTTATGTAGAGTGGACACGGACACCGCCCGCTGCCGGACGGAAACACGGACGCCGCCCGCTGCCCTAGGAGCTGTTGGATGGAAACGGGCCACCTTCCAGTTTCCTTATGACTGTCATCTGAGCCTATTTGCCAGATAGATAAGATCTGTCCATCCGTTTTTAGCAAACAGGATGCAGGTGGGTATAAACGGACACATGTCCATTTACACCCACCACTCCATAGAGCATCCGATTGGATCCGCTTGAAAAACAGGCGAACCAGATTGGTCTGCTCATTTGAAAGGGGCTTTACTGTTCTGTGGTTTACCCATACATCCCAAGTTTTTCTGCCAGCACCTGGCCATAAACCATTATTTCATTCAGCCAGGAAGCTGAATAAAATAAATAAAAATGAAGGGATTGCTTCATCCACACAAACTAGGTGGACTGAATTCCCCCTCCCCTGCTGGCACATTGTATTTTGGCAGTGGCGCCCATCACTGTCAGAATACAGTGATCAGAGTCTGCTGCCCATTGCCCATGAAGGAAAATTTTCCAACAGGTCTCTTGAGAAAGGTCAAACAATTGACTTCTGCCAAACCGGGAGCCCACACACTGATCCAGCAGAGTTTTGATCAGGATAAGACCAGCTTTAGAATACATTCGCAAAGAATGCTGCAGATGTGAAACAGAGGATCCTTGCCAGCGGAGCTACACTCCGCAATCACACAATGTGGTAGATTTACGAAAGACAAACAGACTGTGAACTTGGCAAGTGCAGTTACTTCAGGGCTTAGTAAATCTGGTAAAGCTCTGTTGACTTTCATAATCCAATCAGGTGTAAGGAAAAATGTTTTTTTTTTATTTTCCTAGCTTGTGGTTGGGTATTCATTGTAAAGTGAAGTTTGCTTCATTTACTAAACTCTGGAGCAACTGCACTTGCAAATTGTAATCTTTTGGCCTTTAGTAAACCAACCCCATAGCATGTGAACAGCTGCAAAGGCAGTCAGATTTGTACTCTGTACTAATCAATGACCGGCGCCACCACTGTGCGCATGTAACCACTGAAACCCTGGACGCAGACAGCTTGACAGCCTTTTAACAGAATTTCTGGCCACAAACTGTCCATAGCCAATTAGCCAGTTTGTATCCAGCCATGGCATAGAACGGAGCTGTATTCAGAGGAAGCATGTAGCCACTTCTCAATACAGCAAGCTACTGGCCCCCAGACAACCATGTATATTTAACCTTTATTAGCCCTGTCCGACTTTTGTCCTAAGACATGTGCATTGTGGTTTGCATTAGTTTAAGTGCGCAGCCTGCTACTATGTTTGGTGCCATATTGGTACTCGTTTTCACCTTTTTAGCCTTTGTTGCTTTCCACTGATGCAGTTTCATCTCCTGCAGCTTCTTTGAAGCCACTTCCTTTCTCTATTTCAATGGTTTTTATTACATTTTTTAAACAGTATAAACAGAGGCAGTAAAACACGCCCACGCAGGGGCTATCAATTGCACAGATAAACAAAATGCCAAATAAAAAAAAAGGGGAAAAACAATGCTCTAATGCCAACAGGGCAAAAGGTACGCCCACGCAGGGGCTATCAAAGGCACATAAGTTACAAAACATTAATGTAACTGATTATAACAACTAAATGCAGCTGTCCTAGTCACACCAAAAACAGAGAGAGAGAGAAAAAGGAAAAGAAAGAAAAAAAAAAAAAAGGGGGGGGGGCGCAAAGAGCAGGTATTCAAGAGCGCCAACACCGAACGCCATTACATCCCCAGACTAGCCGGGGAGAGTGAGGGAAGGGCATATTGCAACCACGGCTCCCATATTTTCAAAAATTTACGTTGGGAGTCATTGCGGATACTCGACATCTGTTCGTTGAGCATCATAGCGGTCATACGATCCCGCACCCCCTGAAGAGGGACAAACGGACTCCTCCAGGCTTGAGCAATTGTTCTAGTGGCGGATAAAAACAGATAGGAAGCCAACTTCTGCTGGTGAGCCAAGAGGCCCGGTATGGGGCAATGAAGCAAAGCATACCGAACATCCCGGCGTATGGAGAGATGGAACAAAGTGAAAAGGAGGCCAAATACACGAGACCAAAAACGAAACAGTCTCGGGCATGACCACCAGATATGCAATACATCACCACGATGACCACAACCCCGAAAACATCGATCACTACAGGCAGGGTTAGCCCGGGCCAACCGAGCCGGAACCCAGTACCAACGAAACAAAACCTTATAGGCTGCCTCCAGTGTGGTCGTATTAAATGAGCATTTAGCTATGAGTGACCAGGCCTTATTCCAGTCCTCCGGATCCACAGCCACTCCCAGGTCGCGCTCCCACGAAGCCACTTCCTTTCTAAATGTACTCTGGTGATGGCAGCTGGTTTGCTGTATGATGTGTGTTAAATTGGCCACAACCAGAAACCCATGTGAGGGCTTGTTCACACCAGCAGCCATGGTTGCTGGTGTGCACTGATCCTGATGTAGTGCAAGGTTTATTTTTTTATGTGAAATTTACTGAAACATCACAGAGGGGTTCCTATTACTAAAGCTGGAATGCAAAATAAGGGTCACGTCTGCATAGAAACCAATCAGCTTCCAGGGTTTATTGCCAAAGCTTAATTGAGAAAGCTGAGGTTAGAAGCTGATTGGTTTCTATACAGAGGGGAGCCTCATTTTGCATTCCAGCTTTGATAAAACTACAAAGTGACATTTCAAGTCTGTTTCAGTGTGGTGCACACACTGAAGGAACAAAAAAAAAAAACACTACTGCATGCCAAAGTGCTGTAATGGTGTGAACAAGCATATAGAAAGGATATTTGCACGCCAATGCACCTGGTATGAATGGGCAACAACACTGGGATCAAGTGGGAGAGCAGAACTAGAAGACTGGGACAGAGCACCATTACCCTTTTCCAGGAAGCCCCTGAACAAAGACCTTCAAAAAAGGAATCCTGTTCAGGGGCTTTGGGAACAAGGACCCAGATGTCTGAACCCAGTCACTACTGACTGTCTAGGGTTGGACATCCATCCATAATCAAAGCTATCTGAACGCACACCCTGTTCATCCAACAGCAAGAATCTGCTGATTCTTGCCACTGGAATCTGGTGGCCACAGCTACCCAGCCATGTACAGAATCCTATTACGTCCCAAACCAAGATAATTAGCACAGTACGTAATGGACCTAAAATATGTCCACTGTTCATATCATCACTCCCCCCACCAAACTCCCATCTGAAAAGTAGTATGAAAAAGAAAATCACATTTTTATCCATTTAGCATGCAAGCTCATATACTATTATGTACAGGCTGTAGAGAATAGGGCCTTGTGTTTTTGCAGTTTACCTTTTTTCCCCAACTTTATTGAAATGTCACAAAATGACATTTCTTTCATTTCTACGCCCGAGCTGTGGTGTGGTGACTTCAGTTGAGCTTTACACTCCATGCATACTGGGCATTTTAATAACATTGGTAGCATTAGCTGTGTAAAGTCACGTTAACGTGAGTTTTCCAGCATTTGTGCATTAGCATTTAGCTGTGTTTTTTTACCAAATTAGAAGAAATTGTTTTTTGCAAAAAAAAAAAATTAAGTACAAAAATGCCGGTTTGACGCGTTTCACCATGTTAGAACATTTTACAGCTCAAGATTCCTCTAGAAACCCATTAATTCTGTTTTTTTTTTCCAGCCAAAAAATGGCGATTACAGCCTATGTGTGCATGGACACATAGGATAATATGCTGTAAAGTTTACTGGCTGTAGGGGGAAAAAAAAAAAAAAAAATAAAAACACTCCAAAACCCCAAAACATCCAGTGTGCATGAGGAGTTAGGTGCACTGCAACCTACCTCAAGGCAGCATGGTGGCGTGAACATGGCACACAGAAAACAATGGCTTTTGTGCCCTGGGGATGATCTATGCAGATCAACTGAGCTGGTGGGAATGAGCCCTCAGCCACCCCTGATGTCAAACCAGTGTAACATTTATAACATATTTTCGCAACAAGCTTTGCAGAAACAATGTTTCTTTGCTTGAGAAAGTTAAATTAAAGGCTGTTACATCTGCATATGTTAGGCTAAATCAGCAGATGTTCCATAATTACTTTGCAAATAAAGATTTACAATTAAGAACAATTTAGCACAAGCACTGAGGCAGAGCTGTAATAAAACATTACTAAAAGATTCCACAACAGTTCACAGCCTCCCTTCCCAAACACATTGTGTACTTAAGAAGAACAATACAATTTAAAGCAGTAAAGAGAAAAAAAAAATCTACTTTTCACACTGGTGTGCATACAGCTCAGAAAACGTTAGATATTGTGTGGTTCAAAGTGGACTTTTCTTTCCTGTCTAGAAATAAGGGAAACAAAGTTTAAGACACACTGGGTCATGTTCCGCTCGAGATCTTTATTTAACGGCCAACGGGAAATACTTTCTGGGAATGATGGGGTGTCCACCCTGGCTTGCTCTAATCCACCAATTACAAGTCAGCAGTAAGAACAACTTTGATTTGTAGGCGGACTTGCTTGGAGAGAAGCGATGAGGAAGTGCTAGATGCAGAGACGCTGCACAGCGCACACGAGGGATCAGCGAGGATCAGTGTCACAGGCCACTGAGTTGGCAGGTGTGTATGTGCTGAGGAGGTGGTTCACACTCAGAGCATGGAGTAGTGGAAGGCTGGAGGTTAGTGATCAGCAGGGACAGGCCCCTCTGTACTGCCACCTCAGCACAGCCTGTATTACCGGTATGGGGGAGGGGATGATTTAAAGAGACAGAACTCCCTGCCAGCTCAGCATACACCAGACAGTGCTTTCCACCCCAGATTAACCCACTGGCTGCCTGGAAATCCACTTAAAAGCTTTCTAGAGAAAGTATCCCTGATTGAAACTCAAACACAACTAATTAAAACCTATCTGCATTTATATTTTACAAGCCTAGTATTACGAGACATGAAACCGGTATATGCCACACAAATGCATACATGACCAGCAAATTGTAGGAGATCAAATTAGGATGGTCAAGATTTTCCTAGCCTGCCTCCCAAATAAAACTTTTTCTAACCAATTGCAGTCTTAAACCTTCAGATACCTTACGCATATAATTCAGCTAGTATAAAAAAAAAAATAATAAAAGTGACAAGATGTTACACAACAAACTAAACAAAGTACATCTGCCCTGTTTGAAACTGCAATAAAATGTATCCAATTACGGTTGCTTGGACTGCCCAATATGTAAAGATATCGAATTCAATCAAAATTTGCTGCTTAGATTATGAACTAAAATAAGCAAAAGGAAATCTAAAGGCGTCTTCCAAAAAAAGCCTGCTTCTGTAACAGAAAGATTCCTTCAGATGCTAGAATGCTTGGAATTATGGAATGTGAGCCGAAAGAGCAGTACTGCTGCATGAAAATGTCTTTATAAAGCCGGACATGGGGGCGGCTACCCGATGCTACACATGGGGATTAGGAGCAATGGGGTGCAGAGTCAAGATGACTTCTCTGTCAGCTCCATCTGGGCTGTTATTAAAAGGGCAACATCAACAACATTCTAAAGGCAGATAACCGCAGATTTTTAGGGATAATAAACTAGAGATAAAACATTAAAAGTTCTAGATGTTTAAAATTTGCTAAACAAAAAAAAAAAAGGAGTCCTTCATGGTGAAAGAAAAATTTTTCAAGCCAAACATCTACTCCAATCCCATTCCAATAAACAAGTTCTTCCTATCACACCTTTTTGTCATTCTAGAGAAGAAAAAAAAAATAGAACCGCTAACCCATTATACAAGGAGTGAACATCAAATAGAACAAGAAAGAAAAATGGGCTCTTCATAAATAAATTAGATACTCACCTCTGCTCACTCCACTGTATTGCAGTAGCAAGGAGTTTGCACCCACTGAAGAATCTCCAGAAAGCAACATTTCTAGAAATGTTAGATTTCTAGCCCCCCACTGAGCCCAACTGCAGTGTAGTGTAGAGGCCAGAGAACTGGGCCACTGAAAGCAACTGGGGATGGGGGAGGGGGGGCTAAGTGTGTGACCAGGAATCTATCATTTCTGGAAGTGTCAATATCTGGAGATTCTTCAGCAGTTTCTTTTTAGCAGGGAAACACTTTATTTCAGGTATTTATTTTAGCAACAAGTGTTTTCAAAATAATAAGCAGTGGTACATTTTTATTTATAAAAAAAGAACAAAATCTTAAACAAAAAAACAAAAGAGCAATTATTTATAAAACAATTAGGCAAAGCCCACATAAATTTAGTCCTGAACATTTCATCCATTGTATTAGACTTGAATTAAACTCAGGAGTCAGGGAGTCAATACACCTATAAATTAAAGCAAATGTGTCATATCACTCCTGACAGCCTTCTGAAGTTGTAGACTGCCTGGCTGTGCTGCGGTCACTGATCTAAAACAAAGTACACACATCAGGAAATCAGAAGCTCTTATCTGCAGGTTTTTCCAGTTCAGTGTTGTAAAGTATAAAGGCAAGAAGGTAGACATGACACCTGGGCCTCCTTGAGCATTTTCAGCAGAAGTAAGCTTTGGTAGCCTATAGGTCATGACAGGTTTACTTTGTATTCTGTCAATGGAATTGCCTGCTCTTTCTTGCCATAAAGTAAACCTAATAGGTCTGAGACAGCATGCAACTCACTATCTATCCATGACAGTGCTTGACACCTAGACAGCCAATCAGGCCCAATAACTGTCATATGGGGGGGACTTGAGCCCTGGGTAAGCTTCAACCAAGCACAACTTGGAACTTACACAGGGCTTTTGCTTGGGGATCCAGTGACTGAACATGACAGCAGTGCAGTATGGGTAAATGTAGTGTGAGAAGTGGGGGTACTTGCATATCAAATCAACCTGTGGCTTTAGAATTTTCAAAGCAAAGCGTCACTTCACAAATGCCTGCCAGCTCCTAGACTGAACTGTGATTCCTATATTCTGCCAATCTTGAATTAAACCGCTTTTAAGCGTGCACATGGATCATAAATCAAAATTAAGAAAAGGAGGAGGTGCTTAGATATCAAGTCAACCTATGGCTTTAGAATATTCAAAGCAATGGGCAGCACAGTGGCTTAATGGTTAGCACTTCCACCTGGCAGTACTAAGGTCGTTGGTTCGAATCCCAACCATGGCACCACCTGCCTGGAGTTTGCATGTTTTCCCTGTGCCTGCGTGGGTTTCCTCCCAGACATGCTGGTAGGTGAATTGGCTCCTGTCTAAATTGGCCCAAGTATGTGTATGTATAAATGTAAGTTAGGGACCTTAGACTGCTCCTTGAGGGTTAGGGACTGATGTGAATGTACAATATGTATACGTAAAGCTCTGCATAAATTGACGGCGGTATACAAGTACCTGTAATAAAATAAAAATAAATAAAGCAAAGTGTCACTTCAGAAAAGCCTGCCAGCTCCTAGACTAAACTGGGATTCCTAAATTCTATATTTTGCCAATCTTGAAGCAAAACAGCTTTTAAACCTAAGAAAGTAAGAAAAGAAAAAAAAAAGAAAAAAAGCTTGGCTATCAAGTCAACCTGTGGCTTTAGATCATTCAAGGCAATGTCATAAATCTGAATTTTAAAAAAAGGGAGGCGCTTAGCTATGGAGTCAACCTGTGGCTTTAAAATATTCAAAGCAAAGTGTCACTTCAGAAATGCCTGCTAGATCCTAAACTGGACTGCGATTCCTTAGGCAAACAGCTTTTAAGCCTGCAAATGGATCATAAATCAAAATTAAAGGACCAAAAAAGGGCACATTCGACATTTACGTCTAGAAAAAAAAAATCATAGAGATACCATTTTAAAAGCAAACTCACAGATGGAGGAGAACCCACAAAGAAAACTAAGAAATCTGATACATATTCGGCAAGCCGTTTCAAGTCACAAGGGAAAAGTCCCAGAGTTCACATATTTAAGAAGTCTGGTGCTAGGTTCACTAGCAGAGATTGCAACACAGACTTGTGCCTGGGAGCTGGATTAGGAGGATTTCACCTCCCCCTCTTCTAGCTCTGTATACCCCTCCCACCCCAGGCCTCTTTCTATGCCAACGTCACCACTTCAGGCTCAGGTTGAATCTCTGCGTCCAGCTAGGTATGGAGGAGAACGCTAAGGTAGCACATAACAACCCACTGAAAACTTTCTACAAACTTGGATACAATTCTGCAATTTCACTGTTGTCAGTAATATACTGCCTCAATGTAACAATGGCCCAGGAAATATAGGCTATACAGAAACACTGAACAGTATATTGACTGAATAGCACATCAATATTGACACAAGGTTTCCATTCAGGCGAGTGGATACCAACAGCTTCACAGCTACCATGAAGCCCATATGGTGCAGGAACCTGACCAACCACCTTTACACACTGCTCTAAAAGACAACGAGCAGAGGAGGCTTTCATCTCACCTAATGACTATATACTGGAGGACCAAGGTGTAAGTCATAAAACTGTACACCATGCCTTTACTAGGCTACCCAACAAACATACGCCTGTGAATTAAAGCACCAAATAATTTGTAATACGGTCATTGTTCTTTAATGGATTTCTCATTCTAGTTAAATAGTACATAAATTAGGGTTTATATGTATTTGGGACGCAGACAACTCTGTGCTTAGTGCAATACAAGAAGTGAAGGCGTGTGAATCAAAAAAAAGAGGAAAGTTGCACATATGAAAAGAAAAATATAAAAAGGTTGTGATGACTGATATAAAAGTGGATTTTGCATTATAAAATAGAAATAAATTAAAAAAAGGGAAATAAAAGTGGTGCTGCACATATCCCTTTAAATAAACTGAAAACAAGTAGCATAAAACTGAAGTGTGTACCATGCATACATCAAAACAATTCAAAGTGGTACAACACCATATGGTTTTAGAACACAATATTAGTGAACTGTTTTGCTATAGACATGTAGCACACTTCAGTTTTATGAAATTCATTCTTCACTAGCCTTTATATACGGTCACTAGCCACTATAAAAACCAGGATTACAAACTTATGGGTCTGGCTGGATGACCAACAGATCACCGACTTCTGAGAAATATACAAATTTCGGTAAGCTTTCACAGAAGACGTTGAGGCCAGGGTCACAGCAGTACAGCTGCAACTTATGCTGATTTTCAATGCAATTTTGTAGTGCTTTTTTGATGATTATTTCATGCATTTTATTTTTTTGCAGTGCAGAAGACTGGACTTTATACACAAAATTCTGCCAAAAAAGGACTAAAAGCGGATGTATATTTTTACCATAAAAACCAAATGTACGTGTTTTACATGCTTTTCCACGGAAGTATTAGGGGGCAAAATCACGCTGCAGTTGCACCAACACAACAGACGTACTTTTTTCAAAAGCGCAGTGTGCTGCATTAACGTAATATCCATATTATCGTCCGATTCTATGCGACTGAAATCCCACTAGTGTGAACCAGGCCTTAAGGATCAGGACGTCCCAAGCGGAGATGTCTTTTGTAGGAGAGCAAGATTACCCAACACTTTCCTTTATCTCTCTGGCCTTTGCTCTGCTTCCACAGCCTCCATGATAAATAAGTAGATGGAGGGGGAGCAAGTAATGGCACCAATATCAGACTCAGAAAAAAAATGGAGGCCAGTGGATGTCAATCACTCGCATCCATCCAAAACTAAAGGATCAGTTCAGAATGGACTGACTCTATAGAAATAGCTGCAGAAGGGTCATATCGGCTATGGCTGGGCAGATCAGAGGCATTAAATGGGCTCCATGTAGGGATAGCCTGAGTACATTATAGACTGATTGCCCTACAATCTGTAAGTGGATGGGAGAAGCTGTGATGGAGATCAGGATGTAGGAGAGGGGATCGCAGTGCAGAAGAGGACAGGGATCACCCAGGATAAGGACATCATCACACAGCGGCCATACAGGACAGGAGGGAGCTGTCCATACACCCGCCAGTCAATAACAAGTGCCCCTGTGTACACGCAGTCCAGCCTTGTGTTTACTCCACGTAGGCAGCAGCAGCACCCACCTCCCTCCCCACTATACACTTCCGCTGGCTGCCCCCCTACTAATACCACCCCCAGGCCCCCCCACTCCAACAATGCCATCCCCTCTTACCAACATCCATCACCCTCCCCCCAACCACCTTCACACTCACTCCGCGTCCCGATCCGCTGACTGCCGGGGAAAGCTGCGGCCGTCTCTTCCAACTCCTATATAGAAAACGGCCCAGCCTATCAGCTACAGGAACGTCATCGGCCGCGACACGTCAGCCTGAGGATGGGGCCGGGGAATGCAGGGAGAGCAGGAAGCGGAAACGGATGTAACCGGACACAGGATATAGATTCTTTTTTTTATGCTGCAACTTTATTAACGTGTGTAATAGCGACACGTTGTACTGTATAGACAGGGAGAAAAGTGGAGATGGACAGAAGGGTTAGAAGTCTTAACAAGAAGTCTGTATAGGAGTGGATGTTACCACCTAACTCCAAACTTTCTTTTTTTTTTATTGGGGGTAATAAGAAAAGTTTTTTTTATTTCTCCAAAGAAATAGGTCAAAGACATGCTGGAACATATTCATTCCAGAACACAAAAAGACCATAAGGCCTTAGGCACACAGCACTTTGGCCTACGTAAAGTATAACTAACGTCAAAACGTTTTTTAAAAGTTTTGGATAGAGTGGAGAGGGATTAGAACCACTGTCAGTTTTTATTGCTGTCTGTGTCGTCATTAGGGAGATTCACCCTCTTTATTTGCCATGTTTTACCATTATCATAGAAAATTTAAAAAAAAAAACCAAATTTGGGGCTGACACCAGAACAGGAATATAAGAGAAATCTACCAATGCTGACACCACTTCTGGTGGCACACTGGGATTCCCTCACTTGGCAGGGATTTTCTTTCACTTCCTGTTTTGGCAATGAGACAAGAAGTGAAGGGAAATCTTCCCTATGGGACACAGATGGCAAAAACAATTGCAGGGGTTATAACCCTTCCTTTAGTTACACTTTAAACAGGTAATAAATCCAGAACCAAAAATGCTATTATCAAGGCTAAAAAAAACAGCAAATACTGTATAAAATTGATTAATATAAAATAAAAAGGTTGTGTGCACATTTGCATATATATATATATATATATATATATCCAATGAATAGCAGACTCTGAGATAATATCTGCACACAAATACCAAAAATAAACAGCACTTCAATGTAAAAAACCTTCTGTGTGCAGCAGTGCCCCCAGCATCCTCAATACCTACCTGAACCTCATCGCAATCCAGCGATGTGAATGACAGCCTGGGCTGTCCCAGGTCTCTGCCTCCTCTCGCTGCTGTCAATCATGGACAGTCAACCAATGAGGGGAGAGGGCTGTGAGGCCGTGCGTGAATGGACACATGGAGCAGCGGGTGCCCTCATAGCAAGCTGTTTTCTGTGGGGGTACCAGACAGGAAGGAGGGGCAAGGAGAGCCTGCTGGGTACCCAAGAAGAGAAAGATCCAGGCTGCTCTGTGCAAAACAACTGCACACAGCAAGTAAGTGTAGGCATGTTTGCTTTTTTTAAATAAAAAAAAAAAAAAAAAAAACCTTTAGAATCATGGATTAAGGATATCAATATAAAAAAAAACTATAAAAAAATACTAATCACATTAATAAAAAAAGATTTGTCAGCACTGTCAAATATAAACACTGCGAACAGCTATGCCTAGAACATAATGCAGATACACTGTAGCAATATTGTGTAAAGACATTTGAGGCACCATGTACATTATGGTAAGTATAATCATTGTATTAGTGTATCAAAAAAATGACACCTGTCAAACATAGACTGAGGTCATAGAACTGTCTGAAGTCTGCTCTTGATCCAATTTCACCACACTTTCCTATGATGTCCTTCTTGGGTAATTCTCTGTTCTCTCCAGCCTACACTAGTCCATCCATTTTTAAAACCTGGTTAAGGCTAGGTTCACATATGTACAAGTGGTGCCGCTGCAGATCCACACAAAAATCCGTGCAGCCGCAACACCCACACAGAACAATGCGGACCCGTAAGCAGGTCCCATTCTAATGGCATGCCATCCGCACTGCTAATCGCAACCACACTGGGAACTGAGGTTCCAGTGCGGGCTGCGGTTTCCAAAGAAGTGCAGTGACTTCTTCCCTGCGTATCCCGAGGCATGGGAGTCAATTTAAATGAATGGGCTCTCGTGCCCACACAAAACATGGACCGCAGGAACGCACATATGTGAACCAGGGCTAAGTAAACATCTACACTCATAGGCCACTTTATTAGGAACACCTGTTCAATTTCTTGGTAGCACAAATTGTTAATCAGCCAATCACATGGCAGCAACTCAGTGCATTTAGGCATCGAGATGTGGTGAAGACAGCTTGCTGAAGTTCAAACAGAGCATCAGCATGGGGAAGAAAGGGGATTTAAGTGACTTTGAATTTGGCATGATTGTTGATGCCAGCCAGGCTGGTCTGAGTATTTAAAAAACTGTTGATGTACTGGGATTTTCATGCACAACCATCTCTAGGGTTTACAGAGAATGGTCTGCAAAAGAGAAAAAAAAAGTGAGTTGCAGTTGTGTGGACGATAATGCCTTGTTGATGTCAGAGGAGAATGGCAGAGCAGACTTGTTGCTGCGACATTCAGGTGGTAGGTAGAATTTGTTGTAAACAACATGAAAGTATGGATCCATCCTGCTTTGTATCAATGGTACAGGCTGGTGGTGGTGGTGTATTGGTGTGGGGGATATTGTCTTGGCATTTGGTGAGTGTATTTCCAATAAAGCACTTCCTCGTGAACTCTGCTACTCAAATCAGGGGATGTATTCCAATCCCTTCAAATTAAAGTTGATCTAAACCCCAAAACAAAACAAAAAAATATTACTGTTCAACTAACCAGTATTTAGATGAAGTGACTGCTTTAGTTTTTCAAGGTTTTCCCCCTTTATTTTCATCAGGTAATCTTGTGAAAGAAAAAACACACTTCCTGTTCCTGTGTGGCTACACTCCTCCATTGTATCTACGGAGGGAGACATGGTTGTCACACAGGCTGGACTTTCAACATTTCTTTCTTCAGTCATCTCCATTACATGTGGGGGATAAGATTTGTAATTTACAACAGAAAGATTATATAAATTTCTAGGAAGATCAATGGTTATTTTCTGTGCCTAGGTGCACACAGGTATTTTCTATGGCTGCTGAAAAATTTCTTTAGCCTGAAAATGAAATCCAATGAAGCCACCACATCAATGGACTGATAAGCTGCAATAAATTCCATTTCTGTTCTTGGGTTTAGTTATCCTTAGGGCAATCTCCAATCCATAACAGGCAGTTTGTCAGACTTGACTTTGCCTACAGTTTTTTCAGTGGTCTGAGTTCATTAGTGCACTCTTTACTTTTTCCACTGACTCAGACCAGACGCAGACGTCTTATGTGTCAAAATGGAATCTGACCACTATAAACTTGAAGCCAGATATGAGCCACTGCAGCCAACAGCATGGCTCATGTGTTGGCTGTATAGGCAAATTACAAACTCCTTCTTTGTAGGTATGTTGTCTTTTTAGGATCTCTCATGCCATTCTGGCCTATTTACAGCTTGATTTTCTGAGGATGCTGTACTGACAGTTTCCTCACATCTGGTGAGATTCGCTAAAGGTTAAGTTCACCGTTTCATGAAAAATTAAAACATAAAATAAAAATATTCTGGCCACTCATCTGGACCCCACTGCACATAGCAACTGTGATGTCCCATGCTGTTGATGTAGTGGTCTGTACACTGCAAACACAGCCCCGGAGTGAATTTCCATACTAATGCTCACATGTGACTGTGCTGACTGTATATAACAAATATCATTAAAGGGATCCGTACAAGGCTTTGCTAAATGGAACCCTGACGCTTGCACCAATACCCAGTTTAAGCCATTTACCCATATCCTAAGGGAAGGCAAAAGGGTGATAGCCAAGGCCTGAAAGTCCCCTGCAATTCCATTTGTCCAGCACTGGGTTTCTCAAGTTATGTTTTCTGAGAAACTTACAGCAATACAGACTGACACTATGAGAACATTTAAAAGTGTTTGGGAACTGTGGGTTGAGTCCTACCTCCTATTCTACTTTCAGTGGTGACGCTGATAATTTGAAATGTGGACATCTTGGATTTGGCCCTGCACTTTGAGAATATAGTACTGGTAAGCTCTACCCCCTACAATCACCTTATCCCATCCTGTATTTTGTTTCTCTTCCCTCCCTTTTTTCTCATATCCTCCTCTCCACCTTATTTGTTACATCCTCTCAACCCCTCTGTCGCAAAAACTGCGCAAAACACAGTGAAGTACGCAGTTCGGCCATTTTGTAGGCACCTCCATCTTGGTACAGAGTATATATTGTGTCTCTCATTTCTCATTCTCTTTCCCCCTCCCTTCCTGAGAGGCACAGTGACAGATGTGTGTGTGTTAAAAGTGTCACTGGCAGGTAGAGCAGCAGGGGGCCCAGAGCTACAAAGCCCCCCAAGAGAGACAGAGCCTGGCTGCCCCAGAACATGTGTAATCTCTCACCTGGTAACAGAGATAAGGCAGCTTTTCCCAGGAATTGAAAGAGATTGTAACCTCATAAAACCTAGCAGCTTAGGTGACAGAATTGAATGAACATTCCTCAAGTCAGTTTGTCCCCTATGTTTCATCTCATGGATTATGACAGATGTTGGTTCTAATTCAGAGTCCGCCTGACTATCCCTCTCTAAACAGAGTATTGGTCAGTTATTCAGAGCCACCCCCCTGCTGGGGGACTTTAAAACACAGGCTAGCAGGCCTAAAAAGGAAGTTGAAGACATCTCCCAATTGTAACATCAATATACCACCTGGGGAGACCCTTTGCTCTGAAACCTGGATCTGCTTATGGCTAAGGCTTAATTGGCTAGTAACTCAACCCTTCAACTTCCTCTCTGATATCTCTTTGCTGTGCTATGGTTCTTTGTATATATATATATATATATATATATATATATATATATATCTTAGTTACATCTTTTTCTGTAAATATTTTATTGCACCTGTTTGACTCTTTTAGTAATAAATCTTTCTTTCTGAAAGTGTTAAATTGTTTCTAAAGCGCTTAATTGCAATTTACGAATTCCTGCCTCTAAAGAGACGCTACTGTGTTTGTGTAAGGGACCGCCCGGCGGTACCACTAGCACTCCACTGGTCGGATGTTCCCAGCGCACGGAGTCTAAGCCCCAGGGTACTTGTTCACCAGGGCCCCTGATGGTGGGGATGGACTTGGAGCACCCTAGGACCAGGTCGTGACTACTGAGGACACCCGTCAGTGGTAGAGGTATTCGCCAGGGGCTCCCACGGGAGAGAGCCAGGTATGAGGAGGTCTGGAGACCCCGTAGAGAGGGACGGATGGATGGATGGATGGATGGCTGAGCAGGAGCAGGGTCATACAAGCCGGGTCGGTAACTATGGGGACGGTGCGGTACAGAGCAGCGGGCAGAGAATAGTCGGGTCACACGCCAGGTCAGCAACAGCAGGTCAGATCCAATAGGGGGCATTCAGGAGAGAGGTCAGGCAAGCAAGGGTCAAAGCAGGAGAAAACAGCAAGGTCAGGGCACAATCCGGGTCAGCAACTTACTTCAGACAGGTTCACAGGTTCACAGGATACAAAAGACCAAAAGGCACTGAATGACAGCTCAGGGCCGTTTAAATATCCCGCCCTGCGCTGTCATTGGTGCCAGGCGCGCGCCCACGGTCAGCACTGCGCATGCGCGAACCTGATTGCCGCGGTCGGCCAAGTCCCGGCGCTCGCGTACAGGGAGGTGTACTGCGCCTGCGCCGGGACCAGCGGCGCGGCGATCTCCGACATTGCCCCCCCCCTACGGGCAACCTCCGGATGCCCACCCGATCTCTCCACCACGGGTGATCACGAAGAAACTCCCGGACTAGTCTAGGTGCGTGGACATTATGAGCCGGTTCCCAGGAATTGTCCTCAGGACCATAGCCCTTCCACTTAATTAGGAATTGGGTCTGGCCCCCCCTTCTTCGGCACTTAAGGATCGTTTCCACCTCAAATTCCTCTTGTCCTTCGACCGTTATGGCCTCAGGGGGTCTGGATTCTCGTTCTGGGAAGGCATCTGGGATCACTGGCTTCAGCAGAGATACATGGAAAACTGGATGAATTCTGAACGTGGCCGGAAGGATCAGCTCATATGCCACTTCGTTGACCATCCGCTTTACCTGAAAAGGCCCCACAAATTTAGGTCCCAATTTTTTCGAGGGACAAAGCATCTTTAAGTTGGTTGTGGCCAACCACACCTTCTGCCGAGGCCGCAACGCCAAATCCCCTCTTCGTTTCTTGTTAAACTCCTTCTTATTGTCCTCTTGGGCCCGAGCGATGGCTTCCTGGAGTAATTTGTTATTGACGGAGAAGAAGGCCAACGCATCCTGCGTGGCTGGAACTGGGCATTCAGAGACCAAGTCAGGGAGAAAGACAGGGTGAAACCCATAATTCGAAAAGAATGGGGACTGCCCCGTTGCCGAATGGCTTGCGTTGTTATAAGCGAACTCCGCCAGGGGTAAAAGAGACAGCCAATCATCCTGCAGGAAAGACGTGTAGCAACGCAAGTATTGCTCCAGGGTCTGGTTCGTCCTCTCGGTCTGACCGTTGGTCTGAGGGTGGAACGCGGAGGAGAGGGACAACTTGATGTCCAGGGCCTTGCACAGAGCCCTCCAAAACTTAGATGTAAACTGGACCCCTCGATCAGAGACGATGTCCTCGGGTACTCCATGAAG
This sequence comes from Staurois parvus, assembly GCF_062004578.1. Taxonomy (NCBI): domain Eukaryota; kingdom Metazoa; phylum Chordata; class Amphibia; order Anura; family Ranidae; genus Staurois; species Staurois parvus. The sequence goes on from NW_028317845.1 coordinate 873,613, forward strand.
TCTAACGATCTCCCGGATAAATATTCGCGCCGTCTCAGTTGCTGACGGAGTCTTCCTTAGTGGCACGAAGTGAGCCATCTTGGATAGGCGATCAATAACCACCAGAATTGCTGTGTGGTCTTGTGACGGTGGGAGCTCGACTATGAAGTCCATCGCGATCTTCTGCCAAGGCCGTTCGGGAATCGGCAAAGGTCGCAACAGCCCCCAGGCTTTGCTCCTTGACGGTTTGCTCTTCTGGCAGATGGTACAGGATCTCACGTAGCGCTTGCAATCCTTAGCCATGTTTGGCCACCAAAACGAGCGCCGGAGAAGCTCCAGAGTCTTGACTGGGCCAAAGTGACCCGCCAGCGGGTGATCGTGGCAATGCCCCAAAACCAGGGTCCGGACTTCCTCAGGTACCACGATAGAATCCTCCTTCCACAGGAGTCCCCCTTTGTTCTGGAGGGATACCCCAACTGGGGTTGGTGTGGCCGTAGATGCTTCTATTAACTTGGAGCGAAGGTCTGTCTGGAGCGCCAAGAAGTTCCCTGAGGACAAGATAGTGTCGGGTACCAGTTCTTCTTCGGAGTCCTCAAACATACGAGATAGCGCGTCAGGCTTCGTATTTTTAGATCCGGGCCTGTAAGTAATATGAAAATTGAATCTGGAAAAGAACAGGGCCCATCTTGCCTGCTGTGGGCGTAGACGCTTGGCAGTCCTCAGATATTCCAGATTCTTGTGGTCTGTGAAAATCAATATAGGGTGTGAGGCACCTTCCAGCAGGTATCTCCATTCTTCTAGCGCTGCTTTGATAGCCAGCAGCTCTCGATCCCCGATATCGTAATTCTTTTCTGCTGGGGTGAGTTTCCTCGAGAAGAATGCTACGGGATGGAGTAACTCTTTGGTGCCTTTCCGCTGAGACAGGATGGATCCTACCGCATTCTCCGATGCATCTACCTCCAAGATGTAGGGCAGGGCCGCGTCCGGGTGGCCCAGGATGGGTGCCGAGGTAAACAGCTTTTTCAGAGCTTCGAAAGCTTTTTGAGCCTCTGGTGTCCATTTGAACCGGGTTCCAAGTTTGGTTAGTTGGGTAATGGGGGAGACCAGACCCGAGAAGTTCTTGATGAACTTCCGATAAAAGTTCGCGAACCCTATAAACCGTTGGACACCTTTCTTGTCCGTGGGTTCAGGCCAATCTAAAATTGCAGAGACCTTCTGGGGGTCCATCGCGACCCCCGCAGTGGAGATAATCAGGCCTAGAAACGTGATGCTAGTTTGCTCAAAGCAACATTTCTCCGCTTTAGCATATAACCCATGCTGCCGCAATCGCCCCAAAACTTTCGCCACATGTATCCTATGATCCTCTAGAGAGGGTGAAAAAATTAGTATGTCGTCCAAGTAGACGATAACGAAGACATCCAAAAAATCCCTGAAGATGTCGTTCACAAAGTGTTGGAAGGTGGCTGGTGCATTGCACAGCCCAAATGGCATGACCAAGTATTCAAAGTGGCCAAACCGGGTACGGAAAGCCGTTTTCCACTCGTCCCCCTCTCTTATGCGTACCAGGTTATAGGCCCCCCTTAAATCAAGCTTTGTGAAAATAGCCGCAGCCTTTAGGCTCTGAAACAGTTCTGGTACCAATGGCAATGGGTAACGATTTTTTATCGTGACCCTGTTCAGCTCCCGGTAGTCAATACAAGGCCTCAGGGTTTTGTCTTTTTTCTCCACGAAGAAGATTCCCGCTCCTGCTGGAGAAGTGGAGGGGCGGATGAATCCCTTCTGGAGGCTGTCCTCGATATATTCCTTCAGGGCCCCCAATTCAAGCTCAGATAGGGGGAAAATACGCCCAAAAGGGATTTCAGAGCCTGGTAACAGGTCGATTGGACAGTCATACGGGCGGTGGGGGGGCAGAGTGTCGGCTCCCCGCTTACTGAACACATCCAGGAACCCATGATAGGCTGCGGGAATAACCTGTTTCAAGTCGGAGTCTCCTTCGGAGCAAAGGAGAACTCGGGGCCCCACGGGGCCCGAAGTGCGACAATGTTCCCGACAGTATGGGGAAGGGAACGAGATTGACCCGGTCTCCCAGTCAATCTGGGGGTTATGGGCCCGTAACCATGGGAGCCCCAGAATGACTGGGAAAAGAGGTGATGCAATAGCGTCCAGGCGGAGGAACTCCTGTTGCTGGTTGGCAATGATAGTGGCAATGGGGGGAGTTTCCTGATTAACCACCCCCGATTTTATCTGGGAACCATCAGCCAAAAAGATGTTGAAGCCCTTCTGTCTGTGTTGGAGAGGGATACCCTGCTGGTGAGCAAACTCTAGATCCAGGAAACAGCTGCATGCCCCCGAATCAACTATGGCTGTCACCTCCACGATCTTTCCTGGAAGCTGAAAGGAGAGGGGCACTACTAAGTATTGCGAAGGACAGGTATTGCTAATAGACAAGGAAGAAAAACGGGTGCACTTACTCATTTTTTGAGGGCAGGATCGCACCATATGACCAGCTTCACCGCAGTAAAGGCAGAGGTTCTGGGCTCGTCTGCGCTGGCGTTCCTCCGGTGATAATTTGGGCCGTGCCAGACCTAGCTGCATAGGTTCCGGAACATCTCCTGGAGGTGGGTTCTGGATGCTTTGTCGGGTTGGTGGGCTGGGGCCTAGGAATGGACCCCGGGTATTTCCGTGACCCTGGCCGGACCTCTCAAGCCTGCGTTCCCGCAGTCTTCGGTCAATCTTAATTGTCAGGGCAATAAGGTCTTCTAGAGACTCGGGAACCTCCACCCGGGCCAGCTCATCTTTCAAGGGATCGGAGAGTCCCATACGGAACTGGTGCAATAGAGCGAACTCATTCCAGCGTGTGTCCCCCATCCACCGCCTGAAATCAGAGGCGTATTCCTCTGCCGCCCGCCGGCCCTGTCGGAGCGCATATAAGGTCGCTTCGGCAGAGGCTGCCCGCTGTGGGTCATCATACAAGATGGCCATTGCTTCAAAGAAACTATTGACCGATCCCAGGTGAGGATCATTGTTTCCCCTTAGCCGGTGGGCCCAATCCTGGGGTTCCCCCTGTAGGAGTGAAATAATGAATCCTACCTTCACGTTTTCGGTCAGGAAGGTACGGGGTTGTAGCTCAAAGAACAAGAGACAGGAGTCGCGGAATGACCGAAAGCGTGTGCGGTCCCCGTGAAAACGCTCCGGTAGGGGTACTCGGGGTTCTACCATAGGGAGCGGGGCGGAAGCCCCTGAGACTGGCTCCTGAGCTACCAGGGCCGGGGGTGCAGTAACCGGGGCCTGTGGGGCAGGATCAGAAATAGAGCCAGTCTGGATGCGATTCTCCAGCTGCATGCATCTGTCCTGCAGGACCGTTACGGCCTGCGTCAAATTAGCTAGGTGCCTGCAAATTTCCTCTAACGGGGAGGGCCCTCCTCTAGGCTCAGTCATGGCCTTTTGGTACTGTAAGGGACCGCCCGGCGGTACCACTAGCACTCCACTGGTCGGATGTTCCCAGCGCACGGAGTCTAAGCCCCAGGGTACTTGTTCACCAGGGCCCCTGATGGTGGGGATGGACTTGGAGCACCCTAGGACCAGGTCGTGACTACTGAGGACACCCGTCAGTGGTAGGGGTATTCGCCAGGGGCTCCCACGGGAGAGAGCCAGGTATGAGGAGGTCTGGAGACCCCGTAGAGAGGGACGGATGGATGGATGGATGGATGGCTGAGCAGGAGCAGGGTCATACAAGCCGGGTCGGTAACTATGGGGACGGTGCGGTACAGAGCAGCGGGCAGAGAATAGTCGGGTCACACGCCAGGTCAGCAACAGCAGGTCAGATCCAATAGGGGGCATTCAGGAGAGAGGTCAGGCAAGCAAGGGTCAAAGCAGGAGAAAACAGCAAGGTCAGGGCACAATCCGGGTCAGCAACTTACTTCAGACAGGTTCACAGGTTCACAGGATACAAAAGACCAAAAGGCACTGAATGACAGCTCAGGGCCGTTTAAATATCCCGCCCTGCGCTGTCATTGGTGCCAGGCGCGCGCCCGCGGTCAGCACTGCGCATGCGCGAACCTGATTGCCGCGGTCGGCCAAGTCCCGGCGCTCGCGTACAGGGAGGTGTACTGCGCCTGCGCCGGGACCAGCGGCGCGGCGATCTCCGACAGTTTGTTTAATCCTCTACCCAATCGGCCTGCGGTGACCGTATTGGACAGACGACTTTTCAACCATTACAGTGTATATTTGATAAAGAGAGTTTCCCCTTTCTCTGTACAAAAAGGGGTGGTGGCAGTGTAAGGGTCAGTTGCGTAATTAACTTGACCCAGTAACAAGCGCATCCAGGCTGCAGGCACAGATTGAAATCCATTAGCTGGCAAATCGCTGTGTAGGCTGCAGCTGGGTGTGGCATTATTACGCATGTCACATCGTGGTCTGGATCGGCCGGTCGTGAGATTGTCGCATGTTGGTGGCGGCGATCTTGCGATCGTGACACCTTCTACTTCTGATCTTTTTTTGGCAGACTCCTGGACCCTGGGTTTTCCAATCCTAGCTTCTATCAGGTAGTGTCTCCAATTACACTATACTGTTGGGTACTGAAGCCCTTGTTACTTCCATAGCTCTACAGGGTTCCCACTCACCATGGGCCAAGATAAATTTGTCACTATGCATTTAATGGTATTGTACCTAATCCTAGTTCCCTAAGGCTCTGTTCACATATGGGTGCCCTGAATCATAGGCAAAATTGAGGCAATTCTGCCCACAATTTCAAAATGTTCCAAAGTAGGGACAACAATTAGGCTGTAATTTCCAAACGCTCTGCTAAAATGACAAAATTGCATGGCAAGAATTTCAGGCCCCATTCATTTTAATGTCACCTAAAAACACAGTGCATTTCTGCAGAAAATGGAGCAGAATGTGACAAGCTACACACAATGCTCTTTGTTGTAATTTATCACGTGACAATCGTGGCAGAACCGGACCAAACTTTTAGGAGTCTGAAATTCACGTTGTGTGATTTGTCATTTCAGCAGAGAGATTTGAAATCACAAGCAGAATTGTGGTGATTCTGCCCATGATTAAAAAAATGCCCATATGTGAATGAAGCCCAATTGTACCTGCTTTGGAACTGTATATGCTTGTACTACTCTATTTTCTTTGAAATATGAATACAAATGTATTGAACAAAAAAAAAATGGATACATGTGTATCAACTGCAACATTTTATATAAGAAACCAAAGCATACCCTCAAATCATCTAAGCACAGTCAAAATGACCAAGTTATGCTTTTACTACTTATACAAAATGTTGCACTTGATGAAAATGTATCCATTTTTCTTACACAAATTGCAGACAGGACATAGCTATCCCAAATCATTCTCTATATCGATCTCTTTGTGCACAGTTACAGCTGCACCTTGATTCACATCTATGTGGGTTTGTACCTGCACAGCAGCCCATTAATTTGAATGGGCTGCCCTGCCTGCGATTCCTATAGGAAAAAGGTTCTTGCTCCATTCTAAAAATGCAGCAGTGGAGAAATTCCCCTGTGGTTCCCACACCCACATATGCCCTGCATTTCTAGATGCATGATGGTGAATCTCAAATCTGAATGAATGGCAGCCCTGAGTGTTTTCAAACAGCAGCGCATTTTGACTGTGGGTGGGGGAATCTTTGCTTTGTGTTAGGCCCCGTTCACACCTGTGCAATTTGTTGGTTGTTTGCATAAAGCAGAACTTTACCCACAACAACTTGATAAAAATATTCTTTAGTAATGAACATACATAACACATTAATAATTATGCTACCAAAACTGGTGTGTGCTCTAAATAGCCTCCAGCAGTGCTGTTTCTTCTTGCTGGAGGCTGCCATTTTGCTGAAGCCCAGAGTCCCTGAACAGCAGTACATCTTAAAGCGGAACTAAACCTATCGATTTAACTGTTTTAAAAAAAATGCTGGGATTGCCAACTGTCACATTTGCTTGTGTCCTCAACCAAACTGTCAAACCATCAAATGGCTGGTGTAATAACTGATCACAAAACAGAAGCAGCTTTCTTGGCTGTATAGGATAGGGGGTTTAATTCCACTTTAAGGCTGTCAGCAGATTGGCCTCTGCAAATTCAACAGTGCCTAAAAATACTTAACCCCTTCACACCTAAGGATAAAACAAATCTTAACGCCTAAGCACAATTTTGCAACTTTGACCTGTTAGTAAAACCGTAGATATCATCACAACTACTTTGTACATCCAGGTGAATTATACCTTGTTTTTGCAGAACAATTTGGGCTTTCATTTGGTGGTAATAATTATCTAATTTTTTTTTTATCAAAGGAAAACTGGCCCAAAATAGTAAAAAAAATATATATTTTTTAAAATTTAGCTGTGTGTTTCTTGTTACTACCATAACCTACCAAAAAAGAACAACCAAAAATAAAATTTTCAGCTCTTGACAATCACAGCATTACCACATATATGTATGTTATTTGTTGTTTGTACCCACAGTATAGCCCAGAAACAATAGTGTGCATTTTGTTTTTGTTTTGTTTTTTTTACCTAAAACGCACTGACACCAATTTTTTATTTTTTTTATATCCAGACCATTGACCCTGACCCAAACACTAACCCTGGCACTGAACTAGATCAAACCTTGATCTAGCTTTTTTTTCCTTTGTTTTTTTATTTATTTATTTTTAAATTTATCTTTTTTTTAACAAACAGTTATTTTTTTCTCTATGCAAGGAGAGAGATACAATGTATCTCTCTCCTCCATTCACAAAGCAAAAAAAACAAGGGGGGCAGGCTGTACAGTGACTGATCACTGTGATAGCCAATCAGAAGCTATCACAGCGATCATGTGCCCCGGAATCAGGAGTCCCGGGTCCCAATTGTTAGAAGGGGACCTGGGAATCTCAGTGACACCCCAGTCTGTGCGGTGTGCTCCCAGCACAAAGACAGGTACGCAAATATGCGGCCCCACGCAAAAAAACTCAGTTCTGTGAGACCGCATATTTGTGCGACGTCGGCGTGAAGGGGTTAAAACTAGAGAGCAACTGAACATGTGCAGAGCAGGGTGAGACAGTGTATTACTGGATTTTAAACAGTATAGGCACTTATTTGTAATGTTCTGCAAAAGGAGCCAGTCTGAAGTGATCTAGCCAGACTTCATTTTCTGAATAACGTTCCACTGTAAATGTAACACTCGGGCGGACTGACAATTTGGAAACTCGGGCACTGCCCAAGGGCCCGGGTCAGTAGGGGGCCTCATGAGATGCCCCTGGTACCTTTTTCATAGGCTTTTTTGAGTTTGGGCACGGACACAGGGGTCCCATGATCCCCTATTGCCCGGGGGCCCCATGAGTTGTCAGTCCGCCCCTGGTAACACTGCATGATAAGCCATTTATCATTCTGCTTTATGTGCTTCTATGGGTTGTAGACAAGTTTTGTAGTGACAACAAGATATCTACTTGTAGCAATGTCTATTCTACAGTTTGCACATAATAAGAAAGCGAGAAGACTACAGAATGGTTTATACACAAGAGCTAATCTGGCTGGCTAGGGCAAGACCTTTCGGTTATGTCCCATCCAACAACACCTACCAAGATTGCACCAAGCCTGAGAGGGCATATGAGGATTGGGACAGTTACTCGACCACACAGAAAGAAAGCAAATATAAGTTTCTTATGGACATAACTTTAATGAATATGCTAAAGTATACCTATTAAAGTGACACTTTGCACACAAACATTCTTGTCCTATTGTCACTGACTATGCAAAAAAAATTACTGTTTGCCAATAGCTAAAACCAAAAAAAACCTGAAGCATGAAAATGCATTGCAATACTCAACCGCTTTCCCGCTGCCCTATAGCAGAATACTGATACAGGACGACAGGGGTGCGCAAAATCACGTGTATATATACGAATGTGATTTTGCATTTTCGCCATTGGCAGCCTCACCTGTTGATCACCGGGTCCCGGCCGGTGATTCCCCGCTGGCACCTGGCAATCGCCATGTATCACGGACGGGGGAGAGACCAGTATGTAAACGATACAGGTCTCTCCCCTGTCAGCTCCTTTACACTGCTTTGTATGGCTCTGCATAGCAGAGCCATACAAAGCTGTGTACTTACAGTGTAAAGCGCACACACACACAGCACACAGTTAGCCCTTTGATAGCCCCAGATGTTAACCCCTTCCTGCCCAGTGTGATTAGTACAGTGTCAGTGCTTTTTATTAGCACTGATCACTGTATTGGTGTCACTGGGGATGTCAGTGACACAAAGTCAGTTCCCTCCCAGTGTCAGAATGCCCGCCACAGTCCCGCTAGAAGTCGCTGATTGCCACCATTACTAGCATTAATTTTTTATTTTTAAATTTCAGTATATATACCGCCATTTGTAGATGCTATAACTTTCATGTAAAACAAATGAATTTACGTAGTGGGATTTTTTTTTAGCAAAGACATGTAGCAGAATATATTTTGCCCTACATTTATGACAAAATTTTATTTTTTACATTTTCCTACTGGATTTTTTATTAGCAAAAAGTAAAAAATGCAGTTTTTTTTTCTCAACATTGGCAGTCATTTTTTTTAAAGTGCAAAAAATCAGCACTGCCCAGTTCGTTTCTGTAAACTACAAAACATCTCTCCCATGTTATTGTGATGAGCAGAGGGGAAATGTTCTGAAGTCCTATCACACTTCCTGCCCTAGGATGACAATGTTGCTCCTCCATAATTACAGCACAGTGCCTGAGCTTTTCCATCTTAGGCCTGAAGTACCAAATGGCAGGGTTACGAAGTGAAAAAGTAAAAAAAAATTATAAGAAAACTAATGCAGCCACCACATCAACAGATTAGTAAACTGAATTACATTTAAAGCCACACTCTGGAAAAATAAACAGTTCAGCTGCAGTTCAAATAGGGAATTTGGGTTATAAAATTGGTATATATTCTGTCCTAAATCATGGTTATAGGGAGGTGGGGATGCACTTCCTAGCATTCAAGAAAGTACATGCAGAACCCTGGAGAGAGGGCTTACTGAGAAAAATCATTTTTGCAGAGGGAGGCTTAATGGATACATAAACTCTGAGCAGTGACCTAGCACATTAAAGTGTTACTAAACCCATGACCCTGCATTCACTATATCTGGTCTCCCACAGAACATGGAAATACAATTATTTTAGTAAATATAAACTGCTAAATACCTTTTCTCACCAGGAGTTAGAGCAGTCTTGTGACTTCTATCAGTGTCCAGCAGAGCACTGGTTAAATCTTGTCAGAGGGGATTTCTTTCTGCTCTAGGAGGATGTGAAACCCTTGACCCTCTGGTCTGGACAGTGCTGATTGTCCCTGTGCTGATCACATGCAATCTTCCAAGAAGAAGAAGAAAAAAACAAAAACAAACTGAGCATGTGCAGGTGACAACGGGTTCAGTCTGTATCGGGTGGTCATTTCAACAAGAGGAGGGGCAGAGAAGAAAGTATCAAACAGCCTTTTTACACAATGCAGAGGATTAATTCCTTAGGTTCCACAGTGAGTATAACAAGCATGTTTTCCTGCATATACAGACTGATTATACTGTTGTAGGTTTAGTAACACTTTAAAGTGGAACTTCACTCTCTCAATCGACATTAGCTATTCTGCATCCTTATGCTGCTAGCATAAGTAAATAGATAGGAAAGTATATTTACTTGTTTTAAATAGTTTTTTACATTTCTTTAGTTACTTCCTAGTTTCCATGCCTAGGCAAATGATGCCATACATCCCAAGAGTCTTCAGGAGGGGAGGAAGGGAGGTGGGGTTTTCTGAGCTAAGCACACCCTTCTGCCTGCATGCCTGAGCTAGGGACAGATGGATTCCAGAAAGTAAAATGCCCCCATAAACCATCTGCCCTTTCTCAAGATGGCCACTGCCAGAAATGCTAGGAGGTGTTTTTCTAAATGATTTCTCAGCAAAACAAAGCATGGAGACATGGACCGATGGATGAGTTTGTTTTGAATATTAAAATGAGTCAAATAGTGATTTTAGTTTGCGGTGCTCAGATACAGTGTAATTCTGCTTTAAATGAATCCCTTAGCTTCAAATCAGTTCTATAACAGTTGGGTTCAGGCACTGATTCCTGATGCACTCCATTACTATAATTGCCAGTATGTGAAGAGGAATGCAATTTATATGGATGATTGTAATGTAACATTATGGATGGTTATATACATTGATGTATGGTAAATTGCTGATTGTAAGAACGTAGGAATTTGCAATTAAGGTGTGAATACAAATGTATTCAAACAAGTGATGTGCAAATATCTGACTTTGATTTGATGGCTGGTGGAATGAAGAGGGGAGGAGGTTAGGGACCAGGGGAGGACTGACAACTCATGGGGCCCCTGGGCAATAGGGGATCATGGGGCCCGTGTCCTTGACCACACTCAAATCACACCAAAAAAAGCCTATAAAAAAGGTACCAGGGGCATTTCATGGGGCTCCCTACTGACCCCGGGCCCTCGAGCAGTGCCAGAGAGCTCAAATGGTCAGTCTGCCCCTTTTAGAGACCCCTTTGCACAAGGGTCATTTCTTCCAATTTTTTTTTGAAAAGGAAAGCCCATGTGTGTGTTTATGTCCCTGATGAAGTTGTTATATGTGCTGGTATTTGCCAGTTTCCCTGTTATGTCAACATCTAACATCATTCATCGTCATGTTTTGTATGGTGGGGGCAGCACAGGGGATATTTAAAGGAATGGACTCCCCATGTTTCTCCCAAGTGATCTACACACGTGTGAGGAAGAGTTAAGCTCTATCACTGTATAACAAGATATATTGAATTGCTGAGATCAGTCTACATTCCCTCTTGCCATTTTTAGGTATGGTATATGTATTCCTCCCCCTTTCTTCTCCCTGTGGGGGCTGACTGCTTATCAGGTATACTATTGATGTAAGGCAAAAGTATATTAGAAGGAGTTTACATTTTGTTTACCTTTATTTGATGGTAATATCTCAGAGTATAACAAACCTATAAAGAACTAATTTCTCTTTTCCTGCCATTGCAATATGCTCAGATAAGTGAATAAAGGATTTTTTTTGAGGGGGGGTCTCTTGCACATATATACAGTCAGGTCCATAAATATTGGGACATCAACACAATTCTAACATTTGTGGCTCTATACACCACCACAATGGATTTGAAATAAAAGGAACATGGTGTGCTTTAACTGCAGACTGTCAGCTTTAATTTGAGGGTATTTACATCCAAATCAGGTGAACGGTGTAGGAATTACAACAGTTTGCATATGTGCCTCCCACTTGTTAAGGGACCAAAAGTAATGGGACAATTGGCTTCTCAGCTGTTCCATGGCCAGGTGTGTGTTATTCCCTCATTATCCCAATTACAATAAGCAGATAAAAGGTCCAGAGTTCATTTCAAGTGTGCTATTTGCATTTGGAATCCGTTGCTGTCAACTCTCAAGATGAGATCCAAAGAGCTGTCACTATCAGTGAAGCAAGCCATCATTAGGCTGAAAAAACAAAACAAACCCATCAGAGAGATAGCAAAAACATTAGGCGTGGCCAAAACAACTGTTTGAAACATTCTTAAAAAGAAGGAACGCACCGGTGAGCTCAGCAACACCAAAAGACCCGGAGGACCACGGAAAACAACTGTGGTGGATGACCGAAGAATTCTTTCCCTGGTGAAGAAAACACCCTTCACAACAGTTGGCCAGATCAAGAACACTCTCCAGGAGGTAGGTGTATGTGTGTCAAAGTCAACAATCAAGAGAAGACTTCACCAGAGTGAATACAGATGGTTCACCACAAGATGTAAACCATTGGTGAGCCTCAAAAACAGGAAGGCCAGATTAGAGTTTGCCAAATGACATCTAAAAAAGCCTTCACAGTTCTGGAACAACATCCTATGGACAGATGAGACCAAGATCAACTTGTACCAGAGTAATGGGAAGAGACGAGTATGGAGAAGGAAAGGAACTGCTCATGATCCTAAGCATACCACCTCATCAGTGAAGCATGGTGGTGGTAGTGTCATGGTGTGGGCATGTATGGCTGCCAATGGAACTGGTTCTCTTGTATTTATTGATGATGTGACTGCTGACAAAAGCAGCAGGATCAATTCTGAAGTGTTTTGGGCAATATTATCTGCTCATATTCAGCCAAATGCTTCAGAACTCATTGGACGCCGCTTCACAGTGCAGATGGACAATGACCCAAAGCATACTGCAAAAGCAACCAAAGGATTTTTAAGGGAAAGAAGTGGAATGTTATGCAATGGCCAAATCAATCACCTGACCTGAACCCGATTGAGCATTCATTTCACTTGCTGAAGACAAAACTGTAGGGAAAATGCCCCAAGAACAAGCAGGAACTGAAGACAGTTGCAGTAGAGGCCTGGCAGAGCATCACCAGGGATGAAACCCAGTGTCTGATGATGTCTATGCGTTCCAGACTTCAGGCTGTAATTGACTGCAAAGGATTTGCAACCAAGTATTAAAAAGTGAAAGTTTGATTTATGATTATTATTCTGTCCCATTATTTTTGGTCCCTTAACAAGTGGGAGGCACATATGCAAACTGTTGTAATTCCTACACTGTTCACCTGATTTAGATGTAATTACCCTCAAATTAAAGCTGACAGTCTGCAGTTAAAGCACATCTTGTTCGTTTCATTTCAAATCCACTGTGGTGGTGTATAGAGCCAAAAATGTTAGAATTGTGTCGATGTCCCAATATTTATGGACCTGACTGTAAATAGTTGAAGGGAGTGAGAGTTATATTAGACTTTGGTTAATCCAATTATTTCAAGGCAGACTATAGGTTGGTTTGGGAGACCCGGGTAGAACCAATTATCCATTGACAAACAACAGGCTTGATTTGTTACTGATTCCTATTAAAAGGTAATTATTAGGGAGTATAGTGTAAAAATATACACTCACCAGCCATTTTATTAGGTACACCTTTTCAATTGCTTGGTAAAACAAATTGCTAATCAGCCAATCACACGGTAGCAATTCAATGCATTTAGGCACGTGATAAAGAAGACATGCTGAAGTTCAAACCGAGCATTAGTATGGGGAAGAAAGGGGATTTAAGTGACTTTGAAAGTGGCATGGTTGTTGGTGCCAGATGGACTGGTCTGAGTATTTAAAAAACTGCTGGTCTAGTGGGATTTTCGCACACAACCATCTCTAGGGTTTACAGAGAATGGTCCGAAAAAGACAAAATATCCAGTGAACGGCAGTTGTGTTGACGAAAAGGTCTTGTTGATGTCAAAGGTCAGGGAAGAATGGGCAGACTGGTTACTGCGACATTCAGATGGTAGGGTCAGAATTAGAGATGAGCGAATCGAATATGACGAAGTGGAATTCGTTTCGAAGATTAGGAAAAATTCGATTCGCGCCGAATCCGAAAATTAGCAAACTTCGGATGCACGAATCGAATTTTCCCAAAAATGGCGGCGACGTGTGGCGACGGAGCGGGGATCTCTGGGAAGGCGCGCAGACAAGGCGCGCTGACCCATAATACATTCATTCATGACATGTGATCGCATTAGCCAATCAGCAGCCAGCCAGCCAGCACTGTGTAATGGTGGAGCTATAAATCGCGGCCATCTTAGAATTCTCCATTAGCCTCCGGTCATTCAAGAGAGACAGACCTGTCTGTATTAGGGACAGAGTTATGGCCACAGAGACTTTAGGGCCACAGAATCGTTACTCAGGGACACAGAATCGTTACTCAGGGACACAGAATCGTTACTCAGGGACACAGAATCATTACTGAGGGACACAGAATCGTTACTCAGGGACACAGAATCGTTACTCAGGGACACAGAATCGTTACTCAGGGACACAGAATCGTTACTCAGGGACAGACACAGAATTGTTACTCAGGGACACAGAATCGTTACTCAGGGACACAGAATCGTTACTCAGGGACACAGAATCGTTACTCAGGGACACAGAATCGTTACTGAGGGACGCAGAATCGTTACTCAGGGACGCAGAATCGTTACTCAGGGGCACAGAATCGTTACTCAGGGGCACAGAATCGTTACTCAGGGACACAGAATTGTTACTCAGGGACACAGAATCGTTACTGAGGGACACAGAATTGTTACTCAGGGACACAGAATTGTTACTCAGGGACACAGAATCGTTACTCAGGGACACAGAATCGTTACTCAGGGACAGACACAGAATTGTTACTCAGGGACACAGAATCGTTACTCAGGGACACAGAATCGTTACTCAGGGACACAGAATTGTTACTCAGGGACACAGAATTGTTACTCAGGGACACAGAATTGTTACTCAGGGACACAGAATTGTTACTGAGGGACACAGAATCGTTACTCTGGGACACAGAATCGTTTCTCAGGGACACAGAATTGTTACTCAGGGACACAGAATCGTTACTTTCTGCTTCACAACCACTATTGTACGTTCAAAGAGTTAAATCCTGTTTTATGTTTGGGGTGCTTATTGAATTAAAGAGTATGTCAGACAATACGCAGAGGAGTGGCAGAGGAGGCAATGTTTCAGGAGCGAGCAGACGTGGCAGCAGAGGAAGGGGTCGAGGCAGCACTAGTCGCAGCCAGAGGCCAGTGCTCCCGGTGTCATCCAGCGGTCGTGTCTCCACCGACAACCCTGCCGTCATCGATTGGTTGAATCGGTCGTCTTCCTCTTCCCAGGTCACCTCTGACACCTACAGCCAACGGTCGGTGGGTACGTCAGACACAACCGTTAGTTGGCATGGCCCGGGAGCAAGCCCACTGAAATCACGTGTCCTCGACCTGCCCCTGTCCTTTGGTGTTCCCTCACCAAGCGAAGTATTGCATGCTGTGGGCTCAGCCCCACTGTACAGTGAGGAAGAGCTAACAGAGGGCGGTCAGGAACGGGGGGAGACATCCGCCTCTTCAGCAGCCAGGCGAAGAAGTACTGGCGAGGAGAGTGGCTCGGTAGCCGGTCTAGAGACAGGTCTGTCTCCTGACCCACACGCAGCCGAGGGGGCTAGTAGTGACGCGGAGACCCTAATTGATGATGATGAGGCTGATCGCACTTGGCAACCTCGTCGTCATCAGGCTATTGCTTCCGCATCATCAGGAGAAGAGGGTGGCAGCTTGGCAGCGAGCAAAACAGTCGGTGGGTTGCCCAGGAGGCAGCAGGGTCGCAGCAGTGTCAGTGGAGGCAAACGGCCACGGAGTAGAGCACCAGCTCCACTGCAGCCTACCACCACGGCCAGTAGTGGTGCCAGTGTGCACGGAGGAAGTAGCAGTCAGCCAGTGAGGAGTAGCGGGGGCAAAGTTTCCTACTCGGCGGTGTGGCAATTTTTCGTCAAGCCGCCCGAGGAAGTAAACGTAGCCGTATGTCGACTATGTGGCCAGAAAGTCAAGCGTGGCCAGGGGGCCCATGTTGGGACTACAGCGTTGCGTCAGCATATGCAGCGTCGCCATTCGGTGGCCTGGGAAAACCGTGATAAAGATACGGCGGTTCTGCCTGCCCCAGCCCCCGCTCCATCACCTGCTCCGTTACTTGCTCCGTCACCCGACGTCAATCGCCCTCTATCAGCCAGTCAAGGCTCCAACACCTCTGCTGAGGGGAGTTGTCGCTCGTTGGCATCTTCCGCTCGTTCAGATGCTCCTTCTCCTGCTACTCCTCTTCACGGATTCCGTCAGCAGTCTTTCTTGGAATCCGTTTCCAAGAGACAACAGTTTGCGAGCACGCACCCGACGGTGCAGAAGCTGAACGTCCTCCTGTCCAAGTTGCTGGTGCTGCAGTCCCTCCCTTTCCAAGTGGTGGACTCAGCACCTTTCCGAGAAATGATGGCTTGTGCCGAGCCGCGGTGGAGAGTGCCAAGCCGGCATTTCTTCGCCAAAAAGGCAGTGCCAGCCCTGCATTCACATGTAGAAGAGATGGTGGGCCAGTCTTTGAGCATGTCGGTCTCTGCCAAAGTGCACGGCAGCGCCGACGTGTGGAGCTGTAACTACGGTCAGGGACAGTACATGTCATTTACGGCCCACTGGGTGAACGTGGTGCCGGCACAGCCGCACCAGCAACTTGGACAGGTCACGCCGCTTTTGCCTCCACATTTGCACGTCCTTGGTCCAGCAAAGATGTCCGCCTCTACCACCTCTTCTTCCGCCGTGTCCTCAGCCGCCACCCCCGTGCCAAGTCCCATTACCCGACCGGCATATCACATGTGCAGGGCGCAACGGTGTCACGCTGTGCTGCACCTGGTATGCCTTGGCGAACGTAGTCACACAGGGGAGGAACTTCTGAGTGTAATGAACAGAGAAATCGACAGATGGCTGTCTCCGCGCAAACTGAAAATCGGAACCATGTTGACTGACAACGGAAAGAACATGGTGTCTGCTCTGCGTCAAGGAAGGTTGTGCCATGCGCCATGCATGGCTCACGTGTTCAATCTGGTTGTCAAGCGGTTCCTAAAATCCACCATCCCACTGCAAGACATCCTTAAAATGTCACGTAAACTTTGCATGCATTTCAGCCATTCCTACACCGCAAAGCACACCCTCCTTGAGCTGCAGCGGCAGAACGGAATTCCACAGCATCGCCTGATCTGCGACGTTGCAACAAGGTGGAATTCAACCCTACATATGTTAGACCGCCTTTACGAACAGTGAAAGGCCATCACCGTTTTCCTGATGTTACAAGCGGATAAAGGTACTCCCCTGTGTAACTTAGATGTCAGCCATTGGCAGCTCATGCGTGACACCTGCCGCTTGCTCAGGCCCTTTGAGGAGGCCACGCTATTCGTGAGTCGGCAGGACTATGGGATGAATGACGTCATTCCTCTGTTGCACGTCCTGGAACAAATGCTGTTAACAATGGCTGGTCAGGGTGCGGTAGACGTGGCGCACAGATCTCAACGCCACATGACCCCTGTGGAGGCAGGACAGGAAGAAGAGGAGGAGGTAGAGGAGGACATTGGTGCTCAGGAATTATTGAGTGAAATGGGTGGTTTTTCCACTCAGCGGACAGGAGTGGAGGAGCAGGAGCATCTGGTAGAGGAGGAGGAGGAGACAGAGGACCCAGACGCACCGTGGCAGTATGCTGTGGAGATGGAGGCAGGGAGTCCCTCGCATTCTTTGGCACAAATGGCCCATAGCATGCTCGGTTGCTTGCGTAGCGACAGCCGAATAATAACCATCAGACAGAGGGATGACTTTTGGCTGTCCACCTTGTTGGACCCTCGCTACCGTTCAAAAATGGTGGCCTTTTTCACACCTGCTGAGAGGGAGGCTAAAATAAAGTACTATAAAAACCACCTATGTAGTCAGTTGGTCTCTGCCTTTCTGCGCCAACGTCCATCCTCAGACACTGTGGGCCCTGTGCGCTCGCGTTCCGCTGCCATGGCAGCAGGGGAGGGGTGGGGTGGTAGGAGCAGTGGCAGCTCCACCAGCAGCGGCTGCCTCAGTCTGCAGTCGATGATGAGTAGCTTTCTTCACCAGCGCAGTGAGGAAACTACTAACCAGCCGCAGCAGCAGCAGCATCAGGTGGACCTGGAGCAGGACCTCAAACAGGCTCGGGCCTACTTGGACAGCACCCTGCCAACCGAGGTAGACAATCCCCTTGACTACTGGGCAACGAAACTTGACCTTTGGCCCCAACTAGCTGAATTTGCCCTTGAAAGGCTGTCATGCCCGGCCAGTAGCGTGGCATCGGAGCGCGTGTTTAGTGCGGCAGGAGGTATTGTAACTCCGCGGAGGACACGACTGTCCACCCAAAGTGTGGAGAGACTCACGTTTGTGAAAATGAATCAGGCGTGGATTAGTCTGGATTTCAAACCACCAGTTCCTGACACAACTGACTAAATCCGCCATGAATCATGCCCCAAACATGTTATTATTTTTAACATAGGCCTCTGTATGGCCTTCAATTTAAGCTGCTTATGCTCCGCCACTCTGCCATGGGCCCCTGTACCGCCTCCTCATGCTGCTGCCAGGCCCGTAATCTGCCATGGGCCCCCGTACCGACTCCTCATGCTGCTGCCAGGCCCGTAATCTGTCATGGGCCCCTGTACCGCCTCCTCATGCTGCTGCCAGGTCCAGAGTGTGTCATGGGTCCCTGTACGGCCTCCCATTGCTGCTGTCTCCATCGCCACACTCTGCCATGTGCCACTTTCAGGTCTCCTCACACTGCTGGTGGGTTCCATTTTGTCATAGGGTGCTGTATGGCCTCCCATTGCTGCTGCCTCCACCGCCACCCTGCGCCATGTGCCTGTCGTCTGCTCACGCTGCTGACGGCTTCCGCTTTTTAACCGAGGCCTGTGTTTGGCTTCCGAATACTGCTGCATCCACCGCCACCCTGCGCCATGTGCCTCTGTCGTCTGCTCACGCTGCTGACGGCTTCCGCTTTTTAACCTAGTCCTGTGTATGCCTTCCGAATACTGCTGCCTCCACCGCCACCCTGCGCCATGTGCCACTTTCAGGTCTCCTTACACTGTTGGTGGGTTCCATTTTGTGATAGGGTGCTGTATGGCCTTCCATTGCTGCTGCCTCCACCGCCACCCTGCGCCATGTGCCTCTGTCGTCTGCTCACGCTGCTGACGGCTTCCGCTTTTTAACCGAGGCCTGTGTTTGGCTTCCGAATACTGCTGCATCCACCGCCACCCTGCGCCATGTGTCTCTGTCGTCTGCTCACGCTGCTGACGGCTTCCGCTTTTTAACCTAGGCCTGTGTATGGCTTCCGAATACTGCTGCCTCCACCGCCACCCTGCGCCATGTGTCTCTGTCGTCTGCTCACGCTGCTGACGGCTTTCGCTTTTTAACCTAGGCCTGTGTATGGCTTCCGAATACTGCTGCCTCCACCGCCACCCTGCGCCATGTGTCTCTGTCGTCTGCTCACGCTGCTGACGGCTTCCGCTTTTTAACCTAGGCCTGTGTATGGCTTCCGAATACTGCTGCCTCCACCGCCACCCTGCGCCATGTGCCTCTGTCGTCTGCTCACGCTGCTGACGGCTTCCGCTTTTTAAACTAGTCCTGTGTATGTCTTCCGAATACTGCTGCCTCCACCGCCACCCTGCGCCATGTGCCACTTTCAGGTCTCCTTACACTGTTGGTGGGTTCCATTTTGTGATAGGGTGCTGTATGGCCTTCCATTGCTGCTGCCTCCACCGCCACCCTGCGCCATGTGCCTCTGTCGTCTGCTCACACTGCTGACGGCTTCCGCTTTTTAACCGAGGCCTGTGTTTGGCTTCCGAATACTGCTGCATCCACCGCCACCCTGCGCCATGTGTCTCTGTCGTCTGCTCACGCTGCTGACGGCTTCCGCTTTTTAACCTAGGCCTGTGTATGGCTTCCGAATACTGCTGCCTCCACCGCCACCCTGCGCCATGTGTCTCTGTCGTCTGCTCACGCTGCTGACGGCTTCCGCTTTTTAACCTAGGCCTGTGTATGGCTTCCGAATACTGCTGCCTGCACCGCCACCCTGCGCCATGTGTCTCTGTCGTCTGCTCACGCTGCTGACGGCTTCCGCTTTTTAACCTAGGCCTGTGTATGGCTTCCGAATACTGCTGCCTCCACCGCCACCCTGCGCCATGTGCCTCTGCCGTCTGCTCACGCTGCTGACGGCTTCCGCTTTTTAAACTAGTCCTGTGTATGTCTTCCGAATACTGCTGCCTCCACCACCACCCTGCGCCATGTGCCACTTTCAGGTCTCCTTACACTGTTAGTGAGTTCCATTTTGTGATAGGGTGCTGTATGGCCTTCCATTGCTGCTGCCTCCACCGCCACCCTGCGCCATGTGCCTCTGTCGTCTGCTCACGCTGCTGACGGCTTCCGCTTTTTAACCGAGGCCTGTGTTTGGCTTCCGAATACTGCTGCATCCACCGCCACCCTGCGCCATGTGTCTCTGTCGTCTGCTCACGCTGCTGACGGCTTCCGCTTTTTAACCTAGGCCTGTGTATGGCTTCCGAATACTGCTGCCTCCACCGCCACCCTGCGCCATGTGTCTCTGTCGTCTGCTCACGCTGCTGACGGCTTCCGCTTTTTAACCTAGGCCTGTGTATGGCTTCCGAATACTGCTGCCTCCACCGCCACCCTGCGCCATGTGTCTCTGTCGTCTGCTCACGCTGCTGACGGCTTCCGCTTTTTAACCTAGGCCTGTGTATGGCTTCCGAATACTGCTGCCTCCACCGCCACCCTGCGCCATGTGCCTCTGTCGTCTGCTCACCCTGCTGACGGCTTCCGCTTTTTAAACTAGTCCTGTGTATGTCTTCCGAATACTGCTGCCTCCACCTCCACCCTGCGCCATGTGCCACTTTCAGGTCTCCTTACACTGTTGGTGGGTTCCATTTTGTGATAGGGTGCTGTATGGCCTTCCATTGCTGCTGCCTCCACCGCCACCCTGCGCCATGTGCCTCTGTCGTCTGCTCACGCTGCTGACGGCTTCCGCTTTTTAACCGAGGCCTGTGTTTGGCTTCCGAATACTGCTGCATCCACCGCCACCCTGCGCCATGTGTCTCTGTCGTCTGCTCACGCTGCTGACGGCTTCCGCTTTTTAACCTAGGCCTGTGTATGGCTTACGAATACTGCTGCCTCCACCGCCACCCTGCGCCATGTGCCTCTGTCGTCTGCTCACGCTGCTGACGGCTTCCGCTTTTTAACCGAGGCCTGTGTTTGGCTCTCGAATACTGCTGCATCCACCGCCCGCCCACTGCTGCTGCCAGGCCCGTAATCTGTCATGGGCCCCTGTACCGCCTCCTCATGCTGCTGCCAGGTCCAGAGTGTGTCATGGGTCCCTGTACGGCCTCCCATTGCTGCTGTCTCCATCGCCACACTCTGCCATGTGCCACTTTCAGGTCTCCTCACACTGCTGGTGGGTTCCATTTTGTCATAGGGTGCTGTATGGCCTCCCATTGCTGCTGCCTCCACCGCCACACTGTGGCTCCACACTCTTGTTTTGGCCCCGTGACTGCCCAAATGAGTGAAGTGTGCGGTGATTCTAAGATCGACGGCACTCATCTGCATGTCATACTGACTGACAGTATTAGTTCTCTTCCCCGTCAGACTCCAAGGGCATTTAAATTAAAGGTACAGTGTTCTGCACTAATATAAAGGCTCTCTGAAGCCTAGAAACACCCTTTTTATAAGTTAAATTCGCAGCGAATATATTCGCCTCGAATCGAATTTATTCCGCGAATTCGGCGAATCAGCCGAATCGAATTTTTGAATAATTCGCTCATCTCTAGTCA
The DNA here is from genome assembly GCF_062004578.1 of Staurois parvus. NCBI lineage: Eukaryota > Metazoa > Chordata > Amphibia > Anura > Ranidae > Staurois > Staurois parvus. The sequence goes on from NW_028317845.1 coordinate 894,790, forward strand.
GAATTTGGCATAAACAACATGAAAGCATGGATCCATCCTGCGTTGTATCAACAGTTCAGGCTGCTGCTGCTGGTGGTGGTGTACTGGAGTGGGGGATATTTTCTTAGTACTAGTAAGGTGCACCTAATAAAGTGGCCAGTGAGTGTACATTTGATATAGTGATCTATATTTTATTACAACATCAGGTTGCAGGCCTTTATTGAAGTGGTATACTCTATGTTCCCCCTCTTCTCTCTTCCCCACTGTTGGAGCAGGTGTGGCTGGCTGAAGAGTACGACACTGTAATTTTTATATATATATATTTTTTTTTTGTTGATGAAGTTAATTTGTATGCATGGTAATGCTTTAATTGTCTGCATATTATAGATGTATACCCACCATGAAATAGTGAAATAAAATGCATTGGAAATTCCAGGTTTACAAAACCTGAACCAAGAAAGAAAAAGATAGATTATACCCAATTCCAAGTTAGACCTTGAAAATTTAAGGATGCCTATGAACATTGACTGCTGTGAATGACTGAATGTGCATTGATAGCAGTACCAGTGATTTATTTATTACAGGTACTTATATAGCGCCATCAATTTACGCTGCGTTTTACTTATATTGTACATTTACATCAGCCCCTAACCCACAAGGGGCGTACAATCTAATTCTCTAACTTACTTTCATACATACTAGGGCCAATTTAGACAGGATCCAATTACCATACCAGCATGTCTTTGGAGTGTGGGGGGAAACTGGAGTACCTGTAGGAAACCCACACAGACACAGGGAGAACATGCAAACTCCAGGCAGGTGGTGCCATGGTTGGGATTCGAGCCAACGACCCTAGTATTGCCAGGTTGAAGGCCTAACCATTTAGCCACTGCGCTGCCCCAGTGATGTAATGAAAGCTGAGAAATATTAGAGGACTTCTTTCATATTAATCATAATATAGGAGTGAAGGGAAAGGTGAAATAATAAAAGGTCCAAAACGAGGACCAAAAGGGGTAACAGACAATAAACCGTGACCATGGGCTAAGAAAAAGTGCTTCCGTAGTGTAATATTGTAAATGAATCAAATTTATTGTAAAGACAAATGCACACTTACATGGGAACAGATCAAACAAGGCATCAATCACATGTGTTGAGATGGGTGAACCGGGTGTACCAAAATGGTTGCGGCCGATTGTGTCGGAAATGACGTCACCCCATTCCGCTCTCCAAACTACGCGTTACATCACTGTCACGTGACTTCATCAGTGGTTTGTCCACTTTTGATATTTAAGCACTTCATTTTGTATTTTTCACATTTTGTTCCACTTTCTCATCAGTTGTATTCACGTTAGTTAATTTATGTTAATATTTTATTTTTCCCTAATCATTTCCGTGTGTTTTGCCCACGGTCACGGTTTATTGTCTGTAACACCTTTTGGTCCTCATTTTGGACCTTTATTATTTCACCTTTCTCTTCACTCCCATATTCCTTCCATTTACTTTATTTACTTATTATGTTATGGTGTATTATCTATTGTCTTCTCCTCTTATTATTTGTTTTGGAATGTCTGTGGCATTATTGTGATTAGCAACATCAATTTTCTGTTTGCTATCAGGTAAGTAAAAGTGCTCTCACATCCCTAGACTAAACGAGCAGTTAACCTTTGCAGTTCGTCCAGAGCCCCATTTCATCGGAAGACATTTTACACGTCGTTAGCTCTTTATACATTCAGCTTTAATTTTTGTTCTTAGGTTAAGATAGCCACTAAAGCGGTAGTAAACATTGCAAGAATACAGGTAAGTTTATAATACAGATTTTATTTCAGATACTTTGATAAAGAAGGACCATTTGCATGTTTTTTTGAATTTCAAATAACACAGAAACTTTATGAAACCAACAAAAGTGACACGCCATGGTTAGACATTCGAATTTTACTAAGAGGTTCTTGGATACTCAAGAGCGTTTGACCCTATCAGTTAAATTGAAGCATGATATTCTAAACACACACGTTCCTGAAAGTGGTTGTAAATGTAATTGGGTGCTGCAGCGACAAATGGCCTGGAAACTGAAGACATCCAAAATGAGAAGTATGTCACCAAGGATCCCCAGAATGGGTCCAAAGCTTTATTCAGTGATCACATCTCAGTTACAGAAGCAACATTTTTGGGCCTCACAAGACCCCTTCTTCAGCCATGTGATGTCACACGTTGCTTCTGTAACTATGATCTGATTCCTTTTATGTCAAGGGAAAAACTTGGAGCTCCTCTGACCCATTGCTGTGAGAATATAGTGTTTTACAGTTTTGTGAAGTGAGAATGACAGGTCACTATATCCTACCTTATTGTGGCTGGGTGACTAGTGTGACCCAGAACGCTTTGGTAGTGGTAATTTATGCTCCATTTAAGACCAAATTTTTTTCAGGGTTAAATCTAGACTAATCAAGTGATCCACTGATCCTCCAGCTTTGGGGGTTAAGCACACAGTTATTAGCGCACCAGAAAATAATTCTATTCTAGTAATAAAGACCTTTAAAGGATACAGTTACCTTAAAAAAAAAAAAATAAATAAATGCACATCTTTTTGCAGGTAAAAAAATAAAAATGTGCATTTATTATTTTTTTTTACAAGAAGCTTATAAAGTATTACACCCACAATCAGTGGTGCAATGCAGGGCTCTTGCAGACAGTCAGTGTAAGCGGTCTGCTCTTATCTCGTATGAGCACGCAGTTGTACCCTGAAAAGAAGCATCAATTAACTACCTAGAGAGCTCAACAGCACCCTGGTAGATCATTTAGAACTACACACCAACAGCTGTAAAGGCTGTTGGTACTTGTTGTTCAGTCATAAAACTCTCTGAATGAATGATGTGGCCGTAGCCCCCACATGGCCATGCTGTTTTCAAACAGTGACAGCTGGTACAGGGAAAAGATCCCCAACATGTTGTCACAGGGAGTGTGGGGACCAGGGAACGGCTGCAAGAGTGGGAAACGTATCCTTTAATGTAGTGTGTGTGTATATATATATATATATATATATATATATATATTAAACATTTTTGGGGTTAGGCCTGTTTTTTATATGGTACAAAAAGAAACAAACTGTAAAACATGTTACCAAACTTACAACATACATGGCTTCTTTAATTTCAAGTGTGAAAGTAGCTTTAAGACAGGACTAAAAGAAAATTAGTAGGTATGCTTGTTTATTTTCAAGTAGGAATATAATTATCAAGTTCTCACCTGTCCAGTTTTAAACCTGAGCAGTCTAGTTTCCAAGTTATTACTTGGGCTGCAAAGACAGAAATATACATGAGAATAAAGAAGCAAATGTGCATTTCTACCTAGCTGATGAGAGAGAAAACATTTTGAAAGTTCAAACACCTTGTAGTGATAGAAAGTATGTTCATGCTAAATTAGTTTTTCTTTGGGCCTGAGGAACCTCTGGATCCCAGACAAAAATCATCCAACAATCCATTGTGAAAGCTTCTACTGGCCTCTGCATTCAAGAAAGTAGCTTCTTCTTTGTACACTACCTTGGCCTAAAAAAAAACAAAAAACCCAGGACTGTTGAGAAGTTAGAATATTATATCAGACAAGAATGGGACAACATTCCTCTCCCAAAACTCCAACTGGTCTCCTCAGTTCCCAGAATTTTAGTGTTGTTGAAAGAAGAGAGGATGCTGCACTGTGGTAAATATGGCCCTGTCCCAACTTTTTTGAGATGTGTTGCTGTCATCAAATTCAAAATACCTTTTTTTTTTTAATGGTACATTTTCTCTTTCTTGGAATTGGGATTGTATATATAAAAGGTTGTTTTTTTACATACTACACTACACAGCCTTCGTTTTCTTTGGTAATATCCCTTGGAAGATTTTTGGGAGTGGAAGGGTTCAGAAGCACTGACTGGGAGGAAGAAATAAAGACGCTTGTTTTCAGTAGTAATTTCATTAAGCTCCATATGACCCATTAATTCACAAGGGTCAAAATACCGGGTGAGAGTTTATCATTTTTACAAAGAAGGAGAAAGAAAGCATTGTACAGAAGCATTTTATTGTTTTGAACTTTAATTGAAATTTTATATTATTCCACATTATGTTTAGGGATTGACTTAAAGAAACTGATATAGAAGTACTGGTTTATGTATACCGTACTCATATTCATGATACTAGTCTAGGGGCACAAAGATGTCCAGTTGCTGGAGTATCTATAGGGATTGTATGTTTTTACCTGAGCATTGAATAATTTACTAGTGTATTATAGACCAAGCACCTCCAAAATTAGAACCCTTGCTAAGAGTTTTCTTCTATCCAGCTGATGGCCATTCAGGACCACAATCTTTAATTAGACTCCATGGGGGAGATTTACTAAAATTGGTACACTCAGAATCTGGTGCACCTGTGCATGGTAGCCAATCAGCTTCTAACCTCAGCTTGTTCAATTAAAGTAGAACTATAGGCAAAACTTTTTTTTTTCATTTTGGATAGAGTAAAGAAGGGTTATAACCCCTGTCAGTTTATTTTTTTTTCCATCTGTGTCCCATTGGGGAGATTTACCTTCACTTTCTGTCCCATAGCCAAAACAGGAAATGAGAAATAATCCCCACAAATTAAGCAAATTCCTTGGGGACCCCCAGCTCACTAGAACTAGTGTCCCTAGTTGAAAATTTCCCCTATATTACTTTTCTAGAGACAACACAAAAACACAAGACAAAAAGAGAGGTTGAATCTCCCTAACAGGGACATAGACAACAATAAAAACCCAATAGGTGTTCTCATCCCTCTCCACTCTATCCAAAAGTGAAAAAAACGTTTTGCCTTTAGTTATACTGACAATAAAACCTGGAAGGGGATTGGTTTCTGTGCAGAGGTGCACCCAATTTAGCACTTTGTGAATGGTCCTGTAGTCTTCTAGGACCCGTCACGTGTCCCAGAAGACTACGGGGGGGGGAGGCCAATTTCCACTTCCGATCACCTTAGACCAGTGGTTCTTAACCTGGGTTCGATCGAACCCCAGGGGTTCGGTGAGTCAGTCTCGGGGGTTCGGCAGAGGTGACCCACACCCGACTCATATGATTTGTGATGACATTCCCCGCTTGTCCATCATTGGCTGCAGGTGGTCACGCAACATCGCTTAGCCCAGTGGTTGGCAAGCCGCGGCTCTTGTGTGTCGGGCGCCCGCTCCCTTCCCTCCTCTCGGGCGGCAGGGACTCAAATGCAATGATTGGCCAGTCTCGCTGCCACTCACATCCTGATAGCCAGTGATTGGCTGTCAGGATGTGTGTAGGCGGGGCAGCGTGACGAACGTGAGAGGAGCTAGGCTCCTCTCACAGTCCGCCCTGAAGACCGGAACGGCGCGGGAATACAGCGAGAGGAACGCGCGGAGCAAAGGTAAGTGAATTGACACAGGGGGGACTTGGGGACTTAATATGGGGGATGAATTAATATGGGGAATGAATTACTATAGGGGGGATGAATTACTATATGGGGGATGAATTACTATATGGGGGATGAAATACTATATGGGGGATGTATTACTATATGGGGGATGAATTACTATATGGGGGATGAATTACTATATGGGGGATGTATTACTATGGGGGATGAATTACTATATGGGGAATGAATTACTATAGCGGGGATGAATTACTATGGGGGATGAATTACTATAGCGGGGATGAATTACTATGGGGGATGAATTACTATGAGGGATGAATTACTATGGGGGATGAATTACTATATGGGGGATGAATTACTATATGGGGGATGAATTACTATGGGGGATGAATTTTCATACCGTTTGTTACAACATATCTTTGCGAGCAATCCTTTGAGGATGCTGGACATAAAGACGAAGAAAAGGAACAGACTTTGTTGCGAAAATGACATGAGAGTGGCACTTGCCAAGGTAATGCCGCGCATTTCTGAACTGGCCTCTGAAAGACAACAGCAGAAGTCACACTGATTTGCGGTAAATATTCATTATTTTGTTTTTGTGTGAAAATCATGTTTTAATGGTTTTGTTCTTTGTTCTTAATGGTTTTGTTCATTTTGTGCACCTATGTATAAATATATACCTATGTTTTGAATTTTAAAAATCATATTTTATTTTTCCAATTAAGAAGGGTTCGGTGAATGCGCATATGAAACTGGTGGGGTTCAGTACATCCAAAGAGGTTAAGAACCACTACCTTAGACGATCACAGCGGAAGTGAGAGCGAGTACCTGTCGAATTCGGGTACCCATTCCCCAAAAGGTGCCAATCCTTATTGAGGAGCAGGGGACAAAGCCTTAAAGCAGAACTTCCCCTTTTGGGTGGAGTTCCACTTTAAAGTATATTATACGCTTCTCTTTTTTAACATTAACTTATTAATGTACATATACCACTATTTTGAAAATAAATCCAAAATTGGTTTAGAGGCACTCATGAATCTTGCAGAGGAGGAAGATCAAAAACAGCTGTTTTTATTGTCAACGTTTCTATGAAGCTCAGTCCATCTTTCTCAATACACTACAACATGGAAGTGAAAATGTTTTAATGTTTTTTTTTTTCTTTAATTGTAAAACATTAAAAGTTACAGCCAAGCACATAAAATCCCCTCAAAAAAAATTACCCTCCCCCCCACATACAAACAAAAGCACATGCTGGGGCACCTAAGGCACCTACACATGAAAACGTTGATTGCGATACACATGTTACATATCGCCGCCAGAAAGAGCAATAATTTAAGCATGAGACATCCTCCATAACACTATACTGATGACCTATAAAGGGGTTTTAAAAGTGTTGCCTATAGAAAATATAGAGTACGGAAGTTCGTTGCCATTTCACAACTGCACACAAATTTAAGATTTGATATGTTGGATATTTACTCAGTACAACCTCATCTTTTATATTTTACAAAAAGTATAGGGTAATTTATTGCTGTTTTTTGTGCCCTAAAATTATTTTTTAAATTTGTGCAAAAAAAAAAAAAACGCAAGATGGCTCTAGCAGCGAACACTCCTCTTTCCTCAGAAGCACCCAATAGGTGCTCATTACATTGCAAGGTCTCTCCCCTATTTGCTAGTCCCTGGTGTCGCAAACATGCACACCAGAGACTGATGCAGTCCGCCATTTTGTTAAGAATCTCCATTTTCTCCCCTCCTTCTCCCTCCCCCCTCACTCTGAAGAGGCACAATGACAGTGTACGTGTGAGTTAAAAAAATGTCACAGGAGGGTCATAGGAGCTATAAAGGCCCCCCCAGGGAGCCGGGGCCTAGCTGTCCTAGAGCCTGTGACATTTCACACCTCGGAAGAGATAAGGCAAGCTTTCCCAAAAGTTGAAAGAGATCCCGACCTAATAAACCTAACTCAGCATAGGTGACAGAATCAGATAACACTTCTCAAAATCCATTTTTTCCCTATGTCTCATATCTTGGAATATGAGAGAGTTACATAAAAACCGGACATATCGTCAGATGGACGATGAGCAGGCGAACACACAGGAAAGCAGAAAAATAGATCTCGTGAACCGTTCAGTGTACACTTTCATAATTCATATCTAATCAATCCTCAGACTTGTCTGCATAATAATCCACCAGCGGGTGGAATGTCACTTGTGCAGATGGAAAGTTATAGGCCAGAATATGAGTTATGGGAGATTTTTGCTCTAGTTGAGGCATCCACCCATATCTCCACGCCCTAATCGGGGATTGGTCCTTAACTTCAGAGTCACCCCCTGCTGGGGACTACAAAATAGGCTGTCAGGCCTAAGAAAAGAAGCTGAGGACGTCTCCCATTTTAACATCAATACCACCTGGGGGAGACTCATGCCCTTCTGCTCAGAAACTTGATCTGTTTACATCCAAGGCCTAATGGCAAGTACCTTAACCCTTTAACCTCTCTCTGTTAACTCTTTGCTATGCTGTTATTCTCTGTATGTTTATATATATATATATATATATATATATATATATATATATATATATCTTAGTTACATCTTTTTTCTGTAAATATTTTTTTATTGCACCCGTTTGACCTTTTAGTAATAAATCTTTCTTTCTGAAAGTGTTGAACTTTTTCTATAGCTCTATATTGCAATTTACGAATACCTGCCTATAAAGAGAATGCTACTGTTTGTTTAACCCTCTGTATAACTGGCCTGTGTTATGACCGTGTTATGCAGATGATTATTTCAATCATTATAGTGTTTTAGCTGAGATCGCCGAGTTTCCTCTTTCTCTGACAAAAAGGAGGTGGTGGCAGTGTGAAGGGTTAATTGAGTAATTAACCTGACCCAGTAACAATCGCTCAGGCTGCCGGTACATCGATCTGTGGTCCATTAGCTGGAAAATCGCTGTGCAGGGTGCATCTGGGTGTGGCATTGTTACGCACGTGACATCGCGGTTTTAGATTGACTAGTCCTTTGGTCACGAGTTTGGTGAGAAGGGCTGGGGTCTGACGCCACGTTCGACGATCGTGGGATCGTCGCATGTTGGTGGCAGTGATCTTGCAATCGTGACACGTGGGTAAGGTGCTGGAGAGAGGCAGGGAGGGGAGGAGGAGATAAACAGTGCAATGTTAAAAATATTAAACGTTTAACTTGCTATAAATCCTCTTTTGCTTTTAAAAGCCCCAGACAATCCTAAAAGCATCTCAAATTTAAATACGGTTTTGGTTAAAAAAAAAATAAAAAAATTTTATCTGGACAAAGTAGATTGAGACCCCAATTTAGTCCTTTGGACAAGTAGTTTTTCAAAAAATTTCCACACCCCTGAAATATAGCTACTACATAAAAATGACAAATTGCAGAAAAACTAAACAAACAAACAGGTAATGAATAATCACAAGATGGTCGCCAGGCAGGCATGGACCATTCATAATAAGTGCCATGAAAAAAATACTAAAACAACAAGTGATATGCTAGGACAACAAAGCAATAAATAAAAAAATTACCAAATGGCCACAAAAATACTACCCAAGACCAAACATCCCACATGTGTCAAAAGTAAACAATTATAGGAGTGTGAATAGCATCCCACATAAGACCATAAATTCACAGAAAACACCGACAGTGCACAAAGACACAAATGTACATACTATAAATCAATACTTCACTACCAGATAGAAGAAACCAGACTCAGTTATATAAAATGTTGCAGAGGAGGAATGACGGTGAGAACCCCAAGACGAACACCACGTCATCCCAAACAGGAGGATTAAATGTGGAAACCTAGTGAGGTTTCCATGAAAGAAAAAGGGTCTGGTCACCCAAAACACCACACAGAAAATTCATGGAAACCTCACTAGGTTTCCACATTTACTCCTCATGGGATGACATGTTTTCATATCTCAAAAGTCTTGCTGACGGCCTCTCTGCCAAACACTCCACGATTTATGACCAAATGAGAACAGTAAGTCCATATCTCCGCTGAGGATTTTGATTTGGATAAGATACTGACTTTTGCTTTAAGAATGTCCATATCTTCTAGAGCACAGAAGCGCAATTACAAAATCCTCACCACATGGTATGAATGCCCGACTACCCTACACAAGATAGACCCATCGATTCCAAATACCTGCTGGAGATGTTTGCAGGCCGCCGGGCACCATGACACATATCTGGAACGATTGCCCTCTCATAACCCCTTTCTGGGACAAAATATTACACCATTACCATGACTTAGTTGAAGACAGAATCAATAACTCTCCTCTTATTACTTTGCTATCAATGTTGCTCAGATCCTATAAACAAAATAAAAAAAGGCTTCTCTGCACGTACTGTGATAGCTAAGGCATGGCGCAGACCACATGCTCCCTCCTTTGAGGACTGGGCCTATGAAATGGACTCCATTTGCCATCTCAAAAGTATGATATCCTGGGAAAAGGATAAAACTGAATATACCCTTATCTGGTCGGTGTGGAATAAATTCTGACACTCCCACAAACTCGCCTCTTACCACTTGATTTAAATTACCCCTGTAAAACCCCCCCTTTTTTTTCTTATTTCTTTTGCCTGTGTTTTTCTGGTCCTAGATGCCTTCTGGGAGTTCTATTTGTTTATCTGGTCATAGCCATACCACTGCTATATGTAAATTCGAAAGAGAACCACCTTGTGACTTTGTATGCCAATGACCCTCTCCTTATGTATATAGTTTACTGCCCTTGGTAAACTGGAGTCTTTAATAGGTTTTCACCTATAGATTTGTATGTAGTCTCACTGCTTCCCTACACACCCAATGGGCTAGTTGGGCATGATTTTTTTGTTACCCCATGGAGTGTTTCCGCATGTTTCTTTTGTTATCTTTTCTAGATCAGTATTTACTTCTGCCACTATGGTAATGATATATGTTTCAGTGCCTTACGTTTGTTGTCTTTTTCTTGTAACTTTGTTATAAGCAAATCTTGATAAAAATTAAAAAAAAAAAAAGATTAAACATAAATTATGTACCCAGTCATTTTGTAGCAAATTCCATAGGAAACACTTCTTTCTCATACCACTGATCTGCTTCCCTGAACTTGTTGGGGTGAGCGCGCACTGTAAATGTCACATATGGTGACAAGACTGCCTGCGCGGGGACTAGATGTTCCATCACAAAACGCATGCTTGACCAGCAATAGCACATCGGCTGGTCTCTCTGCCCACCAATCTCTGGAGTAAGCCAATCAAAGGGTTCTAAGCTGCCTGCGCGGGTTGGTGCATGGCATGTCGGGCTGCAATGCAGGGCAGAAGCATGCTTGTAAAGTTGGCTCCAGGGTACCATGCAAAGGAGTAGAGCCAACCTAAAAACTGAAAAAGCGAAAAATGGAAAATTTTTATGGAAATTGCAAGACAACAGGTGGAAAACAGAAGGCAAACATTGTACAAGTAGATATGTTGCTTTATTCCATTTTTAAATGAAGGGTTTAATAACACTAACAACTGCTGAAATAAAATATCTTTCAAGCAGGAAACCCATTTTATTCAGCAAGTCAGATGTCTCACATATTTGCACTGCAAGAAAAAGCAGTCAAGCACAACCACTATGTAACAAAGCAAGAAGCAGATGCTGCATAGGTAATAAGCAAATATGGCCACACCCATGTTCATATAATTACAAACTTTACATCAAAACAAGTATTTAAAAACATGCATACATTGACACGATTGTTTGCGCAAAGCTAATCTCTTTGACATGTATATATAATAAAACAAACTCCCTAATGCACTGGAAAATCAGAAAAGGTTTGCTGAAAGACTCTGCTCTAAATTTTAAAATTCAAAATTTTAAAAGAGGTTTTAAATACTTGTCACCCGGTCCACGCTCTGTCAAATATGGTCCTATATTCATTAGGTTATTATTTTTTTTTTTTACATTCATTTTTTATTTATAACAAAGCTGAAAATACAAGACATCAAAAGTACATTCCACATCTTGTTATGAACGAGTACAAAAAAATTTTGTTGCAGATAAAGCGGAATCTGTTTGCTGGTGCAGTGTACTAACTATTTCCCTATATGTGCTCAATTGGAGAGATTTCCTTTCACTTCCTCTTCTGTAAACACAACAAGAAGTCACAGTGGTTATTCAATTAAATACATTGACAGACTCTCACAAATGGAGTCACTGACAGCAATGTAAGACTGATAGGGGTTCTACGGTTTCAAATCCATAGTGTTTTTCATGAATTTCTGTTGAAATCAACTAATTTATATGCCACTTCTAAGCTTTCGCTTGTAGATGAATTGAGAAGCCAAGTATGAGGTTAGTAGAATCCTCAATTCTAAGAAAATGTATACAGCACAAAAGAACTCCCTCCAAAAAGAGAAGTGAGAAGTGGTAATTGTAAAACTTGATTGGTTCTTTTTGTGGCCCTATATCTCTGGTTGTGGCATGTATCAAAATACTTGTGGGGCCATGCACATCACAGGCATGCCAACACAAAAACTTATCCCACAAATTATTGTCTAATCTTCAAAGGGATTTTGTTTCAGGGTGCACAGCTCATCATGGATTCTGCAAGTCTGTCCCATAGAAGGACTCCTAGGATGAGCTAGCTTTCCATGATCACCTCAAGTTTGGTCTATAGTCACTTTAAAAAACATTCCAGGGTTGAGATGTAGGTTAAGAATATTCTTTGCTTTCAGAAGTATTATACATGATTTATATAGCACCAACAGTTTGCACAGTGTTTTACAATATAAAGGGAAACAGTACAATTACAATACATTTCAGTACTGAAGGAATACGAGGGCCCTGCTCATGGAGCTTACAGTCTAAAAGAAGGGGAAGGTGGTACAAAAGGTGATAGCTGCAGGGGATGATCTGATGGAGGCGGCTCAAGTACAGTTCTTAGTGGGAGGTGAGGTAGGCTTCCCTGAATAAGTGAGTTTTCAAAGATTGCCTGAAGGCAGACAGGGTGAGGGCTGGCCGGACATACTTGGGTAGGGAGTTCCAGAGGATGGGAGAGGCTCTGGAGAAATCCTGGAGGTGAGCATGGAAGGAGGTGACAAGGGAGCTAGAGAGCAAGATGTCTTGGGAGGAGCAGAGCCTTACCTGTTACCCTCAGGACTGTATGCAATGGAGATTAGAGCCACTGCTGGGCTACAAACCCCACCCAGAGTTAAATTAACCTTTTGAAGGTCAAAGTCTACATGCTGGTCAAGCACCTCTTTAAACAAGGTTGCTATGGGGAGTGTTAGCCACTTCACTAGGTGCATTAATGAGGGGACTACTAGAGAATGTGTTATTGGGATGTTTCGTCTAATGCCTGGTACACACATTCATTATTTTTTTTTTCCGCTCAATCCAGCAAGCTGATCGACAAAAAACCTGAGAGATCATTGTAATAAACAAGTGATGTTAGTACAGCAATCTCTCCTGCTGCTGTGCCTCTGTGTTCTGACAGGGGGACTCCCCCCGCCAGAACACACTAATCAGTGCTGATCGGATGCTGGTTTTCCAGACTATTCTTTCGACAAAAGATGGTCCAGCTTCTGTCGGAAGGACAGCTGTACATGCGATCCGAATGTCGGCAGGTTCGTGCTGAACTGGCCAGTATTTGGACCGTGTGTACCGAAGCTTTATCTTCCTTGAGCATATACAACTTGGCAGAGTGGTTTTGTATGGAGGGATTTCTTCAAACTCCATTCTTTCTAGAATAACTCATTTATCACTTCCATAAAAGGAGAACAAAACAGTAAAGAAGGGAAGAAAGTGTATCTCTTTAATGAAGACAGACAGAAGTGCTTGGCTGCCTGGAGGGGGAATTCACCATCCACCCTGTAAAACTTATCCTCTGCCTCTTTATAGCTGCAATCTCCAAACTATCAATTATGGACAAAGGTGTACTATTGTACCAGAGATGGGTCACTTTTAAAAGCCAAGTTCACCTTTTGGAGCATGTTATACCTGTATTTTGGGTGCAATATGGCTTAGCATCTCCAGCCGCAGCCCCTGATCCCCCTTCCCCTGTGGCAGGGTGGGGTTCTTCTCTCTGCTGTTACAACTTAAAAACAGCACCTCTGTGAAGGAATTTGTGAATGAACTAAAAGTCTTGTCTGCCACTGCAGCAGACAGCTTGTGGTTCTCAATGGTGGTACTGTGAATGCTCTGGTAGTTCATTGACACTTCCTACGGCTTTCAAACAGAAAGCCTGTACAGAAAGCTGTAGACAGTGTCTTCAGGAGTCTGACATTGAAATACTCTGCAGGCTCCTGAAAAAAAAAAAAAAAAAAAGATTAATGCACAATTTTTTATCTGCAAAAAGATGTGCATTTATTATTTTTTTTAAAAGGGTGAACTTACCCTTTAAATGAAAGCCTTACCACATTCTTGTATTTTAGTATCAAAATTTTAATTTTGTTTTAGGCAATTAAATTGATAGTGAGAACGACAGCTATGACTAACCATGCAGGAGCTGTAAATCAATCAGCTGACTTGTGCTAAAATACACGTTATTTTATACACGGTGTATATGGAAGAAAACAATGGTATACATTTTAGTCAGTTTATTATATATGCCACAAAACATGAAGGGTGGAAAAATGACCCAGACCTGAAAAAAAGGTGAAGGAGTTGGTCATGAGGTGGCCTGCTGGGGGTGTAATAGATGAGTTAGGGAGGGGGGTGTATTAGTATAGAAGAACAGGGAAGTGGGAAGGGGCATTGCGTCCTCCAGAGGCAGAGGTGGGTTGTTGAGGGGTCATGGGTTCATGATACTAATCACGTGTAGCTTAGGGTAGGTAAGGAATACTGTAGGTAAGATTCCCAGATTTTACATAATATAGAATGAGATTCAATATGTATTGCGTTTATTAGCATCATATTCACATGCAAGGCACTACTGGTGGCAAAGAAAGGTAGGCTTGTTTGCTATTTCAGTGAGCAATAGGCAAATCATCCTAAAAAATTCAAGTGTATCTACTTTTTTTATGAGGAGGTGAGCAAAACCTTGGACAGAGGGGTGGTGGTGGATTTTGCAAAAGTTTTTGACACAGTTCCCCACACATGGCTAATGTGTAAGGTAAAGTCTACTGGCTTGGAAAAATTGATATGTAAATGGTTAGAAAACTGGCTAAAAGATCGTATTCAGAGAGTAGTGGTTAATGATTCATACTCTGAATGGTCTAGGGTTGTCAGTGGTGTACCCCAAGGTTCAGTGTTGGGACCCTTACTTTTTAATATATTTATAAACGATGTTGGATCTGGGATTAAAAATCCCATTTCAGTCTTTGCAGATGACACCAAGCTGTGCAGTGGAGCCAACCTCAATGCACTGTTTAATTGGGCAACTATGTGGCAAATGAGGTTTAATGTCAATAAATGTAAGGTTATGTATTTGGGGGCTAAGAGTGTGCATGCATCATACATACTAGGGGGGGTACAACTGGGGGAATCAATGGTGGAGAAGGATCTGGGTTCTGGTAGATCACAAGCGTAATAATGGCATGCAATGCCAAGCTGCAGTTTCTAAAGCGAGCAAAATCTTCTCTTGTATTAAAAGAGGTATAGACTCCAGAGAGAGAGATATCATATTACCCCTGTACAAATCATTAGTAACACCTCATCTGGAATAAGCAATTCAGTTTTGGGCACCAAATCACAAAAAGAACATTGGGGAACTGGAGAAAGTACAGAGAAGGGCAACCAAACTGATAAGAGGCATGGAGGAGCTCAGCTATGAGGAAAGATTAGAGGAACTTAATTTATTCTCTTGAGAAGAGGAGATTAAGGGGGGATATGATCAACATGTATAAATACATCAGTGGTTCATGTAGTGAACTCGGTGTAGAGCTATTCACCCTGAGGTCATCACAGAGGACAAGGGGGCACTCTTTACATCTGGAGAAAAAAAAATGTAATCTCCAAGCACAGAAAGGTTTCTTCACAGTAAGAGCTGTGAGAATGTGGAATAGACTCTCTCAAGAGTTGGTTCTGGCCAGCTCATTGGATTGCTTTAAAAAAGGCCTCGATTATTTCTTAGATACACAGAATATAACTGGATACTAACATTTATAGGTAAAGTTGATCCAGGGAATATCCAATTGTCTCTCGGGGGATCAGGAAGGAATTTTCTTTCCCTGCTGCAGCAAATTGGATCATGCTTTGCTGGGGGTTTTTTTTCCTTCCTCTGGATCAACTGTGGGTATAGGATTATAACTGTTTTTTTTTCCTTTATGGTTGAACTGGATGGACTTTTGTCTTTTTTCAGCCAGACTAACTATGTATCTATATACGTGACTTTTTTTTTTTTAGCTGTAGATAGCATGGATAAATACTGGGCTACTCTAAAATAGATGTATTGACTTCTAAACCCTCGCCCCCCAGAACCCAAACAAACAACAACATTTAATAACCTCGGTAGATGCAGCATTGATCCGATGTCGCATCTGTCCCCCACCGGTTTTGCACATAGAACTGACCAATCATACAATTCTCCCCCTCTTCTCTGAGCAGAGAGCTAGAACTGTCAGTCTCTGGCTTTCTGCTCTGCCCTTTCAACTCTCACTGTATACTTCTTCTTTAACAAGTTCAGCTCTAGAGCAAATCTTTTCATTTTTTGCACACATGTAAAAATCTTAATTTTTGGAAATAAAATTACTTAGTGTTACTACACCCAGGACCTGCATTCCCTATATCTGGTCTCCCACAGTACACACAACATGGAAGTGCAATTATTTTAGTAAATATAAACTGCTAAATACCTTTTCTCAGCAGCAGTTAGAGCAGTCTTGTGACTTCAGGTGAGCACTGGTTAAAGCTTGTAGGAGGAGTTTTCTCTAGAAGGATGGAAATCCCCTTACCTCTGTCTGGACAGTGCTGATTGGCTCTGTGCTGATCACATGCAATCTCCCCACTATAAAAAAAAACCTCTCTAAAAATACACACTAAACTGAGCATGTGCTTTAGGGCACGGGTTCATCAGCATGGGCATTTGAACAAGAGGAGGGGCAGAGAAGAAAAGATCAAACAGCTTTTTTACACAATGCAGAGGATTAACCCCTTAGGTTCCACAGGGAGTATAACAAGCATGCTTTACTGCATATACAGACTGATTTTACTGTTGTTGGTTTAGTAACACTTTAAAGTGTTACTAAACCCACAAAGGTACCCTTTTTGACTTCACCGCACACCCATTTCTGAACGGCCAGTATAGTCTGAATGAGGAACACACCAGGAGGCTTGTTCCACTCAGCGGGCTGTTTGCATGTATAAGGCGTTGTTTACTTGTCATACTCAGCGAGATGTTTGCATTTATAAGGCGTTGTTTACATGTACACCATGTGAGTGCATATAACATAAGGGATACACAATAAACCTTTTATACAAAGATAAGGCACTATATTCTTTCTTTTCTTGTTACCATGATGGAGGAGAAACCTGCAGGGTAATCATCTACACCTCAGAAATCAACACAGGAGAACAGAGGGGAGTCTCACCATTCACCTCTTCCTGAAGGATCTAATCATAGAACATCAAACCATCACCTTATTGGATCTAAAAAGCTTGGCTTGCCTAGAATGGGCTTACAGGAAGGTGAGCGTATAAGAATATCATAGTTGCAGCAGAGATTTAAACAGCGATGTGAACATACCCAGCAAACTTTGGACTTTTATATATACAAGTTTTAATATTTGATTTGTTCACATATTCTTTACTTCAATTTTATTATTTTTTATATATCGTTTTGGTCCATATAATTTTATGCAAAAATATCTATTTGATAGATTCACATTCATTATCTCATACATTATTATAATATAATTACTAATACTATACACCAAGTGGATGGTAAATTTGGTTTGATACAATTAACCACAACCCATAATAAAGACAAATAATTAATCTGTTCATCTATTACAGGAGCGCGGCATCTATTTTAAAATCATTTATAATTATGCACATAACAATGAGAATGTGATTTAGTGCCGGCGAACCAAAACTTTACAGTTTATTATATGTGGCTCACGACTTATTCTTATTCATATAGTTAAGAAAATTCCCATGTGGTCCCGAAATGTTGTCTCTCTTCACTTCACTTCACTTTCAAGCCATCAACTGGCTGCACAAAACCCCACAAAAGCCATCAGCTTGTGATTAAATCTTACCAAAGAGCTGAACTAGTTAAACAAACTAATGAGCAGTCATTTTTTAGTCTGGGAACACATATCTGCAGTGGGTAAACATTTGTTGTGCTACAGCAGTTTATATGCATTTAAAATGTGTCTGTACTTTGTAATGCATCGCACCACAATGCACAATAATGAGTTTCTGTGCATTGTGGCGTTTGCAACACATGTCCAATGGCATGGTGCGTTTGGGTGCTATTAAACATGTGGTATATTCCTCTTGTCCATCATACTGGAATTGATCATGTGATTAAAAGGGCACTGCAATGACTTCTGTCTGGTCACAATAAACAACGTATATGAAATATGTCGCCAGCACAGGGACAAGCTTGTTCAAAGTGCCAAGCACTTCATTCTTGTATGATCACACAGAAAAACAAAGTTTCGGGAAAATTGGGAATTTTCTTACGCTAATGATAACAGACTACAAACAGTACAGGCATATAAAGGAGTCATCTACCAATAAGAAAGAGGACTTCCCAGTGCCTTTTACTCAATTTTCCCTACAAATTTGTAAAATATTATAGGGGCTCATAACTACAAATATATCAAATCTGTATTTGCCATATGGATATAATTAATCACAGGTAATATGTGCAATCCAAACTAGTTTACATACAATGTGTCATTCGTTTTTGAAACAATGTGTATGCACATCAACAACACAGGATAAAACTTCTCCTAATCATTCTTGGTGACTTTATCATCCCTGTTAATCTTAACACTCCTGCTACATCTAAATTCCTAAACCTAACCACTTCTTTTGACCTAAAACAATGGACACATGCTTCTACTCACTCCAAGGGTAACTGCCTCGACCTTGTATTCTCCTACCTATGCACTCCTTGCAACCTCACCAACTTTCCTTTTCCGCTCTCTGATCACTCCCTTGTTAGCTTCACTCTCTCCTTGGCTTCCTCCTCCTTGTCTTCCAACTACCGAACAGTTACCCATAGAAACCTTTGCCATCTTAACCCCTCTTCTTTTTTCAGCAACAGATTGTCTCTCTAACAAAATCTCAGCCTTGTCCTGCCCCAACCTGGCCACTTCTGTCTGCAACAGTTCACTGTCATTCACCCTGGACACATTGGCCCCCATCACTACGCACAGAATTAGGCCCCAACCGCTGCAGCCCTGGCAAACAGACCATACCAGATGCTTCAAAAAAACTTAGCCGTACTCTGGAGCGTTTATGGCATAAGACTAAGACTCAGCGAGACTTCGACCAATATAAATTTGCCCTTCAAAAATACAATTCTTGTCTCCACACTGCCAAACAGGTAAAATAATAAAGGTCCAAAATGAGGACCAAAAAGGTGTAACAGACAATAAACTGTGACCATGGGCAAAACGCACGGAAATGATCAGGGAAAAATAAAATATTAACTAAATCACAGTAATAGTGGGAAATATGAGTCCATCACAACATAAATGAAATAACATGAATACAACTAATGAGAGAGTGGAGCAAAATGTGAAAACTACAAAATGAAGTACTTAAATGTTAAAAGTGGACAAACCACTTATCACAGAAGAATGACAATAACAATGCACAGTGAGGCCAAACAATTTGATCATGCGACTAAAGGATCATAACACAATGTGCATCAAAAGGCCATGTGACATAAAATGACTAATAAGTGACCATATAAATATCATAAATAAATGTGGCAAACATATATAGAGTGCAACTAGTATAAAACAGAAAATGGTGATACAAACGCACAGTGAAACCAAATGAATGTATTACTGTGCAACGTAAAATACAATAACACAATGAAGAAATAAATAACGTGACTAAAAAAAATAGCATAAATGTGACATAAAGTCCATGTGCAAAAACGTCCAACAAAAACGCATCCAAAAAAACAAAAAGAAAAACAACATGGATAGGTAAATGATTAGTGAATCCCACACCGGCTAAATTGCCTCCTCACCTCCATGCCCAGACCCCAAGAAGTCAAAAAGCTTTCAGGACACTCACTGCAGGGGCCCTTTAAGTGGAATCCCAAACGGCGATGTAGGGATGATATCCCCTCTCACTGGTGAACACTGTTCAGCGGTGGTAATATATCTTTCATCTTTGTACACGGAGATCAGCCAGCCAGCGCACAGAACTGCCAGGGGTCCGTTGGACCAGAAAGAACAGCCAGTTCACAGCACTCCAGGGAGACAAGAAAAAGTGCTTCCATAGTGTAATATTGTAAAGACAAGTGCGCACTTACTTGGGAACAGATCAAACAAGGCATCAATCACATGTGCTGATATGGGTGTACCAATATGGCTGTTCATGTCGGAAATGACGTTACCACATTCCGCTCTCCAACCTATGCGTTACAACACTGTGACGTGATGCATCAGGATACGGTAGTGGTGTCACTGGGCTCCTTTTATAGGGAGCTCATAGGTGAAATTAATGTAGGGGGCAGGTGACCGGTGGCCATTTTCCCAGAGCCCGAAGTCCAGCAGCCACAATGTTAAAGACCATAGGGACAACCACTGCATAGAAACATGCACAGGCTGGATAAAAGCAATCCTTTAATGAAACTTTTAAAAACCAAGGAAAAAAAGGAAAAGCAAGATAAGAACACACACACACACCAAATAATATAAATAAAAGTATAAATAAATAGATAAACTGGATGGACAAGACCCTCAAAAACAATCCAAAATGGACACCAAGAATCAATAAAGGGGAATAATACAAGAGAATGGGGCAATACTGATTTGGGGTAAAAAATCTCAGCCTAGAAAACGCATGAACAACCGCACATAAAAAGGAGGAAAAAATATATAATAAAAAATACATAAAAAGTATATGTATAATAAATATATATAAATATTTTATTATTTATTCTTTCCTCCTTTTTATGTGCGGTTGTTCATGCGTTTTCTAAGCTGAGATTTTTCATGCGTTTTCTAGGCTGAGATATTTTACCCCGAATTAGTATTGCCCCATTCTCTTGTATTATTCCCCTTTATTGATTCTTCACACTAGTGTTATTTGTTTTCATCCATCTGTGTTTGGATTGTTTTTGAGGGTCTTGTCCATCCACTTTATCTATTTATTTATACTTTAATTTATATTATTTTCATATAGTATTTTTGTGCCTTTAGTTGCCCCTTAGTGTATGTATGTATGTATGTATGTGTATATATATTTTCTTATCTTGCTTTTCCTTTTTCCCCGATTTTTAAAAGTTCCATTAAAGGATTGTTTTTATCCAGCCTGTGCTGCTGGACATCGGGCTTTTTTTTGGATGCGTTTTTGTTGGACGTTTTTGCACACGTTATTTATTTCTTCATTGTGTTATTGTATTTTACGTTGCACAGTAATACATTCATTTGGTTTCACTGTGCGTTTGTATCACCATTTTCTGTTTTATACTAGTTGCACTCTATATATGTTTGCCACATTTATTTATGGTATTTATATGGTCACTTAGTAGTCGTTTTATGTCACATGGCCTTTGATGAACATTGTGTTATGACCCTTCAGTCGCATGGTTACATTTTTTGGCCATACTGTGCGTTGTTATTGTCATTCTTCTGTGATAAGTGGTTTGTCCACTTTTAATATTTAAGCACTTCATTGCGTATTTTTCACATTTTGCTCCACTTTCTCATTAGTTGTATTCACGTTATTTCATTTATGTTATGACGGACTCATATGTCCCACTATTACTGTGATTTAATTAATATTTTATTTTTCCATGATCATTTCCGTGCGTTTTGCCCATGGTCACGGTTTATTGTCTGTTACATCTTTTGGACCTTTATTATTTCACCTTTCCCTCCCATTTGCCTTCCATTTACTGATTATGTTACGGTGTATTATCTATTGTCTTCTCATCTCATTATTTGTTTTGGAATGTCTGTGGCATTATTGTGATTAGCGCAACATCAATTTTCTGTTTGTTGTTTTTTGCTAGTGGTATAGCCAGGTGTGTGCTGCTGTCCCAATAGTCCCATCTTTTCTAGTAGCGGCGCAAAAAGTTTTTTACATATTTTTTACACTGCTAAACAGGCCTATTTAGTCACTCTCATTAACACCCTCTCACGCAATCCCCATCAACGCTTTTCTACCTTTAACTCTCTACTTCGTCCTTTACCTCCACCCACTAACTCACTCACTGCCCAGGAGATCGCTAATCACTTCAAAAATATGATTGATACAATTTGTGACGAGATCTCCACTGTACAGATATCTCCCTCACCCTACACTCCTTGTCCACCTGCACAATCTGTACTTCCCTTGTTTAACCCAGCTACTATAGAGGAGGTTGGTAAACTTTTTTCTAAAGCCCACCTAACCACCTGTCCCCTGGACCCTGTTCCCTTGCAAATACTACAGTCACCATCTGGCTCTATCCTTCACTCTTTAACTCACATCTTCAATCTCGCCCTTTCTACTGGCATCTTCCCCAACTCTCTAAAGCATGCACTAGTCACCCCCATACTTAAAAAGGCCTCACTGGACCCCACCAATCTTTGCAACCTAAGACCCCTCTCCTTACTCCCTTTTGCCTCCAAACTCCTTGAACGCCTAGTTTACAACCAGCTGAGCTGCCACCCTTTTGAGAATAACCTTCTCGATCCCCTTCAGTCTGGATTTCGCCCACAACACTCTACAGAAACTGTTCTCCTAAAACTCACAAACAACTTACTAACCGCTAAAACCAATGGTCACTATTCCGTAATCTTACTCTTGGACCTCTCCCCTGCTTTTGACACAGTTGACCACCCCCTCCTCCTCCTCCTCCTCAAAAAACTGTAATTACTTGCTCTCCATGACTGTACTCACCATTGGTTCAAATGTTGCCTACCTCACCACACCTTCAGTGTCACTTACAGCTCTACTTCCTCCTCCTCTTACTGTCGGGGTCCTCCACGGTTCTGTCCTTGGACCTCTCCTATTCTCGATCTACACTTCTTTCTTGGGTCAGCTGATATGGTTTCCACTACCATTTCTATGCTGATGACACACAAATCTCCCTCTACTCCTCAACTCACCCCATCATGTATCACCAATTTACTAACAGACATATCAGACTGGATGTTACACCACTTCCTAAAACTCAATCTATCCAAAACTGAGCTCGTAATATTTCCTCCACCACGTGCCTCTTCCCCTAATTTCTCGGTCAAGATCAATTATTATTATATTATTATACAGGATTTATATAGCGCTAACAGTTTGCTCAGCGCTTTACAATATAACGGGAGACAATACAGCAACAATACAGTTCAATACAAGAGGGTTAGGAGGGCCCTGCTCCTTGGAGCTTACAATCAATAGCACCACTATCAACCCATCCCCACATGCCAGAGTGCTAGGGGTAACCCTCTATTCTGAACTATCCTTTCAGGCCCACATCCAATCCCTGTCCAAATCATGCCGCCTCAGCCTTCGCAACATCTCCAGAATACGCCCCTTCTTAACCAATGATACCACAAAGCTCCTAATTCACTCCCTGGTTGTCTCTCGCCTCAACTACTGCAACTCCCTCCTCATTGGCTTACCTTTACATAGCCTTTTCCCCCTCCAGTCCATTATGAATACTCATCCACCTTACCAACTGTTCAGTGCCTGCTACCACTCTCTGCCAATCCCTCCACTAGCTTCCACTCACCCAACGAATAAAATTCAAAATACTAACAACAACTTACAAAGCCATCCACAACTCTGCTCCCAGCTACATCACTAACCTGGTCTCAAAATATCTATCAAAACCTCTGTCTTCGATCCTCCCAAGACCTTCTGCTCCCTAGTTCCCGAGTCACCTCCTCCCATGCTTACCTCCAGGACTTCTCCTGAGCTTCTCTCATCCTATGAAATTCCCTCCCCCAATCTGTCCGACTATCTCCCAATCTAGCCACCTTTAGACGATCCCTAAAAACTGTTCTCTTTAAAGAAACCTATCCTGTTTCTAACTAGTAAACTGCCTTTTATTTCCTCCATCAGCTCATCCCCCCACAGCTGTTACCTTTTGTATCACTCAACCCTTCCTCCTAGATTGTAAGCTCGAACGAGCAGGGCCCTCTGTTTCCTCTTGTACCAAATTGTATTGTAATTGTTATTTCTACCTTCATTTTGTAAAGTGCTGTACAAACTGTTGGCGCTTATATAAATCCTGTATAAAAATAATAATATTTAAGTCAAGAAGGCTCTGTGTATAGTCATTAGCAGGGCCGCACTGACAACTCATGGGGCCCCCTGGCAATAAGGGATCATGGGGAACCCGTATCCTAGCCCATACCCAAAAAAGCCTATGAAAAAGCCAATGAAAGGTACCAGGGGCATCTCATGGGGCCCCCTACTGACCCCAGGCCCTCGGCAGTGCCCGAGTGCTCAAATGGTCAGTCCGCCCCTGGTCATTAGCAATGCAGGAACACCAAATAATCCGTAATTGTCATCGAGAGAGGGTACCTTAGGTCAGCGCATTCCTGTCCATGTAATGTTCTATGTAATACTCCTAAGCAGCAGAACACAGAAACAAATGGTGAGAATTGGGGGAAAAAAGCCAAAAGAGGTAATAAAAAAAAAAAGAAAATTCACTAAAAACATAATCATGTTTGACACCAGTTAATGTACATAAAAGACTACCCTTCTGCATATTTTCTCCAAACAGTACATGCTCCATCTTGATCACATGCATGTACAGTGATACTAACTGGTGAGCAGATTCCTGAATTATGTGTTGGAAGAGAGGACCTAACAAAAAGAAGGCACAGAATGATAGCTAAGCAGTTGACATGACTACTGGCGTCCCAAGGCCAGTGAGCAGTGAGAAAACAAATGAAAAAATTGATAATCAGTAAATGACCGTATTGTATACTATGTACAATCATACACAGGAACAGTGGGGTGTTGGGAACCTATGCCCAATCTGTTAGACCCACGGCTAAGAAATACGTGTGGCAGAGTTTGTACATACTACAGGTGGACCAGAAGGTCCAGTGAGCCTGTGTAAACAAGATATACCAAAATGTTATCCTCCCCAATTTATACCTGTCTTAAAAGTAAGGTGCACATGGAATAACTTCACGCAGCACAAACAAATGAATACCAGCACACTTACCAGCTATCCTGAAGAAAAAAAAAGACTGCCTAGCAATTTGCATTAAGGGCCAGTTCACACTACATACATTTCAGTGTGCTTTTTTTCTGCATCCAAAGTACAATCTGTAGAATCAGACTGTACAGTGCTTTAGAGACAGAGTATCTACTAAAGTCTAGAGCAGTGGTTCTCAACCTTTCTACTGCCGCGACCCCTTAATACAGTTCCTCATGTTGTGGTGACCCCCAACCATAAAATTATTTTTGTTGCTACTTCATAACTGTAATTTTGCAGTGGGAGGACTAGCGCCCCATCACTGATGTCAGTGGGATGAATAGTGTCCCATCGTTGGTATCAGTGGGAGGAATAGTGCCCCATCATTGGTGTCAGTGGGAGGAATAGTGTCCCATCATTGGTGTCAGTGGGAGGAATAGTGTCCCATCATTGGTGTCAGTGGGAGGAATAGTGCCCCATCATTGGTGTCAGTGGGAGGAATAGTGCCCCATCATTGGTGTCAGTATGGGAGGAATAGTGCCCCATCATTGGTGTCAGTATGGGAGGAATAGTGTCCCATCATTGGTGTCAGTGGGAGGAATAGAGCCCCATCATTGGTGTCAGTGGGAGGAATAGTGCTCCATCATTGGCGTCAGTGGGAGGAATAGCGCCCAATCATTGGCGTCAGTGGGAGGAATAGCGCCCCATCATTGGCGTCAGTGGGAGGAATAGCGCCCCATCATTGGCGTCAGTGGGAGGAATAGCGTCCCATCATTGGCGTCAGTGGGAGGAATAGCGTCCCATCATTGGCGTCAGTGGGAGGAATAGCGTCCCATCATTGGCGTCAGTGGGAGGAATAGCGTCCCATCATTGGCGTCAGTGGGAGGAATAGCGTCCCATCATTGGCGTCAGTGGGAGGAATAGCGTCCCATCATTGGCGTCAGTGGGAGGAATAGCGTCCCATCATTGGCGTCAGTGGGGGGAATAGTGCCCCATCATTGGTGTCAGTGGAAGGAATAGTGCCCCATCATTGGTATGAGTGGGAGGAATAGTGCCCCATCATTGGTATGAGTGGGAGGAATAGTGCCCCATCATTGGTGTCAGTGGGAGGAATAGTGCCCCATCATTGGCGTCAGTGGGAGGAATAGTGTCCCATCATTGGCGTCAGTGGGAGGAATAGTGTCCCATCATTGGCGTCAGTGGGAGGAATAGTGTCCCATCATTGGCGTCAGTGGGAGGAATAGTGTCCCATCATTGGCGTCAGTGGGGGGAATAGTGCCCCATCATTGGTGTCAGTGGAAGGAATAGTGCCCCATCATTGGTATGAGTGGGAGGAATAGTGCCCCATCATTGGTATGAGTGGGAGGAATAGTGCCCCATCATTGGTGTCAGTGGGAGGAATAGTGCCCCATCATTGGTGTCAGTGGGAGGAATAGTGCCCCATCATTGGTGTCAGTGGGAGGAATAGTGCCCCATCATTCATATCAGTGGGAGGAATAGTGCCCCATCATTGGTGTCAGTGGAAGGAATAGTGCCCCATCATTGGTATGAGTGGGAGGAATAGTGCCCCATCATTGGTGTCAGTGGAAGGAATAGTGCCCCATCGTTGGTATGAGTGGGGGGAGGAATAGTGCCCCATCGTTGGTGTCAGTGGGAGGAATAGTGCCCCATCATTGGTGTCAGTGGGAGGAATAGTGCCCCATCATTGGTGTCAGTGGGAGGAATAGTGCCCCATCATTCATATCAGTGGGAGGAATAGTGCCCCATCATTGGTGTCAGTGGAAGGAATAGTGCCCCATCATTGGTATGAGTGGGAGGAATAGTGCCCCATCATTGGTGTCAGTGGAAGGAATAGTGCCCCATCGTTGGTATGAGTGGGGGGAGGAATAGTGCCCCATCGTTGGTGTCAGTGGGGGGAGGAATAGTGCCCCATCGTTGGTGTCAGTGGGGGGAGGAATAGTGCCCCATCGTTGGTGTCAGTGGGGGGAGGAATAGTGCCCCATCGTTGGTGTCAGTGGGGGGAGGAATAGTGCCCCATCGTTGGTGTCAGTGGGGGGAGGAATAGTGCCCCATCGTTGGTGTCAGTGGGGGGAGGAATAGTGCCCCATCGTTGGTGTCAGTGGGGGGAGGAATAGTGCCCCATCGTTGGTGTCAGTGGGGGGAGGAATAGTGCCCCATCGTTGGTGTCAGTGGGGGGAGGAATAGTGCCCCATCGTTGGTGTCAGTGGGGGGAGGAATAGTGCCCCATCGTTGGTGTCAGTGGGGGGAGGAATAGTGCCCCATCGTTGGTGT
Source organism: Staurois parvus (assembly GCF_062004578.1). Taxonomy (NCBI): domain Eukaryota; kingdom Metazoa; phylum Chordata; class Amphibia; order Anura; family Ranidae; genus Staurois; species Staurois parvus. The sequence continues at coordinate 921,706 of NW_028317845.1, forward strand.
CAGTGGGGGGAGGAATAGTGCCCCATCGTTGGTGTCAGTGGGGGGAGGAATAGTGCCCCATCGTTGGTGTCAGTGGGGGGAGGAATAGTGCCCCATCGTTGGTGTCAGTGGGGGGAGGAATAGTGCCCCATCGTTGGTGTCAGTGGGGGGAGGAATAGTGCCCCATCGTTGGTGTCAGTGGGGGGAGGAATAGTGCCCCATCGTTGGTGTCAGTGGGGGGAGGAATAGTGCCCCATCGTTGGTGTCAGTGGGGGGAGGAATAGTGCCCCATCGTTGGTGTCAGTGGGGGGAGGAATAGTGCCCCATCGTTGGTGTCAGTGGGGGGAGGAATAGTGCCCCATCGTTGGTGTCAGTGGGGGGAGGAATAGTGCCCCATCGTTGGTGTCAGTGGGGGGAGGAATAGTGCCCCATCGTTGGTGTCAGTGGGGGGAGGAATAGTGCCCCATCGTTGGTGTCAGTGGGGGGGAGGAATAGTGCCCCATCGTTGGTGTCAGTGGGGGGAGGAATAGTGCCCCATCGTTGGTGTCAGTGGGGGGAGGAATAGTGCCCCATCGTTGGTGTCAGTGGGGGGAGGAATAGTGCCCCATCGTTGGTGTCAGTGAGGGGAGGAATACTGTCTCATCGTTGGTGTCAGTGGGGGGAGGAATAGTGCCCCATCGTTGGTGTCAGTGAGGGGAGGAATAGTGCCCCATCGTTGGTGTCAGTGAGGGGAGGAATAGTGCCCCATCGTTGGTATTGGTGACACAAATGATGGGGCACTATCCCTTCCACTGACACCAATGATACTTACCTTGCTGACTCCTGCTCCAGCCTGGGCTCGCTCTCTCCCTCTCCCATCTACAGCCTGCATACCTGGCTGCAGCAGCAAAATTTGCACTTACCTGTCAGCTGTCTTCCTTCTCTGGCCTCTCTCTTCACTCGTTCCTGCAGCTCCCTCGATCTTCTTCGATCTCCGCGCTCTGCCGCTCGGCTCCTCCTCTCCAAGCTCCACCTTCTCGCCGGTGATTGGCCGCCTGTGTGCCTCTCCTGAGCTACAGTTCCGGTGGCCAATCAGCGGCGAGGAGGCGGTGACAGGGGCAGCATATCATCCCGCCCACACATCGCCGGAGACAGCAGCGGTGTCTCGGTTCCTAAGACCATCGGAAATATGTGTTTTCCGATGGTCTTAGGCGACCCCTGGGAAATGGTCGTTCGACCCCCAAAGGGGTCGCGACCCCCAGGTTGAGAACCGCTGGTCTAGAGAATAAGGCTGCTTTCACACTGATCTGCAGAAAAAACACATGTGTTTTTAACGCGTTTGCAGTTAATTTTTTTAACCGCCACCCGCCCGCCATATAAGGTAAGGATGGGCGCAAGGCGGTTCTCTCATTCTGAGAGGACGTCATATGACGTCCTCTCACTGTAACCTCCCGTGCGCAGCTCCGGGAGTGCGCAACGTGGCGATCGGTGGTGTGCTGTGTCCCTTGGACACAGTGGATCACCAATCAACGGAAATAGCCGAAGAGGTCGGCTCGAACATGTGATCAGCTGTGTCCAATCACAGCTGCTCGTATGTAAATAGGGAAATGCCGGTTATCGGCATTTCTCTTCTCACAAGCTGTCACGCTGACAGCTCGAGAGGAGAGGAGAACCGGTAATCGGCATCCCTCAGAGGGGACATGTACACTGATCATCAGAACACTGATGATCAGTGTGCCCTGATGATCAGTGTAGCCCCAGCAGAGCCACCTGTCAGTGCCCATCAATGCCAGCTGTCAGTGCTCATCAATGCCACCTGCCAGTGCCCATCAGTGCCTCATCAATGCCACATATCAGTGCCTACCAGTGAACATCAATGCCACATATCAGTGCCCATCTGAGCTGCCTTTCAGTGCCACCTATCAGTGCCAGTCAGTGCCACCTATCAATGCCAGTCAGTGCCACCTATCAATGCTGCCAATCAGTGCCAGTCAGTGCCGCCTATCAGTGCGCGTCAGTGCCGCCTAACAGTGCCCATCAGTGATGCCTGTCAATGCCCATCAGTGCCACCTACTAGTGCCACCTATCAGTGCCCATCATTGCAACCTCATTAGAGCACATCAGTGAAGGAGAAAAATCACTTATTTACAAACTTTTATAACAAAAACTAAGAAAAATTTTTTTTTTTCAAAATTTCAGTTCTTTTTGCTTTGTTTAGCAAAAAATAAAAAACCTAGAGGTGATTAAATACCACCAAATGAAAGCTCTATGTGTCTCAAAAAAATGATAAAAATCTCATATGGGTACAGTGTTGAATGACCACGCAATTGTCATTCAAAGTGCAACAGCACTGAAAGCTGAAAACTGGTCTGGGCAAGAAGGGGGTATAAGTGCCCTGTAGGCAAGTGGTTAAAGGACATGTGACTCAAAAACTGCACCAAAAACGCACCTGCATTTTTGCCGCGTTTTCCATTGATTGCGATGAGGAGGTGCATATTTGCTGCATTCTTTTTTTAGCTGCACTAAACCTGTACCAAAAATGCAGCAAGCAGAACTCTGAAAAACGCACGGGACTTGCGTGAAGAGTTCCATAGGAATACAGAGTCAAACTATTTTTTTCTTTCTTTTTTTTTTTTAACGCAAAAGCGGAAGAAAAATGGATTAGTGTGAAAACAGCCTTACAGTGGAACTGCACTGCATCTGAGTACCACAAACCAAAGATGCTATTTACTTCATTTTTAATATTCAAAGCAAACTCCCCCATCCATCCATGTCTCTATGCTTTATTTAGCTGAGAAATCATTTTGAAAAACACCCCTCTAGCATTTCTGACAGTGGCCATCTTGAGTAAGGGTAAATAATTCATGTAGCAATGACTTCCTGGCATCCATCTGCCCTTAGCTCAGGTATATGCTGAGTTGAGAACCCTCCCTCCTCTCCTGAAGACTGCTGGGATGTACGGTATCATTTACCTAGTCAAGGAAACCAGGAACTAAAGAAATGTTAAAAAAAAAGTTTAAAACAAGGAAATATGATATACTTTCCTATCTGTTTACTAATCCTAGTGGCAAAAGGTTTAACCACATTCCCGTCTGCCCTATAGTAGTAATACTAATACAGAGCGGCATGGGTGCGCAAAATCACGTATATATACATGATTTTGCATTTCCAGAAAGGGGGGCATGGGTGAGCCGCACGTGCCCTACCCCTGCCACTATTCGTGGCCTCGGCTGTCAATCACTGGGTCCTGGCTGGTGATTACTCAAGGAGCGTTACCAACGGAGGGAGAGAACTGTAAGTAAACAATACAGATCTCTCCCCTGTCAGCTCCTGCACACTGCTATGCATGGCTTTGCATAGCAGAGCCATGCAAAGCAGTGTGCTTACAGTAAAGCATACACACAGCAAAACAGCAGACAGTTAACCCTTTGATTGCCCCAAATGTTAACCCCTTCTTGCCCAGTGCCATTAGTACAGTGTCAGTGCTTTTTATTAGCACTGATCACTGTATTGGTGTCATTGGGGAAGTCAATGACATCAAGTCAGTTCCCTCCAGTGTGAGAATGCCCGCCACAGTCCTGCTGCAAGTCACTGATCGCCACCATTACCAGTAAAAATAAAAAAAATCCCAGTATATAAACCGCCATTTGTAAATGCTATAACTTTTACGTAAACAAATTAATTTTTTTTAGCAAAGACATGAAGCAGAATACATTTTGGCCTAAATTTATGACTAATTTGATTTTTTAAATTTTTTTTACTGGACATGTTTTATAGCAAAAAGTCAAAAATACTGTTTTTCTCAAAATTTGCACTTTTTTTGTTTATAGCACAAAAATAAAAAACGCACAGGCGATCAAATACCACCGAAAGAAATCAATATTCATGGGGAAAAAAGGGCATACATTTAATTTAATTTGGGTGCAGTGTTGCATGACCGTGCAATTGTCAGTTAAAGAAACGCAGCGCAATAATGCAAAAAATGGCCTGGTCAGGAAGGGGGGGGGGGTAAATCCTCTGGAGGGCAAGTGGTTAAAGATAGTCCATGTTGACTGAGAAAGAGAAGTTCCACTTTAACCACTTGTCAACCTGGCTGTAGCCGAATGATGGCTACATTGTGGTTTTCCAGTTCTGGGAGAGTGTCATATGCAGGGGTGGACTGACCATTTGGAAACTCGGGCACTGCCCGAGGACCCGGGGTCAGTAGGGGGGCCCCATGACATGCCCCTGGTACCTTTTTCATAGGCTTTTTTTAGTTTGGGCAAGGACACAGAGGCCCCATGATCCCCTATTGCCCGGGGCCCCATGAGTTGTCAGTCTGCCCCTGGTCATATGACAGCTCTCATATGACATAGGACACTGCTGATACACAGGACTAGGTAAAATGCCAACCACAGCAGTCTTTTACCATGTGATCAACCGTGTCCAATGACACAGCTGATCACAAGGTAAATACAGTTGCCGGTTATCGGAAGCACTTTCCGCACGCTGTCACAGCGTGAGGAAAGAACTGCTGATAACCAGCAAGTGTCACAGAGGACATCTGCACTGATAATCAGGACACTGATGATCAGTACCCTGATTATCAGGGCAACCCCAAAGGTGCCCATCAGTGCCAACCATCAGTGCTGTCACTCAGTACCCATCAGTGGCCATCAGTGTTGCCTCTCAGTGCAGCCTCATCAACACATATCAGAGGAGGAAATGTACTGTTTGCAAAATTTTATAATACAAAGAAAAACATTTTATTTTCAATTTTTTTTGCTCTTTTTTGTTTACAGTGCATAAAATAAAACACCCAAGTAAATACCACCAACAGAAAGCTCTATTTGTGTGACCAAAAAAAATCATATGAGCACAGTGTTGCATGACTGCGCAATTGTCATTCAAAGTGCAACAGAGCTGAAAATTAGCCTGGGGGGAGGGGGGAGTGCCCGGTAGGCGAGTGGTTACAAAGCGCTTAGAAGGTGAAGTCACCCTCTGAGTGGACACCATATCACAGCCCACATATGGGGCACCAAGCACCCTCAGATAAAATCCATCCTTCACACAGCCCCATATATGTGTGTATATACAGGACACGACGCACACACAGCCCCTCCTCTTACACATCCGTCCTCCAGCTCTATCGCCGGCCTCACGCCCCTCTATGCAGGCGGAGCAATCACAGATAAGGGAGACAGTTAGACGCTCGCTGATTGGCTACACCGTCCATATCAGTAGTAGACGAAGAATGACTTGGATATCGCGCTTTCAATTGGTCGGCCCGTGTGCCTCTCTGACACTGATTGGCCGCAGGAGGGCAGGGTTCTGCAGGGCTCCTTAGTTTTGTGAGTTTGGCTCGAAGTTGTGACGATCACCGGAAACCGAGAGGAGTGGACACTGGTAGGAGAGCGGTCAGTGCTGTCTTCGTATTGTGTGTATCAGGGCTGGGCTGTGTACTGATTGATGACGGGGCTGTGTCTGGGGAACCCACTAGTCTCATGAGGTGGCGAGGTATGCTGGGATTTGTGGTCCCCTCTTCTGCACAACCTAGCATAGTGTCTCCCCTGGTTTCTGGGGGCTTTGTGAACTCATGTTCATGAAATACAGTAATGCCTCGGTTTACAAGCGCCTCAGTTAACGTATTTTTCGGTTTACAAATAAAAATCCATTGGAAATAATGCCTCAGTTTACAAATTTTTTTTCTCAATACGAAGTGTATGTCGGTGCTGATTTTTAAATGCAATTGCCAGCTTTTTTTTTTTTTTCTTCACTATAGTTAATAGAATTAGCTGTCACTTTCCCTGGAGTTAATGTTTTGTTTCTTTTAAGAAACAAAAAGTATACTTTGTTTCTCTTAACTTGGGGAAACAAACTAAAAGAAAACTTTCTCTCTGTTAGCTGGGGGAAGTGACAGCTGAATCTCTGAGCTATAGTGAAAAAAAAAGCTGTAATTGCATTTAGAAACTGGCATCATAATACATTTTTTAAAAAAAAGGTGTGGGGTCCCCCCTCCCATCCATACCAAGCCCCTCAGGTCTGGTATGGATTTTGAGGGGCACTTCAATGCCAAAATTTAAAAAAAAAATGGTGTGGGGGTCCGCCCCCCCTCAAAATCCATACCAGACCCTTATCAGAGCATGCAGCCCGGCAGGTCAGGAAGGGGGGGGGGGGGTGAGCACGTGCCTGCAACATGGGGGGTTGCTTTGGTGCAAGGAGGGCTCCACCCCTCCCAAAGTACCTTGTCCCCAGGTTGATGGGGACAAGGATCTCTTCCCCACAACCCTAGCTGGTGATTGTGGGGAGTCTGCGGGCAGGGGCCTTATCAAAATCTGGAAGCTCCCTGTAACAAGGCCCCCAGATCCTGCCCCCTCACCATGTGAATGACTATGGGGTACATGGTACCCCTGCTCATTCACAAAAAGTGTAGTGTGGAAAAAAAACTGTTTCTGAGGCCAATTTAACTCAGATAAGGCACTAAGTGAGTTTAATTACCACCTTACACAGCCCCAGAACCTGTGTAATTAAAGTTTTTTGTTTTAACCACATGCCCTTTAGAAAATTTAGCCCCCCCCATCCTGACCAGTCTTTTTTTTTCGCATTTTGGCGATGCATTACTTTAACTGACAATTGCGCGGTCATGCAATGCTGTACATAAATGAAATGTATGTCTCCCCCCCTCCAATAGAGCTTTTTTTGGTGGTATTTGATCATCTGTGTTTTTTAGTTTTTGCTCTATAACAAAAAAAGACCAACCATTTTGAAAAAAAAAAACCCAATATTTTTTACTTTTTGCTATAAAACCTTTCCCGTTAAAAACATTTAAGAAATCCAATTTCTTCATAAATTTAGGACAAAATGTATTCTGCCACATGTCTATGCTTAAAAAAAAAAAACAAAAAAAAATCCCAATACGTGTAAATGAATTGGTTTGCATGAAAGCTATAGCATCTACAAATGGCGGTGTGTATATATACTAGGATTTAACAAAAAAAAAATTTATGCAAGTAATGGTGGTGATCAGCGACTTATAGCGGGACTGCGGCGGGAATTCTGACACTGGGTGGTAACTGACTAACTGCCACTGACAACCCCAGTGATACTAATACAGTGATCAGTGCTGATAAAAAGCACTGACACTGTACTAATGACACTGGGCAGGAAGGGGTGAACATCTGGGGCGACCAAAGGGTTAACTGTGTGCTGTGCTTTACTAAAGGGGCATGCTGTTTTGTATCTCTCTGCTGTGCCTAGAGATCTAAAACATGTCCATGCTGACAGGAGAGACCTGTGTTGTTTACACACAGGTCTCTCCCCTGGCACCTTTACCCGAAGATTGCCGAGTGCCGGCCGGGACCCGGTGATTGACATCCCTAGCCACCAATAGCGCACGCGCCCCTGCCCGGAAATGCAAATCACACGCGTGTGTGTGATTTGGTGCAGCCCTGTAGCAGTACTTCTGCTATTAGGCGGTGGGAAAGTGGGTTTTTAAAGGCATGAGGTTGCAGCCCTTGCAGCGGCTTTGTCAATCTGCCATGTGTGCTTCAATATCCTGCCCATCTGATAGACCTGTTAGGTACCAAGCGAGGGCGACTGATAATTGTGAGTAGTGATGTGCTGGGGTGTGGTCAGATCCTAGTATGAACCCATGTAAGCAGGCTCGCCAGGAAGTGGTCACCCATAATTAGCCAATTATAAGCTGTCTGGACATTCCTCATCCCATGTCTCTGCATCCATGCCTCTTATATACATGCGGGTTGGAGAATGCTTTGACTGCAGATGATTACTGCCATACGGGTGACAACTTCATGATCGGCACGTTCACTTTGGTTCATACTAAGATATGAACACGCCCAAGCTCATCCTTAAGACTGCATTCACACCTGTGTGTTCTTGGCATGTGTGAAAAACACTATTTTCATGTTTAATTGATAATGACAAAGCAAATGTGGTTAGAAAAAAACTCAAATCTCAACACTGGAAAAGATCTCAGAAAAGATGTGCCCAAAAAATGCAACAAATGTGATGCAGTGGTGTGAATGGGGCCTAATTGTGCACACAGTGGATTAGTGTTTTTGGCCTGCAACAGGAAGTGCTGTTACTGGCAGGATCTCCTGGTGGCAACGATGCAATCCATGTATCATGTACTCCAGCTATAGTAGGAAAACATCAAGCTCCAACATCCAGGGAAATGGTGGGATGGTGTTTTAATCCAGCCATAGATTATTATTATTATTATTATTATTATTATACAGGATTTATAAGCACCGACAGTTTGCTCAGTGCTTTACATTATGGTGGGAGACAGTACAATAAGAATACAGTTCAATACAAGAGGGATTTGATGGCCCTGCTCCTTGCAGCTTACAATCTAGGAGGGAGGGGATAGTGGTACAAAAGGTAATGACTGTGGGGGATGGAGTGGTTGGAAGAGTAGAGGATTCCAGTATTAGCTGAGGGTGGGGTAGGCTTCCCTGAAGAGAGAGGTTTTCAGAGTGTGCCTAAAAGTGAGCAGAGTAGGCGATAGTCTGATAGATTGGGGTAGGGAGTTCCAGAGCATGGGGGAAGCCCTGGAGAAGTCCTGAAGACTAACATGGGAGGAGGAGACAAGGGAGCTAGAGAGTAGGAGGTCTTGTGAGGAGCGGAGAGTACGGTTTGGGTGATATTTAGAGACAAGATCGGTGATGTAATTTGGGGCAGTGTTATGAACAGCTTTATACGTCAGTGTTTTGAATTTTATCCGTTGGGCAATTGGAAGCCAGTGGAGGGATTGGCAGAGAGGGGTGGCAGATACAGAACGGTTAGTAAGGTGGATGAGTCTGGCAGCAGCATTCATGATAAACTGAAGAGGGGATAACCTGCGATGAGGTAGGCCAATGAGGAGGGAGTTACAGTAGTCGAGGCATGATAAAATAAGGGAGGGAATGAGTTGCTTAGTGGTTTCCGAGGTTAGGAGCGGTCATATCTTGGAGATGTTGCGGAGGTGAAGTCTATACTAGTTTGTCAGCGATTGGACCTGGGGCTGAAAGGATAGATGGTTCGAATCCTGGCCAGTAAAGTAGGGATCGGCCGAAATTCTAATCATGCCTGGGCAGGCTGAATGTACCCAAGTTGATCAATTAACATGGGTACTACCAGCCTGTCGGATTTTACATGCGATTATTGCTAGTGACTAGTATAGCTGCTTGCAGTAATCACTGTGTTCCCCCAGCAGGGACAGCTCTCCCCTCCGGGAGAACACAGTGGCTCTGCGATTGGAATTCCCCCATCAAGCTGACTATATTGAGGGGGTATCAAGTGAAAATTGCTCCATCTGTGGGCAGCTTTAGTCGTAGCTGAACTGCAACTGTACTCTGCTTTTGAATTACTTACCCACCATCTTACTCAAAAATTTTCTTTTAGTATTGGATAGTGTATGCGTGTCCCTTCTGGGCATGTTCTACTTCGTTTCCTGTCCAGGACATACAACAACGTTGTATTCTGACAGTGGGGAAGCTTCACTGCCCTCAGAATACAGTGATCAGCTCTGCCAGCTATAGTCTGCGGTTCTAATTGAGCTTGAAAAACCCTGTGGTTGTATAGAAGTCAATTGGTTGATCCATGAATGGCTGGCTTAAGTAAAATCTTTCTTCTTGGGGCCACCAGTCCCAACACATGGACAAGTCATATTGCCTTCTGTTCTATTTGTTCAGTTCACAGCTTTGCGTTGTGGTGGTGTGCACTGGAAAAAATGTAGGACATGCAGGACTTTTTTTCACTGTAGCATGTTGCAACACACTACACCAAATTGCAATGCGCTGCAATGAATAAACACAAATGGAATGTCATTTAGTGACATTCCAATAAAGTTGAAAACAAAAAAATAACCAGTTTGATGTACTAAAAAATCATAAATATATAATGTGTTGCGCTCCCAGTGACAATATCTTTGATGTATATATCTAATTAACCTTGCTATATGGGGTGGGGCTGCGGTGTCACTCGGAGAGAGCTGGAGTATCGGACAGACGGCGGGTGCATGGCAGGACGGCTGGCGGATCATTAGAGCTGAGCAATTCATCCTAGACCGCATATCACATATGTGAGTGTACCTGTTGGCAAGCAATAAAGGAGAAACCTTTTTATAAGGATAAAACACCATGTCTGGCAATTTGTTCCCACATATGGAAAAACGCACATGGGCAATCTGAGGATAACGCATATCCACGTTCTTACCATTCACAAAAGAGGAATTCCATCTAAGCAGGTTCCATAGGAGGTGAACCACAAGTGTGTATAGCCTAATTGCAGGCTAACAAGGAGGTGAGCATACATCTTTACCAATTGAGGATTCAAAGAAAGTCACAAATTCACAAAAAGTCACCAAATCAAGATTTATTCAAGCACAAAGTCACTGCATTTAAAGGACATTTATATCACAATTATTTGGCAGTATATATATAATTTTTTGAGTAATTCACTATTCATGTTGTGTATTTTTTTCTGTTATATATTTTAGTTCACTATGCACTATTTATTGGTTTTGCGGTTATTATTATCTGATTTATATATATTATAGTGGTTTATATTTTTTCAAATCACTCACATAGTTTGATTTTGCATATTTTTTAATACCTGAAAATTATTTGTATAGCAAGGTTAATTAGATATATACATCAAAGATATTGTCACTGGGAGCGCAACACATTATATATTTATGATTTTTTGGACACCCAGGTAGTGTTGTGTTGAGTGTTTGCGATCCTATATATATTTTGGACGGTCAGTGTCCATTCCCTTGGTTTTGAAAGGTTAATAGCTGGTGGATACAGACTGTCTCGCAAGTTGTACAGACATTTGCCAGTTTGATGTACTGTAATCATCTCAGCACTGTATACTCCACAGTGCACGCCAGCAATGTGAACCAGCCATCAATTGTGGTTGGAACGGGGGTTTCCATTGGAAGATTTTCCCTCATTATCTGCCATTGGGAGTTTTGGAATTCCCTTTGCTTTCTGTGTCAGTGAAAATGGCCCAATGGAGATAGTGAGGTCTAACTCTTGCCTACTATATTCAAAGCAAACACCTTGGGCTTCAGATACACTTAAGTGTTGTTCTACTACTTTTTTTTTTTAGTAAATATTAAAGGGGCTTATACAATCACATTGTATAGTGTATGGCCAGTTTAAAGGAGGACTGCCTTCACTGGATGAACAGGCTGATTTATAGGGTTCATATCTCAGCCAGTTCAGCAGGGACCAGCCAAGATTGTAACCATGTATGTATAGGCTGAATGTACCCAAGTTGATAGATCAACTTTGGTACAACCAGTCTGTCAGAGTATACATGTGATTGCTAGAGGTGGTTATAGCTGCTAGCAGTAATCGCTGTGTTGTCCCGGCATTGACAGCTCCCTCCCATGCCTATGCCAGGAGAAACAATAGCTCCATGGGAGGCAGTCCCCCATCAATGCTGACTGTGTTGATGTCCCGTGGTTGAAGGGACAAAAATCGCTCCATCTATGGCTAGCTTTAGGCCCCTTTCACACTGGTGTGCTTTTCCAGCACATGAAAACTATTACCTATTAAATCCTATGTAACTGTTCACATGGCAAATTGTGCTGTGCTTTGAAAAGACCTGGATGCAATTTTTCAAAAGCATACCAAAAAGTCACCTTCCATTGTAAGACTATGGGAACACATCAAAAACATATCAGTGTGACAGGGCCCATAAAATCAGACAGTTAGAACTTCAACCATGGCATTCTACATATTTTTCTGAGACATATAGACTATATTGCCAAAAGTATAGGGACGCCTGCCTTTATACACACACATGAACTTTAATGGCATCGTTGTCTAGGTCCGTAGGGTTCAATATTGAGTTGGCCCACCCTTTGCAGCTATAACAGCTTTAAATCTTCTGGGAAGGCTGTCCACAAGGTTTAGGAGTGTGTCTATGGGAATGTTTGACCATTCTTCCAGAAGTGCATTTGTGAGGTCAGGCACTGATGTCAGACGAGAAGGTCTGGGTCGCAGTCTCTGCTCTAATTCATCCAAAGGTGTTCTATGAGGTTGAGATCCTCCACCCCAAACTTGCTCATCCATATCTTTATGGAATTTGCTTTGTGCACTGGTGCGCAGTCATGTTGGAACAGGAAGGAGCCATCTCCAAACTGTTACCACTAAGTTGGGAGCATGAAATTGTCCAAAATGTCTTGGTATGCTGACGTCTTAAGACTTCCCTTCACTAGAACTAAGGTGCCAAGCCCAACTCCTGAAACTCAACCCCACACCATATTCTCCCCTCAATCAAACTTTAAACTTGGCACAATGCAATCAGGCAAGTATTGTTCTCCTGGCAACCACCAAACCCAGACAGAGAAGTGTGATTCCTCAACCAGAGAACACATCTTCACTGCTCTAGAGTCCAGTGGCGGCATGCTTTACACTACTGCATCCGACGCTTTGCATTGCACTTGGTGATGTAAGACTTAGATGCAGCTGCTCGGCCATGGAAATCCATTCCATGAAGCTCTCTATACACTGTTGTTGTGCTAATCTGAAGGCCACATGAAGTTTGGAGGTATTTAGTTGTCTCTGCAGACAGTTGGCAACTTCTGCGCACTGTGAGCTTCAGCATGCACTGACCCTGCTCTGTCATTTTACATGGCCGACCACTTCATGGCTGTGTTGTTGTTCCCAGTCATTTCCACTTTGTTATATACCACTAAGGCTACGTTCACACTAGCCTTGTTAGCAAGCGGCAGACAAACGCTGGACCAACGCTTGTCAAACATTATAGGGGCGCTTGGCAAGAGTTGGAAAAGCAGTCAAGTGTGAACAAGCCCTTACAGTTGACCATGGAATATTTAGTAGCAAGGAAATTTCACGGATGGACTTATTGCCCAGGTGACAACCTAACACAGTACCACGATTGAATTCACTGAGGTCCTGAGAGCGACCCTTTCTTTCACAAATGATTGTAGAAGCAATCTGCATGCCTAGGTGCTTGATTTTATACACCTGTGGTCATGGAGGTGATTGGAACTCCTGAATCCAATGATTTGGAGGGGTGTCCCAATACTTTTGGCAATATAGTGTGTACCTGATAATGGCCTATTGGTATATGTCAGGATATTTTCAATAGAGTAGTTCTGTATCTTAAAGGATAAGTTCACCTTTTGGCAAAAAATAAATGCACCTTTTTTTGCAAGTAAAAAAATATGCATTTATTATGTTTTGCTGCAGGAGCCTGTAAAGCATTGCACCAGTGATCAACAGATTGCTGGTGCCATGCAGGTATCCTGCAGACCTGTCAATATATCTGCTTGCCTGTATGGGATGTACTGGCCAGCAATTATACTGACGGGAAGAATCAATAAACTACCACGGTGCTCCAAACCGCTGTGGTAGTTCATGGGAAACTACATGCTGTCAGCCACTAAGGCTGTTGGGACTTGTAGTTCATTCACAGAACTCTGTGAAAGAATGATGCAGCCGTCGTGCAGCTGCGCTGTTGTCAAAAAGTGACAGCTAGTATGGGGAACTTCTCCCTGTACTGCTGTCACGGCCCCCCTGTACTGATGTCATGGCCCCTCCACGGTGATTGAGCTGCGGCTGTAAGATTAGGAACATGTTCCACCCTAAAAACGGGTGGAATATGTAATGTTCCCAAAGGTGAACTTATCCTTTAACACAGGGCTTGACAAATTTGCTTTGAATCTAGGAGCCAGCTAAAAAAGTTAGGAGCCAGTTTTTTTTTTTTGTGTAGCGTGGGTTGTCTGCCCCCAGGGCAAGGCAGCTTTTGGGTGACAAACTTCACACGATGTGATTTGCTGCATGACAATCACAGCAAAGCCACACCATGTTTTAGGTGCCATTGAAAATAATGGTACAAGAACCTGTGTTTTGCAATCACATCGATCCTAGAAAGCCCAGGTATGAATGGAGCCACCCTGGTTCACACGTATGCGATTCTGGATGCATTTTCAAACTTACAGATTCACATGACAGGCTAGATATATTGTGTTCCTATTGCGGTGGTTCACACAGATCCACAAGCATTGTTTTTTGAGTGCCATTATGAAAAGGGTCCTGTTCGAGTTTGTAGTGGTGCGTTCCAGTCGCAAGTGATAGAGTAAAGTGGTATGCGGAGATAAGTGTTCACATAGGATTGCTATTGACAAGACTTTTTGCATTGACATCAATGGGAGTAATTTTTGCATTGACATCAATGGCCCAGGCACCAAGACACAATTCCTAGAAATAACACCAGTACTTATGGCCCATCCACACCAGATTCCATATATTTCCACATGTGTTTGCTGTGTTCTTTTTTTTTTTTTTTTTTTTTTTTTTTTTTTTTGATGACAGGTCATCAAAGAAACCAAACTTGTTTTTGTTGCCAAAGTAATGTTTATGCACATTTGCGTTGTGGAAAAATGCAGTTTGCTGCATATTTATTCACTGTGCTGCAACAGTGCAATGGTGTGATTATCCCTCCTAGATTGTAAGCTCCAAGGAGCAGGGCCCTCCTATCCCTCTTGTATTGAACTGTATTGTTGCTGTATTGTCTCCCGTTCTATTGTAAAGCGCTGAGCAAACTGTTGGCGCTATATAAATCCTGTATAATAATAATAAAGGACTGTCTGTGCAGTAGGAATGTGTTCAGAAATGCATCCCTCTGCATTTGGTGTGAATGGGCCCCTAAACAAACCAGAAAACAGAGTGACTGACTGCAAATGGCATCTTTTGCTCCCATGTGAGTTGTGTGTGGGGAGGGATACAAGTACAGGGTGGTGTCCCTCCCTATCCACATACCAGTCATTGAGGAATGACAGTCTCATTTGTACACTGAATCCTTCCTTCCCCACTCTTCTCATACTACAGAATGGCAGTTTTTCAATGCAGTCAAGTCATATTGTTTAATCGTGTCATTAGTAACCGTTAAAGGTATTTTGTTTTTTATTCATACAGACCAAGGCTGGCCATACATTATACAATTTTCTTCTAAATTTTGCTTTAGATTTACCCAAAACCATATAATATGAGATCAAACCTAAACAACACATTCAATTGTGTCTAATTAGGCAGGCCCTTACACTACATAGTTGAAAGTAAATCTAAAGGGACCTGGGCAGAAATTGGACAGAAAATTGTATAGTGTATGGCCAGCTTTAAGCTCGCCACACGTGTTACAATCGGATTGTTCAATCTCCTGTGGGTCTGCCAACAAGTATGTAGTACTGCGCTCTGCTTAATTGGATACAGATTGATTGGATACATTTTTGGTAGACCTAAGGTTGAATTGCACAGAGTTCGCATGGCCAGATTGTAATGTGTATGGTGCTGCTGCAGCCAGGTATGATGGGAGAGGGAGGGAGCGAGCCCAGGCTGGAGCAGGGGTCAGCAAGGTAAGTATCATTGGTGTCCGTGGGAGGAATAGTGCCCCATCATTGGTGTCACTAATTCTCCTCTATGAAGTGTCGGGTGTAAACAAACGTGTCCATTTACACCTGCCGACATCCAATCAGATCAGCCAAAGAGAGATGGATGGGCATCCATTTCCTTTCTGTCAATTTGGAGGGGATGGCAGTCGGATGGAAGTAGACAGGTGGTCTGTTTCCATCCAACCGCCCATAGAGGACAGAGGGCTGTGTCTGTGTCCGCTGTGCAGCAGCAAAGTGGACATGGACCGGTCATCCGCTTGCTCAGCGGGAATTAGTGGAGAGATCCCCTGAGCAAGCAGATCCACTGATGGGTCTGCCCCGTGTGAAAGGGGCCTTACAGCAAACAGGCTTTTTTTTTTTGCTTTTGGGATAAAGGTTTTACATAAACGCTGATCATTATAAGCACCCCTGTCAATGGTAAATGGTTTGTCTCTTGCCTGTAAGTGATACATCTGCAAGACAGCTTGTTCTTTTGAAAAACAGACTTAATTACTGGATCACCAGATGAAATAGAAGAAAGAAAAGGCTAAGTTTCCATGCACATTAGCGGTTTTTTTTTTAAAGCTCCTAGAAGCTGTTATCTGCATTTATTTTTCCCTGCTCCTAGAAGGTAAATAGTGTTATGCTATGTGTCCATGCACACTACTTTAGTCTAGAAGCATTTTTCAAGCATTAGCGTTTAGGTGCAGAAAAAAAATTGTTTCTGTAGAGTTTTTGGGAGCGTTTTTCCGACATGAAAATATGCTAAATGCTACTAAAACGCTCTTAACAGCTTTTTTTCTTTTCTTTTTGTACTGTTACACTAATAAAATGCTTCTAAACACTATTAAACATTTTTTTTTTTTAGCTTACAAAAAAATGCTAATGTGCATGGAGCCCAAAAAAGAAAACTAATGCAGTCATCACATCTAAAAATTGATAAGCTGCAGTATAATAAATGATAGATAATATGAGGTCCTCCTGCACTTATATGGATCCTCCCTAAGCTGCTGACACTTGTACCTGAAACCAAGGTGTAAGTGACTGAACAAGAATACATAATAGTGCAGCGCTATAAATACAAAAAAAATATATACAATCAATAAAACGTGAAACCTAAATATATTCCTAATCCTCCCTATAATCCACACTTGATATATAATAAATGTTTGCTTTATTGCTTTAACGTGTATCTACTAAACCCAAGAACAAAATGTTGTTATCTTGTCACTTACCAGTCCTCAGATGTGGTGGCTGCATTAGTTTTAATTTTTCAGAATAAGAACACTTGAAAATACTTATTGACCCTGATAGAATCCAGATTCCTTGTAAATTTCATTGTACTGAACTGATCTCTCAAACAGTGGGGGACATTTACTAAAACTGATCCACCCAGAATCTGGTGCAGCTGTGCAGGGTAGCCAAAATTAAGCATTGGCAATAAAACCTGGAAGCTGATTGGTTTCTTTGCAGAGCTGCACCAAATTCTGGGTGGATCAGTTTTAGTAAATAGTCCCCAGTGTTATCGGGTTTTACCCCAGGTTCACCCTGAAGCGTTTTCCACAGCGTTTTGCAGAAATGCACTACAGTTCATTTAACATGATTTCCTATGGAACCCGTTCACATCTCCACGTTTCCACCCGGTGCATTTTTTGGAAAGGATCAGGGACTTTTTTGAACGCAAAAGGTAGCATTTTTGGTTCTATAGACTTCAATGGAAGCGCTGCAGAAAAGCATGTAGTGCGTTTTTGCTGCGTTTTGCATTTTAAATCTGCCTAGCAACAAATAAAAACCTGCATCAAAAACTCAGGTGGCAAAACGCAATGCAGAAACTGGTCAAAGGTAAACTGCATAGGTGTGAACCTAGCCTTCCAGCTATCAGGTGTGAACCACAATACCCTATGTAATGGAGATGGTGAGAGGGGGAGGTATTTGTAGTAAATAGCAGGAGAGCAGACCTGCAAAGGAGATGGTCTGAGACTGCGGGAATACTACAAGAGATGGTCTGAGACTCTGCATGGCCAAACACGTTCTGTGAGTTGCTGGAGACTTCGAACATGATTTAGAAGACAGGGTGGAGACAGATTATATGACACTGCTACAGATCACTGCTATTATAGTCCCTTTATAAATCTGCTTGTAGTGGCATACAAAAGAACATGCTCCCTACAGCCCTCTTAAAAATGATTTGTGCTACATTTAATATTTCACTCAAAAAGATCCAAAAGCATAAAAATAGAATGGAAATGAACTGCAAAAAGTAAAATGGTGTAAAATAAATGAACCAAACTGATTGGCTACTGAAACCCAGACTAAGGAATATTTTTTTTTTCTTCACTGATACTGACTTTCCAGTGAACTTGTGTAAACTAAATAAAAAAAAAAGTGAGATTCTGGCTTTTAATTTGATCGCGTTAATATTGTATGATAATGGATTCATCCTTGTATGTATAGAATTTTTTATTTCTTTTGGGGGGGGGGGGGGGGGGGGAATGGAGTAGCGCAGTGTCCAACTGGGAATAATTCCTATGACTTCCTGTTCTTCAGACTCAAAAGGAAATGAGAGTGGAATTTCCACCTAAGACAGCTGTCATTGGAATCAATCAATGGATGTCATTGGGTCACAACTAGATCCTGTGCCAGTGGTACCTGCTCAAAGAAGGAGGCATGGTGTAATCATGCAATCTTTTTAAAACTTTGAGGAAACATGACTCTATATAGGGAGAACACAGAAGCAACCAATCACATAATTAGGAAGAAGAAATAGGGGACCTGTTTGGGGAAAAATAGAATGAAACGGACAGTATGAAAAAAGGCTGATGTATTTACATGGGGAAGGCTTTACCTGATGCTAGTAAAATAATCCCACTGGCTGGAGTTGGACTTTAAATGATTGTGTTGTGTTTTTGTAAATCTACATCCACTAGATATTTATTTCAGGTACTTATATAGCGCCGTCAATTTTACGCAGCGCTTTACATATATATATTGTACATTCACATCAGTCCCTAACCCTCAAGGGGTGTACAATATAAGGTCCCCAACTCACATTTATACATACACATACTAGGGCCAATTTAGACAGGATCCAATTCACCTACCAGCATGTCTTTGGAATGTGGGAGGAAACTGGAGTACCCGGAGGAAACCCACGCAGGCACAGGGAGAACATGAAAACTCCAGGCAGGTGGTGCCGTGGCTGGGATTCAAGCCAATGACCCTAGTACTGCCAGGCGGAAGTGCTAACCATTTAGCCACCGTGCTGCCCTGTCCTGTATACTTTCAAGTCGGCAGAGAGCAACCAGAATCACGTGTGTATTTTTCAGTCTTTTAGGTTGATATTGTGACAATCCGTACATGACCATCCATAATCTTGATTATTGTGATCAATAGGGAACATTTGGAAACTTCCAATGATTTTCAAATCAATAGGCTCGACATTTAAAGCTTGCCACGCACAGCTCAAATTTTGACAGGTTTCTGCTGCATCACTCTAAGCTGTGGACAACCCTGGTGGCATCACCTGGATTGGCAAAAAAGTAAACTGAAAAAGGAGCCAGGTGGAAAATTGTCAGTTGAACAGCGGCTGCATCCAATCAGATGCAATCACTCTTCGGGCTTTCAGATATTCGGTCAGACAGCTAGGGTGGTGGTGGCTGTTAGAATACAGCAGGGGAAATTCCTTCTTTTGCACAGTTTAGCGAGGATGGAAACATCTGTTAGCTTTCTCTCATCCAGTACACAGGCTCAACAGGAGTATGGCTAGCTCAAGATAGATTCAGATTGCTGTAAGGGTGTGTCTGAATCTTTAACAATTTATGATTGAAGGTATTTTATTGTGTTTACAACCTTCCTCTATTGTTTGCCAAGCCGGAGTTTGTGGAAGCTGCACATACAATTTCCAGTTTTATTGTGATGATTTGCAGTTTTTTTCTGCCTGTAGTGTATGTGAATGTAGCAATGGATGGTTGCCATTCATTTCATGCAGTTGACAAGGGGCAGTGTAGATCCACCCAATGTTTCCAGCAGATGGGACATGCCAGTGTTTTATGTGTCATATCTCAGCCATGACTGTAACATACCACAGCATCCATTCCACCATCTGTGATAGTTGAGTCTTTGACCAATTCTCATTGCTCTGTGGGGCTGAGTCATATTTGAAATACCTTTTTATATTGTACGGATAAAAAGACTATTAGGCAACTGGGAATGTTAAGGTTAAAATCAACAGTTTGTGATTTTTTTCTTTTGTATGCCACTACACAAAATGGATTTGGATGAACCAAAATTTATTTGGATTCTATGGGTGACATTTAAACGTTTAATGAAAAAGAAAAAAAAAAGCTGCTGCATTCATGCTTGAGCTGAGCGTCTGGTCCTTTTTTTGTAGGCATTTTTGCGGGAGTGTAAAGCCTGGTACACACGATGAGAATATTGGATGGATGAATGATTGTACTTTTTTTTTTTTTTTTGCATGCTAGTCTCATATTGAAAGCAAATAAGTTACTAGAGTTACAAAAATTCTTGGAAGACAGAATACAATTTCTTGCAATGATGTAATGTATTGTAATGTATTCTTTTGTTTCCAAACATGCACAGTCTTGATCATTCAAGGTTTTACAAATGAATACTGTGCTGAGTAACCGCTTCCCAACCGCCCTATAGCAGAAATAATGCTACAGGGCGGCACAGGTGCGCAAAATTGTGTGTGTGTGTGTGTCAGTGGTACACTGAAATTTCCATTGAACACTTTGAGGTGCCCTTGTACATCAACCCTAAATCATATCTGAACCCTAGAAGAAAAGTTCTAAACGGCTGCTTACCAGTGGTGGCTGAATTAGTTTGCGATTTTAAGGCTTTTCGATTTTAAGGCTTTTCACCCGGTGATCCTACAACTAACTAATTTCCTGTCGTAGGATGACAACACTCACTCACTGAACTGAATCTGTAGAGGAGCAGCATTTTAACTCTAGGACAAGACTACAGAACACCTCCCTTTTTTTTTTTCTCCCTAAAATAGGAAGGGGTGTCCTGTAGTTTACATAGGTGAACTGGGCAGGGCACACAAAAAAGCTCACTGAGTTTTTGGCAGAATCAACTTCTTTTTTTGTTTGTTTTTTTTTGGCACTTATCAGGCTGATATTACAAAACACTTCTAATGGTACATTTATCAGGCTGAGAGGGAGCCAGCAAGAGAAGTTCCTTGTTGTGGTTTACATACATAGTTACGTAGTTAGGTTGAAAAAAAAGACGCTAGCCCAGCTATATTGTAAGCCTTAACGAGCAGGGCCCTCTGATCCCTCCTGTGTTAATTTGTATTGTAATTGTACTGCCTGCCCTTATGCCGTAAAGCGCTGCGTAAACTGTTGGCGATATATGCATCCTGTATTATAATAATAATAATAATAGTATAACCAATTAAGAAAAAAAACCACACACACACAAATGGAAAACCTCCTCCATATATCATATCCTATACCCACAGCTGATTAGAGGAAGGCAAAAACCCCAATAAAGCATTATCTCATTTGGCTCCAGTGGGGGGAAAAGAAAATCCTTCCTGATCCCCCAGAAGGCAATCAGATATATACCCTGAATCAACTACCCCTGATGTTGCTACCTATAAATATTAATATTCAGTTGTCTTTTTTTTATTTTTATTTTTGTACATTTAGAAATGCATTCAGCTCTTTTTTAAAACAATCTACTGAGCTATCCAGAACTAGTTCTTGAGGGAGTCTATTCTGCATTTTCACAGCTCTTACTATCAAGAAGCCTTTCAATATGTGAAGGTTAAGCCTTGGTTTACATTTCTGCAATGTAGCATATAGCATGTGATTTGCACAGGAACCGCACCGCATTTCTGTGCAAATCACATGCGAATTCTGTGTGGTGCGATTTGAGCCATACAAAATGACACCCCGCATCCACACCAAAAAGGTGCAAGACCCCTTTTTTAATTTTTTTTCTTTTTTTTTTTTTGGTCCACGCCAGAACCTGATAGATTGGGTCTGATTCTGCACATCGGACCGTGTTTTGCGAACAGATTTCGGGATGTTAACTTAACCACTTGAAGTCCAGACACTTTTACCCCCCCTCCTGTCCAGGTCAATTTTCAGCTTTCAGTGCTGTCACACTTTGACAATTGCGCAGTCATGCAACACTGTACCCTATATGAATTTTTTTTGAGACAGATAAAACTTTATATTAGTGGTATTTATTCACCACTGGGATTTTTATTTTTTTTGCTATATAAATGAAAGCCCCAAAATCTTGAAAGTGTTTTTCTTATAAAATTTTGCAAATCTTTCTTCATAAATCTTGGCCAAAATTTATTCAGTTATCTTAGTTAAAAAAAAAAAAAAAAAGTTTTATAACCAAAAATTATAATTTTTCAAAAATTGCCTCATAGCCTTGTACCACGTAATCTCTGTGATCATTCACAGATTTCACACATAGTAAGCAATGATGTCAGAAGTGACATCTTGCTTACTACTATTAATGTGATCACTGATTGGCCAATCAGTGATCACTGATTGGCCAATCAGTGATCACATGATCAGGACCTCACAGAGGTCCCGTACAGCGATCGGTTTTCCGCTGTGTCTTCCAGACACAGCAGGCACTAGATTGCTGGGAGGCAGGGAGGATGTTTATAAACTGCCACCCGCCCCTGCACTGCTCCCGTTCGGACGTTTATATACATGGGCCGGACGGGAAGTGGTTAACATACACACCCACAGTGATTCGCATGAACTGGGTGCGATTGTGATGCGGTGCAGTATTTGCACAGAAACAAGTGCGAATTCCGCACTGCATCATAGTGAACCCAGGCTGAATCTCTTTTCCTCCAGACAGAGTACCACCTTGTCCTTTTTGTAATGACCTTAAAGTAAATAACTACACTAAGTTCACTATATGGACCACTTATTTTATGTATGTACAGTGCTTTGAAAAATAATTCCTACCCCTTGAAATTTTCCACATTTTATCATGTTACAACCAAAAACATAAATGTATTGTATTGGGATTTTATGTGATAGACCAACACAAAGTGGCACATAATTGTGAAGTGGAAGAAAAATGATTTTTAACATTTTTTACAAATATCTGAAAAGTGTGGCGTGCATTTGTATTCAGCCCCCGAGTCAATATTTTGTAGAACCACCTTTTTGCTGCAATTTCAGCTGCAAGTCTTTCTGGGGATGTCTCTACCAGCTTTGCACATCTAGAGAGTGATATTTTTGCTCATTCTTCTTTGCAAAATAGCTCAAGCTCTGACAGGATGGGGAGCGTCTGTGAACAGCAATTTTCAAGTCTTGCCACAGATTCTCAATTGGATTTGGGTCTGGATTTGACTGGCCCATTCTAACACAAAAATATGCTTTGATCTAAACCATTCCATTGTAGCTCTGGCTGTATGTTTAGGGTCATTGCCCTGCTGGAAGGTGAACCTCCGCCTCAGTCTCAAGTCTTTTGCAGACTCTAACAGGTTTTCTTCTAAGATTGCCATGTATTTGGCTCCATCCATCTTCCCATCCACTCTGACCAGCTTCCCTGTCATTGCTGAAGAAAAGCATCCCCACAACATGATGCTGCCACCACCATGTTTCACGGTGGGGATGGTGTGTTCAGGGTGATGTGCAGTGTTAGTTTTCCACCACACATAGCATTTTGCTTTTTTAGGTCAAAAAGTAAAATTTTTGTCTCATCTGACCAGAGCACCTTCTTCCACATGTTTGCTGTGTCCCCCACATGGATTCTTCAAACTGCAAATGGGACGACTTATGGCTTTCGTTCAACAATTGCTTTCTTCTTGCCACTCTTCCATAAAGGCCAGATTTGTGGGGTGCACGACTAATAGTCGTTCTGTGGACACATTCTCCCACCTGAGCTGTGGATCTCTGCAGCTCCTCCCAGAGTTACCATGGGCCTCTTGGCTGTTTCTCTGATTTAATGTTCCCCTTGCCCAGCCTGTCAGTTTAGGTGGATGGCCATGTCTTGGTAGGCTTGCAGTTGTGCCATACTCTTTTCATTTTCGGATGATGGATGGAACAGTGCTCCCTGAGATGTTCAAAGCTTGGGATATATTTTTATAACCTAACCCTGCTTTAAACTTCTCCACAACTCTATCCCTGACCGGTCTGGTGTGTTCCTTGGTTTTCATGATGCTGTTGTTCACTAAAGTTCTCTAACAAACTTCTGAGACCTTCAAAGAACGGCTGTATTTAGACTAGACTTTGATTAAATTACACACAGGTGGGCTGTATTTACTAATTAGGTGACTTCTGAAGGCAATTGGTTCCATTAGATTTTAGTTAGGGGTATCAGAGTAAAGGGCTGAATACAAATGCACGCCACGCTTTTCAGATATATATTTGTAAATAATTTTGTAAACCATTTATCATTTTTCCTTCTACTTCACAATTATGTGCCACTTTGTGTTGGTCTATCACATAAAATCTCAATAACATACATTTTACGTTTTTGGTTGTAACATGACAAAATGTGGAAAATTTCAAGGGGTATGAATACTTTTGTTCAAGGCACTGTATGTATACATTGACTATTAAAATACGGAATGTGTTTTTAAGAGTTATCCTTAAGATGCTAATGGCTCAGGTTTATGGGACATTTTCAAGTTTACACAAGTCAAGTCAAAGCTCTTGCTTGGCCATTACTAAGCATAGTTTACGTGATTGAGACTTTCATCGTATTGTATTGTCACAGATCTAAAAGCATGTATCTAAAAAGACTGCGCTCCACCATTTTACTGCCACTACACAGTAGTAAGTATTAAATGTCTGCAGCCAAAACATGTCACAGTTGTACTTTTTAAACCAATATGTAACAATGGCAGGACGGCGAGGACATTAGAAGATCAGGAGAAGAATGTGTATATTTTTGTGACAGTCAAAGCAGTTTGAGAACAGGAGGTATGTGTCAGTGTTGGTGAGGTTTGTGATACAGGAAACAGCTATTAGTCTCGGTGTCTATGATCCCACACTCCTCGCACAGCTTCCTTCCTGTGTAGCTCTGTACGATCACATTTCAGGGGGCCTCGCTTCTAGATCCAGATCCCACAATCACAGCACGGATCTGCCAGCATTGTCTCGCCATCATGTATGTATATTGTCACTTTTTTTTCTGGGGAGCTCTTGTTGTCACAGCTACAAATGTCCTCTTGCTTATGTATCTGCTTCTATGGTTTCCTGTCTTCTGTGAAATGTATGTAATTCAATAGACCACACAATATATTGCAGAGAAGACATAAACTGCTGTTTACTGTTTAGCTAGTTTCCAGACCGGTTGAGCTACTTTTGATTTTGAAAGGGGTTTCCACTTTCGGTGACAGGGAAACTACTTTCAATGGTGGAGTGATGCCAGTAGCTCATTGAAGTCTTGCCAGGATTGGCACTGTTAGGCTAGGTTCACACTTGTGTGTCTGCTTTCTCATCAGGGTGAATAAAAATTTATTTAAATAAATTCAGATTTTTTTTTTTTTTTTTTTTATTCTGGTTTTTGGAGTAAAAATCTATTTAAGATACATTAATAATTTATTTTATTCAGCATGAAATGGAGCTTAGTTATATAGCATGAGGCTGTTTATTCTGCAATACGTACATTTTTGGTAAACTAATTCAATGAATGCAAGCTGAGATATCATGCACTGCATTGATGCAGTCACACAATTTCACAGTAACCATGAGAAATAACATGAAATAAAAGAATTTGAGTAGTTCTCCAACTATGTGTGATCAACCTAATATCGGTTCTGATATCGCTGTTTTAGTAACCTGACAGCTTATTATTCTAAAAAGGAAACTTTCATTTGGTTTGCAAATATTAAAGATTCTAACTACCAGCAAGAATGAGTCGGATTAATTACATTTAAAGAGCACCTGTCATTTTAGATCCATCATGGCAGCACTTGTTAGCGGACATCCACTCACATGCTGCCGCAATGTCCCTCACCTTGTTGTGTCATTGCCGCATCACCAGCCGTCCCAATAAAGCGAGTGGGACTGTCGATGAGTCAACAGCGGGTCAGAGGAGGAGCCGCTGTGGGACAGAGATGACAGTTGCTCTTTAAAAATGAAGATATGATTTAAATTAAGCCTTTTCACTAGTGATTTAAACTGTGATTTTAAATCAACTTGATTTAAATCAAACCCACCCTGATTCTCATGTTTTTTTTTTTTTTTGTTTTTTTTCCCCCTGCCATTTTTTTTTCATGCACCTTTTCATTTGTTTTCATGCACTCCTTATTTTTCCAACTGACACGGGTGTGAACAGGTAAATAGGTGTGCATTGTTGTGCGGAACATCGAATAGGTGTGATTGGGGCCTTCGTTTTTCTATTGGCAGGCAGGGGTAAAAGTAGGCAGCTGAGCAGCAGTTTTATCACCCCCAACAATCAAGCTGGAAGTTAACATGGTCAGTGGCCATGTTTGTATACACTGCTATGGTTGCAGTGCGGTACTGGAAAATGTATACTACATATTGCTTTCTGCAGGCAGTATAGCAACCAAATGCAACATATTCAAATGAATGAGGCCAAGCTGTAACTGTGCTGAAACCCTGTGTAAGCCCTGGTTCACACCTATGCGGTCATACGGGCCTCAATTTGCACAGGCACGATAGACCATTCATTTGAATGGACTCCCATGCCCTGGGACACGCAGGGAAGAAGTCCCTGCACTATTTTTGGAAATCGTAGCCCGAATGGGAACAGACGTTCCCAGTACAGTTGCGATTTCAAGTGTGGGCGGTGCTAGAATTAATGGCACCCGCCTGTGAGTCCCACATGCCTCTGTGTGGGTGGTGCGGCTGCAGGTATTTGTGCAGGTCCCACAGCAGCACAACCCGCACAGATGTGAGCCAGGGGTAAGGGTAGTTTTACACCTATGCAGGTTGCGTTTGAGCCGTTTCTGCATTGTGTTTTGCTTTTTTGGCACATTTTGATGCAGTTTTTTATTTTATTTAATTTCTTTGTTGCTAGGCAGATTTAAAAAAGCAAAATGCTGCAAAAACACAATACATACTTTTCTGCAGCATTTCCATTGAAGTCTGTAGAACCAAAGCTTGTGCTTTTGATAAACAACACACTTGCTGGCTGGATCACCAAATAAAAATAGAAGAAAGCCTAAAATAAACGAATACAGCCTTCACATCTAAGAATTGGTATGCTGCGCTATAATACATTTTTGCTTTTGGGTTTAATCCTGCTATAAAGTATATGTAAACCCTTACCTTGTAAAACAACCCATTCAGTTTAAAATAGAAATGAATGATAAAATGGGTATGTATACATATAAAAAAAAATATAGATACCTGTGGTGGTTTTTGGTTTTTTTCTTTTTTTTCTTTTTTTCTCTCTGCATAAGGAGTTTAGGGAAGACACGCAGCAGCACACTGATCTTGCCTTTGAGTGGGTGTGTGTGTGTGTGCACTCATTCCTAGTGTGGTCTGTCTTTTATAAGAAAGGGGGACTGACAAGAACACCAGGGATTTTGTACAAAGGAAACAATACAAAGAGAACAGGATATTTTTTGATAGAAGTATATGGTACAGCAGACACATCAGGAATATAAAAGTGTCCTTTACGTCCCAGGGATAACATCTAAGGAAATTGCAGAGGAGAATAGAAGGAAAGATTGTGGTGTTATGTCTCACGCTCACTGCTGCTCTTAAACACACATTTTGTTTTGCAAGAGCCCCTGAATTCAACTCCATAAAAGTTTGTGTCCATGTACACATACTGTAGGATTTTATCAGAGTTTAGCACAAGGAGAGTTTAGGGGCAGCTAAACATCCCTCTCTTGAAAGCAGAAGAATCATGCTCAGGAGAGGAACATTTTGGCCAAAAAATTACTCTGGCCAATAAAATGAATAAATGTCCAAGTGCTAAACGTGGTAGGTTTATGTGCGTTTTGCCACGTTTGATGTTTTTCTGCTGTCAGTAGAGTAAATGTTCCAATATACATTGAAGGAAATAAGTATTTTATCCCCTTCTGATTTTGAATGTTTGCCCACTCACAAAGAGATGATCAGTCTAAAAATCAATTGGTAGGTGTAATGTAACACAGAGACAGAATAGCAACAAAAATTTCAAAAGAAATGCATATCTAACAAATTATGCACTGATATGCATGTTCATGAGGGAAATAAGTATTTGATCCCCTTCACAAAACATGACTTCGTACTTGGTGGCAAATCCCTTGTTGGCAATCAGAGGTCAGACGTTTCCTGTAGTTGGCCACCAGGTTTGCACACATCTCAGGAGGGATTTTGGCCCACTCCTCTTGGCAAATCCTCTCCAAGTCATTAAGGTTTGGTGGCTGACGTTTTGGCAACTCAAACTTTCAGCTCCCTCCATAGATTTTCAATTGGATTAAGGTCTGGAGACTGGCTAGGCCACTCCAGGACCTTAATGTGCTTCTTCTTGAGCCACTTTTGCCTTGGCCCTGTGTTTTGGGTCATTGTCATGCTGGAACACCTATCCACGACCTATTTTCAATTCCCTGGCTGAGGGAAGAAGGTTTTCACCCAAGATTTGAAGGTACATTGCCCGTCCATCGTCCCTTTTGATGTTGTGCAGTTGTCCTGTCCCCTTAGCAGAAAAACACCCCCAAAGCAGAATGTTTCCACCACCATGTTTGACAGTTGGGAGGGTGTTCTTGGGATCATAGGCAGCATTCCTCCTCCTCCTCCAATCACGGCGAAATGAGTTGAGACCAAAATCTAGCTCTTTGGCATCATCTAAACACAACACTTTCAACCAGTCCTCTTCTGTATCATTCAGATGTTCAGTGGCAAACTTCAGATGGGCCTGGACATGTGCTTTCTTGAGCAGAGGGAGCTTGCAGGCACTGCAGGCTTTCAATCCTTGTCGGCGTAGTGTGTTACCAATTGTTATCTTGGTGACTGTGATCCCAGCTGCCTGGAGATCATTGACAAGATCCTCACGTGTAGTTCTGGGATGATTCCTCACTGTTCTCATGATCATTGACACTCCACGTGGTGAGATCTTGCATGGTGCACCAGACCTAGGGAGACTGACCGTTGTTTTGTGTTTCTTCCATTTGCGAATTATTGCACCAGCTGTTGTCACCTTCTCACCAAACTGCTTGGCGATAGTTTGGTAGCCCAGTTCAGCCTTGTGTAGGTCTACAATCTTGTCCCTGACATCCTTGGACAGCAATTTGGTCTTTGGCATGGTGGAGAGTTTGGAATCTGATTGTTTGATTGCTCCTGTGGACAGGTCTTTTATACAGGTAACAAAATGAGATTAGCAGCACTCCCTTTAAGAGACTGCTTCTAATGTCAGCTTGTTACCTGTATGAAAGACACCTGGTAGCCAGAAATCCTGCTGAATGATAGGGGATCAAAAACTAAATTCTCTCATGAACATGCAGATCAGTGCATCATTTGTTAGACATGCATTCCTTTTGAATTTTTTGTTGCTATTCTGTCTCTGTGTTACAAAACACCTACCATTTGATTTTAAACTGATAATTTCTTTGTGAGTGGGCGCACATTCAAAATCAGCAGAGAATCAATTACTTATTTCCTTCACTGTACATGTAGCCTTAGGTAAGTATTTTTATTGTTACATTTTAAAATGGATTACATTCGCTGATATTCATTTGAATTCTAGAAAGAGCTGTAACAAAGCTGTCTATGAAATACCATGCTCGAAATGTTACACAACAGGCAAATTGTGTACTAAATACACTGCAATTTAAACTGAAAGAGAGATGCACATGAGGCTAATACTCTGCAAAATATATATAGGCAGTCACACCCATATCCTAATTCTTCGAGCTGAGTGTAGAGCATGGGCTTGTTTCCTCTGTCCTTATATAGTACCTCTTTATTTAAATGTTTTGTGTAATAAGTAAACATACTCCACAATGGATACCATGCAAAGGGGGAGTTTAAAAGATATGAAAGGAAATCTCACCGATGTAACAGGAAACCCTCAATAGCAGATACTTGATGCATAACTCTGCACCCTCATACAAGGTTATTAGGAAGTGTGGCGTCCTGACACTCCTTGTCCTAAAGTGACAACCCTGCTTCTCCATAGATTCAGTATAGTGAGTGAGCGTTGTCACCCTAGGACATGAAGCGTGTACTTTCAGGATCACCAGGTAAAAATATTGAAGAAACAAAGCCCAAAAATGTTACAGCCACCATATCTACTGGCTGTTAAGTTGCAAATACATTAATTTTTTTCTGGGTTTAGATATACTTTAAGTGTAAACCTTAACAATGTATGTACCTCCTTTTTTGCTTTTTTTTCTTTTCGCTTTAGTTCTGTTACAACAAATCACTTTCATTAGTATTTTTATCTGTTAAAGTACAAAAAAAATACCTGTTCGTCCTACCTATTAAGCAGTGATTCTCTGGGCCATCTGCCTGTACTGTTTTCAGTTACCATTGGTCATAAAATTCTCATTTGGGTCCTGAGATCCCAGTGAGGGCTCCATTATTCCTATAGCTGGGACCATACTCCTGGATGCCTGTACCTCCTTGTGTAGCTACCAGGCATGAGAATTAAAAATACCTGTATGCAGAGGGCACAACTAGAATTTTGAGAAAAGGCTGAGCAGCAATGGGCATGGCCAAATAGTGAAGATCTATGAAGTGGCGCTGAAGATCTCTTCCTCTATGGGTTACTTTTTTGGGGAAGAGGTATAGCTGTAAGCAGAGTTTCCCTCAATTTTAAAAAACAAGTGAAAAATATCTGAACACAAAGCTACAGATTACTGAAGATTATTCTAAAGTAAACATTTTTAAAACCACAAACATGTTATACTTACCTGCTCTGTGCAATCATTTTGCACAGAATATCCGCAATCTTACTCTACTTGGGTCCTCCACCGGTGCTCCTCCCCCCTGCAGAGTGCCCCGTGTGTGTGTGTGTGTGTGTGTGTGTGTGTGTGTGTGTGTGTGTGTGTCCCCTAGCCAGTTCTGTGTATCCGACACACAGAACACAGCTTGGCCCTGTCCCCCACTCCCTCCTCACCCTGCTGCTGTCTATGAGCTGGAGGAGAGCTGCTGCTGTTTTGCACATCTCTGGATTGAGATCGAGCTCAGATAAGTATAAGGGGTGGCTGGGTATGAAGCTACTTGCAAAAGGTTTTTTTTTTTACCTTCTATTAGAACTACTTGACGTTTTATGTACAGTTGCAAGAAAAAGTATGTGAACCCTTTGGGATTACGTGGAGTTTTGCATGAATTGGGCATAAAATGTGTTCTGAACGTCATCTAAGTCACAACAATAGAAGAACACAGTCTGCTGAACATAATACTACACAAACATTAGATGTTGCCATGGTTTAATTGCACATAACATGTAAACATTCACAGTGCAGGGAGGAAAAAGTATGTGAACCTTTGGACTTAATAACTGGTTGACCCTCCTTTGGCAGCAATAACCTCAACCAAACGTTTCCTGTAGTTGCAGATCAGACCTGCACAACGATCTGGAGTAATTTTGGACCACTCCTCTTCACAAACCTGTTTCAGTGTAGCAATATTCTTGGGATGTCTGGTGTGAATCGCTCTCTTAAGGTCATGCCACAGCATTTCAATCGGGTTGAGGTCAGGACTCTGACTGGGCCACTCCAGAAGACGTATTCTGTGCTGTTGCAGCCATTGTTTTGTTGAATTACTTGTATGCTTTGGGTCATTGTCCTGTTGCATCACCCATCCTCTGCGGAGCTTCAGTTGGCGGACAGATGGTCGTACATTTTCCTGCAAAGTGTCTTGATAAACTCTGGAATTCATTTTCCCATCAATGACAACAATCTGTCCAGGCCCTGAGGCAGCAAAGCAGCCCCAAACCATGATGCTCCCTCCGCCATGTTTTACAGTGGGGATGATGTTTTGATGTTGGTGTGCTGTGCCTTTTTTTCTCCACACATAGTGTTGTGTGTTCTTCCCAAACAACTCAATCTTGGTTTCATCTGTCCACAGTATATTTTGCCAGTAGTGCTGTGGAACATCCAGGTGCTCTTTTGCAAACTTCAAACGTGCTGCAATATTCTTTTTGGACAGCAATAGCTTCCTCCGTGGTGTACACCCATGTACTCCATTCTTGTTTAATGTTTTCCTTATTGTAGATGTGTCAACAAAAATGTTAGCATGTGCCAGAGATTTCTGTAGGTCTTTAGCTGACACTCTGGGATTCTTCTTTACCTCATGCAGCGTTCTGCGCTGTGCTCTTGCAGTCATTTTTACAGGACGACCATGCCTAGGGAGAGTAGCAACAGTGCTAAACTTTCTCCATTTGTAGACAGTCTGTCTTACCGTGGACACATGAACATCAAGGCTTTTGGAGATACTTTTGTAACCCTTTCCAGCTTCATGCAAGTCAACAATTCTTGATTGTAGGTCTTCTGAGAGCTCTTTTCTGTGAGGCATGGTTCACATCAGACAGTGCTTCTTGAAACCAATAAACCCAAAACAGGTGTGTGTTTTTTAAGGGCAGGACAGCTGTCAGCAACACATCCAATATCATCACACTGATTGGAGTCAAGGTTGGCTCACTCCTGGCTCCAATTAGCTCTGGGAGAAGTCATTAAGCTAGGGCCTCACATACTTTTTCCTCCCTGCACTGTGAATGTTTACATGTTATGTGCAATTAAACCATGGCAACATCTAATGTTTGTGTAGTATTATGTTCAGCAGACTGTGTTCTTCTATTGTTGTGATTTAGATGACGTTCAGAGCACATTTTATGCCCAATTCAGGCAAAACTCCACGTAATCCCAAGGGGTTCACATACTTTTTCTTGCAACTCTACATCTCAATTTTATGCCAGAGTTGAGCTTGATCCTGCCTTCTTTTGGCTCTTTAACCGCTTGCTGCCAGATTACATGATATAAACATCCTGGGCAGCAAATAGTTGCAGCCATGATCCTAGTACTGTTTTTTTTTTTTTTTTTTTTTTTTTTTTTTTTTAAACCTGCAATCAACTTTTCTGTTAAAATGATC
The DNA here is from genome assembly GCF_062004578.1 of Staurois parvus. Taxonomy (NCBI): domain Eukaryota; kingdom Metazoa; phylum Chordata; class Amphibia; order Anura; family Ranidae; genus Staurois; species Staurois parvus. The sequence continues at coordinate 954,061 of NW_028317845.1, forward strand.
AAGTGGCTTTACAAACACTTTATCACTTTTGCAACACTCAGAAGGGGGGTTCCTCTTGCCACCTGCTGCTATTTCCAAACACTCCTGTTCCACTGGAGCAGTAAGGTTGGCTGCCCACAGTGGAGATGGAGGAACATCCATGCCCCCATCTCCTTTGTGATAGGTTTTCATCAAATCCTGTTTCAAAGCTGTCTCTGTTTACAGCCAGGGAAGCATCCGTTAAAATACAATCAGATGCTCTGAAAAGCAGGGGAGACAGCAGGGGTTTAATAGACTCCTGATGTCTCAATGAAGAGTACCTGTCACTGCCCAAAGCTTTCACAGGAGATCTTGTTCACCCCTTGTAATAGCAATAAAGTTTAAAGAAAAAAAAAACAAAAACTAAATAAGAATTTTTACAACAAAAGAAGCATTTTAAACCACCCCCATGCTCATGTGCAAATGCAAACACACATAGGTTTGTATGTAAATGATGATTGCGCCACACATGTAAGGTATTACCTTAAAGGTCAGAGTGAGTGCAATAATGGCCCCCCCTTCCTGACCAGGCCATTTTTTGCGTTATGGCGCTGCGATACTTTGACAATTGTGCGGTCATGCAACGTTGCTCACAAATGAAATTTACATCCTTTCTTTCACACAAATAGAGCTTTCTTTTGGTGGTATTTGATTGCCTGTGCGTTTTTTTTTTTTTTTTTTATTTATTTATTTATTTTTTAATTTTTTGTGCTATAAACAAAATACCATCAATTTTGAGTAAAAAAACATTTTTTACTTTGATATCAAACCCGTCCAATTAAAAAAATGTAAAAAATCAAATTTCATCATAAATTTAGGGCAAAATGTATTCTGCTACATGTCTTTGCTAAAAAAAATCCCAATACGTGTAAATTAATTGGTTTACGTGAAAGTTTATAGTGTTTACAGATGGCCGTGTGTATATATACTGGAATTTTTTTTTTTGTGTGCTAGTAATGGCGGTGATCAGCGACTTAACGCGGGACTGCGGCAGGCATTCTGACACTGGGGGAACTGACTTTATGTCACTGACATCCCCAGTGACACCAATACAGTGATCAGTGCTAACAAAAAGCACTGGCACTGTACTATTGGCACTCGGCAGGAAGGGGTTAGCATGTGGGGCGATCAAAAGGTTAACTGTGTGCTGTTTCACATTATGTGCTGTATGTGCTTTCAACTGTAAGCACACTGCTTTGTATGGCTCTGCTATGCAGAGCCACACAAAGCAGTGCACAGGAACTGACAAGGGAGATAACTATTGTTTACATACAGTTCTCTCCCCCGTCGGCAATACTCGGCGATCACCGGGTGCCAGTGAGTAGTCACCGTCTGGGACTTGATGATTGACAGCTGAGGCCGCACGGGTAGGGCGCGAGTGTGCCCCCTACCCGGAACTGCAAAATTGCATGTGTGTGTATATATACGTGATTTTGCGTACCCATGCCGTCTTGTAGCAGTATTTCTGCTGTAGGGTGGACATAAGCGGTTAAAGCGTCACTTATGGACAATTTTAAGTACTGTAGTTTGTCACCATTTCTTAGGCATGTACTTTTTTTTTTTTTTTTTTTTTTTTTTTTTTTTTTTAATCTTGACATGTTTGGTATCTTAACTTGATGTAACAATATTTCAGATTTTACCAAAAAGTGGGTATTGCAATTTGTGTGCACTAAAATTCAATGTATTTTTTCATGAAAATTTGCTCTTGATAAATACTGTGCAAATATTGTGTGACATAAAAAAAATTGCATTGATTGGAACAGAATCCGCCCCGTGTGAAAGGGGCCTAAAATATATGCATATAAGCATGAACTGCAAAGGTAATAGCAGTATGAGGAGGTACATTTTCAGTGTGAATTAAAATATATTATAGTCTATCTAGTAAAGCAGAAGGCCCAGGAGTATTCTACAAGGCAACGGGATCCAAGTGAGCTGTCATCAACTGGTGGTGAGGTTTACAGGGTCCAACTACAGTATCTCCCAAAATGAATACCAAAATAGTGCATGGAAAAGGGGTCACCTTTGTAGTCACCTGTCTGCAGAGGTATGTTTTAAATAGTTTGTGGGCTGACCTGTATATAAATCTAATGCACAGTAAAAACAGGGTAGCCAAAATAGGAAAAATCAAGTAAAGATATTTAAAATTGAGCTCAAGGTAAGGTGGATGTGCCATTGAAATATATATGGTTGTTGCCTTCCCTGCATCTGGTTCATCCAGTCCTGAGATGCACAGCACAACCAGCACCTCTGCCATAAGTATTTGCCCTGCTTAATCAGCTGCTACTTTAATGACCTGATTCACCTTTAGGTCAAGCAATTTGTTTTACTTCATCCATCAGATACTTACAATCATTTACTAAACCACACTTGAAAAATTACAGCTAAAATCTGGTGACTACAATCATCGTGTCTATTTTTCACTCTTTGGTGTTTAAGAATTCTTCAAATGTCTTTTAATAGTGCTTGTCTCTTTTTGTAATTTATTATATTAATTGTTCTCTTTATTTTGTATCTTACAGCCTTCTTGCCATAACTCAAAATGTCCAAGGTAAGAAAAGTGATGATATGCAGTATGTGACTGAACGTATAAATATATGGGACTTTTCACATTGTCAATTCTGTCTCTGGTTACAGCTCACTTGGCCAGGTTTTGTAACTGCAGTCACTCGCTGACTGGCTAAAATGCTGCAGAATCTTTGGTTAGCAGAGAGGCAGAAGCAAGGCATTGTAAGCAATCAAAATTGTATTGCTTCAGTTCATTAAATGGCCTGTAGCTTGGCGGAAAAAGAGCTAGAGTTAGGATCTCGGGAATAGTAGGTAAGAAGAACCTAAAACAGAAGTATGGCAAAAGCTCTCTAGGGTCACGGAGGGGCAGGCAGAATCGGCTGATATCAGACCAAAGCCTGCTGTCAACTGACGTCACAGAGCTGCTCCAGGATCTTGACCAAATTGTTATGATCTGCCCAGTTACCTGATTGACATCTGGCTCCAGCTGTCAACACTCATCTGAGAGCCGAAGCAGCTGCCCCCACCCTCTCTCCAGTCTGGTGCTTCATAAGGCCTGGGGGGTAGAACAGAGAGCGGTGATTGACAGTCACTGCTCTCTGCTCAGCAGACTCAAGAACTGAGGGATCAGCAGTAATGTGATCGCTCCGTTCTCTGCTTAGAGCTGGAGGGGGACAGCTGCAACATCAGATCGATGCTACATCATAGCAGTGAATATGGATCTGTTGTGTTTTTTGTTTTGTTTTTTGTTAAAAATCCTAAACTACTTTTTCAAGTGGAGTTCCACCCAAAAGTTCCGCTGCCATGTTTAGGACCTTTTGGGGGGGGGGGAGTGAGTGGATACCTGGTTTTGACAGGTACCTACTCCCACTTCCATCTCAGTTGAGACAGAAGTTCATGCCCCCCAGCAGCCCTCTGGGACATTTCACAGGTCCCAGAGGACTGCGGCCCACTCACAAAGCACAACGCGCTTCGCCCATGTGCAGTAGGAAACCAGCTGTGAAGCTGCAAGGCTTTACTGCTGGTTTCCCTTAGTTAGGATGGCAGCGCCAGCACCCGACAGCCAGTTGAAGAATCTGCTCAGGGTGAAGACACCGCCGGATCCCTAGACAGGCAAGTGTCCTAATATTAACAGTCAGCTGCTACAGTATTTGTAGCTGCCGACTCTTAATGCCTTTTGGCAGTGGCAGGGGCCAGAAAATGCACTTTCATTAATTGAAATAATTTACTATGTGCATCCTCTGGCTGCCGCAGACAATGAACAAGCATGCAGTAAATAAAATATGAAAGGCAGAACTCCTTACCAATTATGGTATACTTTTATATTTGTGATAATCCAGTATTACACATACCTACTTTGAGCACTAATACTGCATTAACACTCATAGACCATTTCCAAAATCTCTGCAGAGGCTGATGTCTTTTCTCCACAGCAAAGGGATTAATCATTTTTAAATTGTTCGAGTGCTTGCATTCAGCATTGCCTGAGGCAATGTAAATTAACTAGTCTGCGATCTACCAATATAGCAGCCTTAAAGTGACGCTTTAAAATATAAAGTACTATGTATTCTTAATTTAAAAAAGCACCTCCACTAAGATGGACTATGGGATGTGTAGTGTACGTAGAGTATGACCTCAACTAAACTTGCTACAGACTAACAGAAGTGAGAAAGCGGAGGTTCAGGAGCTCATTGATTACATTGCAAGGAAGAAGATAAACACGGTAAGAAACAATTTATTGAAAAATAGATTAGAAGGCTATTAAGTAGTGGATGTGTGCGGATTATTTTTGGAGAATAAGGATATAGTTTAGTGTCCCTTCAAGTAGGGGCTTTGAGATGTAGAGGCTGTCCGGACACAGCCTCTCATCCCTACTTGAAAGATGAGCAGGTAAGCAGCCCTGAACGCAGACTCTTTGAATTCAGGACCACTCGCTTGCATGGCTGTCCAATTCGGATGAGCAGCCGTGTCTGTGCTACTGCATCCCGATGGACATGAATGGACTGCCTACACGCAGCACCTGACATTTGTGAACTATGGGTGTCGGTGCCTGTCTGAAGGAGGCCTTAGACCCTTTACAATCTAGTAATGGTCCTCACCAGCAACAGAATCTGTAAGATTCCAGTCCCCATCTTTAGTGAAGTGGCTCCCTCACTGTCTGTTGAGCCAGCAAGATATGTTCTTCAGCTGCTCCATTGCTAACAACCAAAATTCTGCTGTGTTTGAGCCAGCAAGAGTGACTGACAAACGGGGGGGAAAAAAAATTATAATTTCAGTTTCAAAAGTTTGATGTACAAAGCTTTTACAGTTGCTTTTCAGGGATTACTAGAGAGCTGTTACACGATAAAGGGAGCAATGAAGTTCATCCGACAGCCTCTTGGCATAGGTACCATTAGACCACTTCAATGTTTATTTAAAATAAATATCCAGTGACGTGTAAAAATTATCAGGTCCTCCCTTGGGGCTCCTCTTCATGGCTTACTTTCGGAATTTTTAGGGGTGGTAGCATAACCTTGCAAGCTAAATTTGAACTGAATATCTTAAAGTGCAACTTCACTCTCTCAATCAACATTGACTATTTTGAATCTTTAGGCTGCTAGGATTAGTAAATCGATGTTTAAACTTTTTTTTTTTTACATTTCTTTAGTTAATTCCTAGTTTCCATGCCTAGTTAAAGGATGTCATACATGATACATCCCAGGAGTCTTCAGGAGGGGAGGAGGGGTTGTCTCAGCTAAGCATACCCTTCTGCATGCATGTCTGAGCTAAGGGCAAATGGATTCCAGGAAGTAATTGCTACATGGAACATCTGCCCGTTTTCTCAATATGGCCACAGCAAAAAAATGCTAGGGGGTGTTTTTCTAGGTGATTTCTCAGCAAAATAAAGCATGGAGTTTGCTTTGAATATTAAAAATTAACTAGCACTTTTGGTTTGTGGCGCTCAGATACATTCTATCCACTTTAACCACTTGCCCTCTGCCCTATAGCAGAAATACTGCTGCAGGGCTGTGCAAAATTGCGTATATAAATGAGATTTGCATTTCTGGGTAGGGGGCGGGTGCACGTGCTGCCCTACCCGCAACGCTATTGGCGGCTAGAGATGTCAATCACCAGGTCCCAGCCAGTGAATCCTGGCCGGCACTCGGTGATCGTTGGGGAAAGCTGACGGGAGAGACCTGTGTGTAAACCACACAGGTCTCTCTCCTGTCAGCAAGGACATGCTGTTATCTCTCTGCACAGCAGAGAAAATACCACCGAAAGAAAGCTCTGTTTGTATGGGGAAAAAAAAGGACATAAATTTAATTTATGTACAGCTTTGCATGACCCCGCAATTGTCAGTTAAAGTAATGCAGTGCCGTATCGCAAAAAATGGCTTGGTTAAGAAGGGGTAAAACTTTGTGGAGGGCAAGTGCGTAAATAAAATTAATGCACGCAGTTTGTCACTGTTTTTTAAAGTGTCTACTTACTGTTGAAGATCCTTCTGCCAGTCTACACTGGGTTAGGATGTTTGAAGAGGCCCTCAGAAAAGGGGTACTTTTTTTTTTTTTTTTTTTTTTTTTAAAAGGTCCACTGCCATACTGATATTAGTATGGCAGGTGGACTGTGTGCTTGCTCCTTCCCTACCATAAAGATGCAAGACAACCTGCTGCATTTTTATTGTACACTACAATGATTTGGTGGTTTGGAATAATTATGATGCATAGCACTGAATGTGACATTCACTGGGTAAAAATGGGTTCCAACAGTAGGAGACCCTTCCCATTGAAGAATAGATGTTGACCAATGTCTGAATGTACAGGTGAATGTTGAATGCGTTTGATAAATAAGCACTGTGCTCAGTAGTTCCATCCACTGGTTCCTGCATTACTACTACTATATGTTCTGTAGTAATATAGGGTCCCAGGAAGGATCCGCAGAGCATAGCAGGGGACCAGGTATCTAATAAGAAAAAAAAAAGTGTGCCCGATTTGTGAGCATTCTACAGGTAGCTGTGTATCTGCAATATAGAGTGTGTGTGAAGGGAGAGATCGGCGTGAACTCTTTGCAGGGAACACTTTTGTTTTTATTTTTTATTCCAGTAGATGGCTTAAGTTTTGTTAGTGCATTTTCAACATGCTCTACTGAATTTATAAATTTTGTATTGGTTACATATCTAAAACTTTTTAACCAGCAGTGTAGATATCGGTGTAGGTGATAAGCCCTGTCATGGTGCATTTGCAGATTTTTGTGTAAAACTCATGAATTTCTCAGGTGAAGTCCTATATCTAAACCCCCACCTCCCAATCTCAGCTGCAGCAGCACAGTGGATACTTTGTAGAGCTTGCTGTAGTTTATTTTATCCATTGTATTCTGACCTTTTCAGGCTGCTCTGGAAACACAATGCTGCTGCTGTTGTATAGTGAATACCTCCCTGCACCTGTGTTTTTTTTTTTTTTTTTTTTTTTTTTCTCAGTAATGTTAAAACATTGCTGTACAGTATTTGACTTCTAAAATCGTTACTGTGTCTTGATAGATCAAAGTCTATTTGCAGAATGTATTGGGGCTCATACATCCCCATCAAAATGTTTCTTTACTGTATGTATTAAGATTTATCAGCAAGAATAAAAATGTTTTTTTTTTTTTTTTTTCTTTATTTCAGCAACAGGCTCAGTTCACGAACCCTGAGAATCCAGGGTATGTTGGATTTGCGAATCTCCCGAATCAGGTTCATCGTAAATCTGTAAGGAAGGGATTCGAGTTTACGCTAATGGTTGTAGGTAAGTGTTCTACAGCATGTTGCAAGTCTAATTCCCTTTTTTAAGAAAAAAAAAAAATTAGATAAGTGAAGCATGAGAAGTTTACAAAGCCTCTAGTCCAGTATATGCATTGAAAGAGATTGGAACATCTGAAGAAGGAAAAACAAATTGCTTGGTTCAATAGTTCTTCGCATCCCTGTTGACAATCTCTTAAAGCAGGGGTGTCAAACTTAATTTCATTGCGGGCCGTATCAGCATTATGGTTACCCTCAAGGGGCCGGTTGTATTTGTAAGACTAGATGTCCAGAGCACCCCACCCCCATTACATCAGATGTCAAGAATCCCACCCCCTCCCTAACATCACCATGCACCCCTTTTTGGGGGCGGAGCTGGAAAGCAGAAAGTGCAGGGTTTGGAGGAGGATCAGAGGAGGAGTAGAGTCAGTTACCAGAATCTGCTGAATGCTGAGACCAGGGGAGGCAGAGATGAGGGGGGCTGCAGCTGCATGGAGAGGTGCAGGATTTGGCAGAAGAGTTCTCTTCTCTCTGCTGCCGACTGCTGAGACAAGGTGGGGGCGGAGACAAGGGGGTACCTGCAGGAGAGGTGTAAGGGCCACATGAAATGGCCTGGAGGGCCAGATTCGGCCTGCGGGCCTTGTGTTTGACACCTGTGCCTTTTAAAGTGTATGTCCAGCCAAAACTTTTTTTCTTTTTTTCATTTTAGATAGAGTAGAGAAGGGTTACAACTAGGGATGCACTGATAATCGGTATCGATGCCAATACTGAGTATTTTCATGACTATTTGTACTCATGAAAATAGTACTGATAACTTTAACTGATACTTTTGCGGTGCGATTTGCGCTAATGGATGCAAATTGCACCACAAAGATTAGCATGTGATTCCTGTCCAAATCACATGCAGGTTCCTCACTGCTTCTGTGTGAACCTTCGCTTGTCATAGCCCGAGTCCACATAGGAGTGGTGTGGGAAACCACCCTGCAGGCATCCCATGCTTACTGTCAGTGGTAGGAGAGAAAGTGGCGGGGATTTGAAATCCCTGCTGCTCTCTTTCTTCTCCTTGCAGCGACAGTTCGTGTTAGATGGCATCTGATTGTTCAGCAGCTCTGCTCTTCTACCATTGACAGTAAGCATAGGATGCCTGCAGGGCGGTTTCCCTCACTGATCCTTTGTGAACTCGAGCCATGACAAGCTTGAGTTCACACAGGAGCAGTGGGGAAACCGCATACAATTTGGACAGAAATTGCATTCCTGTTCAAATTGCATGCTATTCTTTGTAGTACAGAATGTACAGAGTTTATGATTTTGTTGTTGCATCATTAAATGCTACACTTAGAACGGCTTTATCTTCTCTGATTCCTTGGCATAACCAGCAAGGATCACCTGTCATAATCCCTTTTATACACCTTTTGATGAATCCATTGGCAATTTTACATAATTGTTGATGGAGATCATTTTTGGAGGAACCTTAAGTGAATGTCTTGGCTTCTAAAACACAATGTGATATATGACCACCGGAATGGGGTCATATATGTCTGGTGAGTGAGCCATTCATTTGTCTTTGCACCAAGGTGTGGATCTTCTTGTCACCATTATTGAGCCTTAAAAAAGGACTGTTAAACTTTGTTTATTTAGCACGTGGTGGAAGCACAAGGACTTTTTATGGCAATAGGATTCATATATGGTTATGGAATATTTTGTTTGATGAACAGTTCACCAACAGGTTGTCCACCCACAGATAACAAATATCCAGCAATTACATTGGGTTCGTTTTGGGTGAACTCCTGTTTTTTATGCACAGCACCTAGCTATTCATTATTCACATACAAGTGTCACCTTCACTTTTTAGGGGCAGCTGTAAAACCCCCTGGGGGGTAAATATTAAACACCAATTTAATTCTTTATCATTTTTTATTTTTTTATTTTATATCAAGTATCTGGTGCCACAATAATTTATTATTTTTTGAATGTTAAAAATTAAGCAGCATATCACATTCATGAGGCATCAATGCTTGTCAGCCACCTCCATTGATGTCAATGGTATGCTCTGTAAACGCACCTGAAGCAGTTATGACGTGTTAGTGAAGCAATTATAAAGTGATAACTGGGCACTGGGGAAGTGGCAGTGAAGGTTCCTCTATCCCAAAATGTACTGCAAAATAATAGAGAACTAGGACAGGGTAGCTCCAGCCACTTGTTTGTACAGAGCAGCTATGTGGTAACACTATTTGCTTCTGTGTACAGGCAAAAGCATCAAGCCAGCCAACAATACTGCCAGTTAAAAGCAGAGGCACTGAGCATTATTGCCAGTAGCAAAGCTTTTTGTTTCAGCAAAGTTGAGCTGGACCAAGCCAAGTATCAGAGATCAAAGTATACGAATTCATCTTTGCAGTGAATTCACAAAAATGCTGATAATTTCCTCTACATCACTTCTCCTTTGAAGTGATTGTAAAACCCTACATACACCCAGTAAAGTGACTGGCCTTAGGTGATACACAGAGATGAAACAAATCCTCCTATATAAGTTGTAGCTGTGTATCTGCAGTAATTTCTTCTGTAGATCGTTCTGAAAACATAAAGATGAAAGGATTTCTTCTTCGTTCTTGGGGCAGGGAACAGAAGTCTTCACAAATCTGAAAGCTCTGAGCCCTGACTGGATGGAAATGACAAGCCCATCTTTTACACAAGCACAGCTGTGGATATGAGTCATAGGCTGAGTGCTGCAGCTCCCTGCCCATCATCTTTTTAACCACTTTACAACCATGCTATAGCCAAATGATGGCTACAGCGCGGTTGTCCAGTTCTGGGAGGGTGTCATGTGATGTCCTCCTAGAAAGCGCACCCAGCACAGTCTGTGATCACTGTGTCCTACAGACAGAGCTGATCACATGACAAGGTAAAAGGCAAATCGCAGCGGCCTTTTACCATGTGATCAAATGACACAGCTGATCACAAAGTAAATACAGTTGCCGGTTATCTGCAGCACTTTCTTCACGCTGTGACAGCGTGAGGAAAGTACTGCCAATAACTGGCAAGTGTCAGAGGACATCTGCACTGATAATCAGGGCACTGATGATCAGTACCCTGATTATCAGGGCAACCCCAAAGGTGCCCATCAGTGCCAACCATCAGTTCTGCATCATCAGTGCTGCCTATCCGTGGCCATCAGTGCTGCCTCTCAGTGCAGCCTCATCAATGCACATCAGAGAAGGAGAAAATTTACCCGTTGCAACATTTTATAGTAGAAACAAAGAAAACGTTTTATTTTCAAATTGCTCTTTTTTGTTTACAGTGCATAAAGTAAAACACCCAGCTGTGAGTAAATACCACCAACAGAAAGCTCTATTTGTGTGAAAAAAAAAAATTCAAATGCAGTGCAGCCACAAAAGTGCCCACCAGTGCTGCCAGTCAGTGTCCATTAGTGCTGCATATCAGTACAGCATTAGTGCCTCCTCATCAATTCTTGCTAGTGCTGCCTATCAGTGCAGCCTCATCAATGAACATCAGTGAAGGATTTGTTTTTATCGTGCAAAGAATAACCCCCCCCCCCCCCCCCATTCCCAGTGGCAATTAAATACCACCAAAAGCTCTGTTTGTGTGGAAAAAATTTATAAAAATGTAATATCTGAAAGCTGAGAATTGGCCTAGGCAGGAAGGGGGTAAATGTGCCCGGTAGGCAAGTTGTTAACTCTTGGTGTCAGAAAAGCTGCCAGAAGTGACTCATGCCAATAACGGAGGAACCAGGCAGCAGAAAGAAATGTCACTCATAGTTTTGGCGAGGGACACGTACACAGTATAGTAGTATGTGCTTTTTATTATTTCATGTCTGAGGTTTGCAACAACTTTTAAGTACTTCCCATTAGAAAAGCAAATCTTCCACGGGCATTTATCAAGCATTCTTAAAGCCTTTTCAAGGCTTCATAAACAAAGAAAACCATATCATAAATGTTATAGGCGTGTTAATGAACATTGCTTTATTCTTCACAATCAACACAACTGAATAAGACCTAAGAGTGATATGCCATCTTTTTTTTTTTCTTCCTTTTTTTTTTTTTTTTTTCCTGCTGATGCTTTAGTAGACGGGAACTCTCGAACAGCAACATAGACACTTTTTAGTGGGTTCAAGAAAGGTTAGAGCCCCAGTTGTAAATTTTCTCTCCCTTTACTGTTGAATCCGTTGAAAGAAGGACATGAAGTGAAAAAAAATCCTGAACTCTGAATAGCAGTACAGGAGTTTTAATCCTTCCACATGCTATTAAAAACAAGACAGCTACTTTATAGCTTGATATTCACTTTTTAAAGCCCAATTGCAGCCTAACCTGATCCAAACTGAAATGACACAATATGACAAACACTCTTCATTTCTGCATCCTTCTGTTCCAGTAGCAATACTGTATGAAAAGAGAAGGCACCTAACACATGCATAATTTGAAGTCTGTTTTTTGCCTGAACACCAGGATCCAGTCAACAGACATGCATGATTCTTTTGTTATAGCAGCCATCAGTTTCCAGCTGGTGCTACAGAGTAGGTAATGTGTGGACAACCTATAAACTTCTGGACCTGCCCTTACAGTTCAACCTGTGCAACGCTGTAAATCATGTAGTTCTCTTTTCACTGCTAAATATGAATGACTATTATCTCCAAAGGCTAATTCTGTATAATTTATGGTGTTATATAATATAAGAGTAAATTATGACAATGTGTACAGTGAGAATGACAGTTTTTTGTTCCAAATAGAGAAATTAAACTTCCATACGGATGTGCAAATTATTTGATTTCTGTTTTTCTTAGCTTATTTTTTGTTTTTTTGTTTTTTTTTCTTCCTTTTGGACATCATGGTTTATACCTATTTTGAGGTTTGCTGCCTTTATCTTCATTGGAGAAATATATCCCATCAAGTCTGAATTTGAAAAGCATGGGGTGTGATGAAAAACTCTCCAGCTTAGACATAGATATAATCACATATTCTGTTTTTAAGAGTGGAGAAGGGTAGAACTTCTCATGGTTTGATTGCTGTTTGTGCCCCTATTGTAAACATTTTACCTGAATCTTTTGTGTCACCAGACCAGGAACTGGGAAAGACGTTTTCTCCAATGAGATTCATATTTAAAGCTGAACTTTAGGCATATCTAAATGTGTGAGCAACACAAGAATCCATGCACTTCATGTACTGGCAAGAAGCATGCTGACAGGAGGAGAAAGCAGTGTGCCAGAGAGGAGCTCATCACTGTGCTGCTTCTGAATTCACTGTCCAGTAACAGGCTGGGGTCTCTCCAGGAGGATCTGGGCTCAGATAAAGTGGGTTGAATGATGCTGGCCATCAGACTAAGGACCTCTAGTTGCAGAGAACATCTAGTCTCTTTTCTGCTAATTTGTTTGAATGTAGTAGTACTCTCTACACTATATTTCCAAAAGTATTGGGACACCCCTCCAAATCATTGGATTCAGATGTTCCAATTGCCTCCATGGTCACAAGTGTATAAAGTCAAGCACTAGGCATGCAGACTACTTCTACAAACATTTGTGAAGGAATGGGTTGCTCTCAGGAGCTCAGTGATTTCAAGTGTGATAGGTTGCCACCTGTGCAATAAGTCCATCTGTGAAATACTTTTGGCAATATAGTGTATGCAGCTTACTTTAAACATACCAAGTCCTAAAACCCTACAAAGTCATTTAAAAAGTTAGAAATAAAATCTGATTTGTAGATGCACCAGAAATTCATCTAGTATTTCGTAAGGTTCTTCATAACTCATTTGTTGTAGACAGACAAGAATATCCAATAGGTCTATACAGGTATCTTTGTGGAAAGTGGACCCTTCTCAATGACAATTGTTCATAGATGGATTTTAATGGCTGAAGATGTCTGAAACTGACTGCAACTAATCACTTTTTTGTAATGATATGTCTTTGGCAAAACACCTGGATTATGGGTCATCTGAAATGGTTGTAATTGATTGAAAAATGTCTCAATTGTCACTATCCCAGAAGACTATATAATAAGTGGCCTTTTTGTTCTCTGCAAAGATGGTCAATACCAGCAATTCTCAAATGCACCACTCCACCAATGAACTGCCTTTCATGCAAGGTTTTTTTTATTACAATGTGATAATGACAAGTAGTAATAGAACATATTTGTATGTATAATGGGTGTTCTGTAAACAACACTTTTTGCAATCATCAAAATTAACACACACGTTTAAATGTAACCATGGAAAAACTGGCATGGGTAGGCAGATTGATGTATAATTAATCCCCACCTCCCCATCTTTCCCCATCCCCAGTGGACCACAATATTTGGCTGGATTATTTTTAGGAGTTCATTCTGTAATATGTCATGGTGTTTTTCTTCAGGTGAATCTGGTCTGGGGAAATCCACGCTTATTAACAGCCTCTTCCTAACTGACTTGTATCCTGAGCGCGTGGTGCCCGGTGCAGCAGGTAACTGAACTGTATATTTATTCAGAGCAACATTGGTGGACATATGTGTCAATGTTTCTGCATTTCAGGATAGTTTAAATTATTTTATGATTTGAGAGAAGTGTGTGACATCTAGCTAGACCTTTAACTTTGCATAGTTTCACAATTCTTTTTTTTTTTTAACCTGGCCTCCTGTAAGAGAATCAAACCCATTCTTGCGCATACCAGACAGCTACTTGCAGCAAACCATTAAGTGACTTAAATCTTGTTCTCTGCACTGGACAGCACCATAGCACAGCTAAGATGCCTAGGTATCACTGAAATGTTTGAGTCTGTTTGGCTTGAAGTTCTGCACCTTCTTGCTTATGTTTTGTATTTTTTTTTTTTTTCCAATTTGTTGTTCCTATATTTGGTTGGTAGTTTCAATGTATTGCAATTGAAACCTACGGCAGCAAAAAGGTTGCTAAGAGCAGCAAAACTTCCAGTTCCCAAATGTGTATGCCTGCTGGTTGGTGTATATCAAAGTTGGGCATCAGAGAAAACTGCATGGAGACGATGGTTAGAAAACTGTATTCCCTCTACTACCTGATGGTTCAGTATAAATCAATGTAGGCCCATGTTTTCCTTCGTAAGAAAAGGCTTCCATCTTGCCACTGTACCCTATAGCCCAGACATATGAAGAATAAAGGAGATTGATGTCACATGCACCACACAGCCAGTACTTGACACATATTCCAGCAGCTCCTTTAATGTTGCTGTAGGCCTCTTGGCAGTTCTTGGGACATACAGTTCTTGGTGATGTCACTGTTGCAACATATTTTCTCCACTTAATGGTAACTGTCTTCACTGTGTTCCATGCAGGTATGTACTGACTCCTATTTAACATGATTTTGAAAGTGATTGCTTAGTTATGAACACAGCTACCCCCCCCCCCCCCCCAAAAAAAAAAAATTGTTTATTTTTCAGTTGAGTTGTACAGTTTATAGGTCACATTAAATGTGGATAAAGTTAGAAATGATTTAATCTTTGTCTCATTTTTAAACATGACAGAAACCTGACATTTTAACAGGGGTGTGTAGACTTTTTATATTGTGTTTTGTATACACACTAAACAACCATTTTTAGTTATTCCTCATAATACTTTAAACAGTGTAGATTATGCCTTTAACATAAAGCCAAGATAGAACATGTTACAATGCAAGATCTGTATATAAACGTGATTCAAAAAGTTATAATCAGCTTGCTGCTTTCACTGGTTTGTTTTTCTGTCAGTAGAATTCCCTAATAATTTAAGCTTAGAAAGAAATATGAGAACAACTTTACTAGTCGCCGTAAACCCACATAATCAAAAATCCCATAATATCTTTACATGTAACATGTCATGTCACCGCACTTCATATCATTGTCTAAAGCAGAGCTCATATTCCCAGCAATAAGTCACAAATGGAAGTGATCTGGTGCTGTAGAGTTGCTTGGGGAGCTGGTTATGGTCTCCCCTGACCTAATTCAGACCTCACAAAAAGGCCCTTTAAAAATGTATTTAGAAAAAAAAAAAAACCTTTCCACATTAATGTTCAAGCAATAACTTTGACTGCTGTTGTGTGAGCATCAAATATAATGCTATCTTTACACTACACCAATAAACATCATGCTCTTACACACTGTGTGTACAATTATTAGACCAGTGATTATTTTGACCAAATCATAATTTTTATGCATATTGTCCAACTCCAAGCTGTATTAACTTGAATGCTTATGGGATTTAAGCATACAGTGATTAATAAGTATTAAAGACATCCCCATTTTTCTCGGTAAATGTTTCTAAAGGTGCTATTGACAAAATTTTAAATACATTGTCAGTAACAACCCATGCAATCCATTCATACAAAGAAACAAAAAACAAAGTTCTGAAATTAGGTTATGTGTAATGGAATGACACTGGGAAAAAATATTGAACACGCTAACTGAAGTTTATTTAATACTTTGTACACAGTCCTTTTGTTAATGACTGCTTCTAAAAGCCTCCCTTATGGAGAAACTAGTTGCATGCATTGCTAAGGTGTGATTTTGGCCCATACGTCCACACAGTCTTCAGACTTTTGAACGTTCTGTGGGCTTCTTCTGTGATCTCTGATCTTTAGTTCTTTCCATTTTCTATTGGATTTAAGTCAGGTGATTGACTGGGCCATTCTAGCAGCTTTTTCCTTCTTTGAAACCAGTTGAGAATTTCCTTGGCTTTGTGTTTGGAATCATTGTCTTTCTGAAATGTCCTCCCTTGTTTTATCTGCATCATCCTTCCTTAAGTGATATGAAGTTTGCAGTACCATATGCTGAAAAAACGCCTCACACCGTGATGTTCCCACCTCCAAACATCACTGTTGGTATGATGTTTTTGGGGTGATGTGCAGTGCCATTTGACCTCCAAACATGGTGTGTATTATGGCATCCAAAGCGTTTAATTTTGGTCTCATCTGACCAGACTACATTCTCAGTATTTCACAGGCTTGTCTAAATGTTGTGCAGCAAACTTTAAATGTGCTTCAGTATGCTTTTTCTTCAGCAATGGAGTCTTGCGTGGTGATCATGTATACAGGCCATGGTAGTGTGCATTTTTGTTTTATTTGAAACAACTGTACCTGCTAATTCCAGGTCTTTATGAAGCTCTCCACATGTGGTCCTTGCCTCTTGAAGGTGAAACAGGAAGGCGCTTCTAAGTGCAGTATTCCAGGTCAACTTTAATAAAAAGCAGTTAAAACCACTTACAATGTAGTAGTACAAACAGGCTCTAATGTAATCCGTCAGTAGCAGGGCTCTGTCCTCTGAGCAATGGAGCCACTGTGCCAGCCAGCAGCTGCAAGGGGAGCTTGAGGAGAGGTGTTTAAAGATGGCCTCCACTCTGTTCGGACTGCTGGCGCACATGCTGGACCGCTTGCTGTCCACGGACCGCAAGTGACGTGAGCATGGAGTGGTGACGCATTTTGGAGCATGAGCAGAGCTCCTTCTTCAAGACCATTGTCCAGGCTTAGGGAGAGCCAGTTAAATAGGGTAAAGAGGTGGGAAAAGGGGCGGTCAGTGGTAAGGAAGGTACACGCCTTCCAAAGACCAAGCTGGATGTAAATACGGAGCAGAATATTTGGTGTGAAACAATAGGAGACTGGGAAAGCAAGAAATAAAAAAAAAAAAACAGAGAAATAAAAACGAAACTATGTTTGTAAGGACTGATTGGGGGTGTATAGCATATTGAAGAATAGTTAGAAAACTGGATTTGAACATTATCTAAGACGATATATAAAGACAATAATGTAATTATAATTACAATTGAGAGATGGGTAAGAGGGAAAAGAGGAATGGGGGGAATTGAGTGTGCTGTTGGGTATCTGCTGTGGTGTGACAAATGATACATAGGTAACCTGGACATATTAGAATATAAAAATTATAGCCAAGAGGTTACAACATAATCATAGCACATAAGTACAGTCTAAACAAACGATAACTACATAAATGCGTGTGTGTAGCCGCAGGCAGAGCTGAAACAATATGCGTGTGCAAAGACACATGCACACAAGCACGCGCATGTATGCACACAAATGCCCAACCCCATATAAACATGCATTTACACATGCAGGCATAATGCCCAGCACAAAACAAATTGTACGGTACTATAGGATGGTATGGATTTCAAGGTCCTCATTCAGACCAGCAGGAGATCGTAAATCCAATAGGTCTCCCTATGGCATAAGTGTTGGAATTTCTCGGCTCGTGGGAGGTCAGTGGACATGGCTTCAATTATCCAGACTCTTAGACCCTTAGTGGATTTACTATGTTGTTCTGAGAAGTGTCGGGGGACACTGTGCTTGTTAATGCCGTCTTCGATAAGGCAGCGGTGTTCCCCAAACCATTTATGCAGGGTACGGATGGTTCTTCCTACGTAATAAAGACCACAAGGACAAGCCAAACATGATACCACAAACTCAGAAGAACATGTGTAAAAGGCAGGGATCTTATATGTTTTACCTTGAATGTCTTTTTGGCCATGGTGGCCAAATGGGCAGGTTAAACAGAGTGGTTTATTGCATCGGTAGATGCCTGTAATGGGGAATAAACTTAGGGGGGCACAGACAACTCTACTGATTCTTTTCACTCCTCTGTCAGAAATTTTGCGAGGAGCACCTGGTCACGGCTGATTTGTGGTGAAATGACGTTCTTTCCACTTCCCGATTATGGCCCCAACTGTGCTCACTAGAACATTCAGACGTTTACAAATCATTCTGCAACCAATGTCATCAGTATGTTTTGTAGCAATAAATCTGCAAAGGTCTTGAGAAAGCTCTTTGCTTTTACCCATCATGAGATGTTTTTCTCGTGTGACACCTTTTTTTTTTTTTTTTTTTTTTTTTTATAGGCCATCAGTTGAGACTGAACCAGCTGAAATTAGTTTGCATTGACAAAGGGCATGATTGCTTTATAATTACTGATAGAGTTCAGCTGGGATCTTAGATTTCCATGCTTTTTTGCACCTCCCTTTCTTCATGTGTTCAATACTTTTTTTCCCTGTGTCATTTCATTTTATTATAACTTAATTTCTGAACGTATTTGTTTTGATTTCTTTGTATGTATAGGTTGCATGGGTTGTTACCGACATGTGGTGAAAAATGGTGACTTGTTCAATACTTACATTTTTTACCCACTGTATCCGGTGTTGTGTATTTGTGTAATGAGGGAGGGTGTCTCCTAACAAGATCAACACCCTATATCAAATAGGCAGCTTCTTTTCCTCAGACAAAAGGAGCCAGAAAAAAAAGATTTAACTGACTCTGAAAAGTCAAAAATTGTAAAGTCTTTTCAGAGGGAGGCAGCAATCTTTAAATTGCTAAGATATTGGACTGGTATCGCAGGATCATCAAACTTTTTGTTGCAAATAGTCAACAGTGTTGCAATAAAAGTGTTGAGAAAAAGACGCAAATTAACTGCAAAGATTTGAGAAAAATCAAATGTGAAGCTACCAGGAACCAATTATCCTCCAGTGCTGTCATATTCCAGAACTGCAACCTACCTAGAGTGCCCAGAAGTACAAGGTGTACAGTGCTCAGAGACATGGCCAAGGTAAGGAAGGCTGAAATCCGACCATCACGGAACAAGACACATGAGTTGAAATGTCAAGACTGGGCCAAGAAATATCTTAAGATATGGATTGATGAGATGAGAGTGACTCTTGATGGACCAGATGGAAGGGCCCATGGCTGGATCCATAACGGGCCCAGAGCTCTACTTCGACTCAGATGCCAGGTGGAGATGGGGTGCTGGTATTATTAAAGATGAGCTAGTTGGACCTCTTCTGGTTGAAGATGGACTCAAAATCAACTCCCCAACTTGCTGCCAGTTTTTAGAAGACACGTTCTTCAAGCAGTGGTACAGGAAAAAGTCTGCATTTTTCAAGAAGACCATGATATTTATGCAAGACAATACTCCATCGCATGCATCGATGTACTCCACTGCGTGGCTAGCCAGTAAAGGCCTTAAAGATGAAAGAATAATGACATGGCCCCCTTCCTCACCTGATTTAAACCCTATTTAGAACTTGTGGGCCCTACTTAAACGGGACATTTATGGTGAAGGAAAAACAGTACAGCTGTGGTTGCTGCTGCAGAAAAAGTTGTTCAACAGATCAAGAAACTGATAGACTCCATGAATGGAAGGCTTATGACTATTATTGAAAAGGGTGGCTAAATTGGTCCCTGATTATTTTATTTATTTTATATTTCAAATGTTTATTTGTAAATTTTGAATTGTTTATTATTGTCACTTTAACAGATGAAAATGAACAAGTGAGATGGGAAATTGTTCGTTTTTCATTTAGCTGCATAATAATTCTGCACATTAAGTTGCCCAATAATTGTGCACACATATTCTCATAAGAAAGCCAAAACCCCACTTTTGCTTTCTTAAATATTCAGATTTGAGATTTATTAACATTTTAAATTGACCGACCGCACTATAGTTGTTCAATACTGAAATTAATCCTCAAAAATACATCTTGCTAATAAATGTGCACACAGTGTGTGCGCAACATACAATGTTTATCTGTTGTGTATCTGTAATTTGAATACAAATTCTATTTTGTGGCCCTTTTGATACATCAGGAGACGCATTTGAGGCCCTCTGTGTTTTACCAAGTTGACCACCACAGCTTTTAGATATTTAGCAATGAGTGAGAGCCATGCTATATTCTCACCCCCATTCAATCATCATTGACACTTGAAGCACATGAAGGAAAGTGTTTACAGCTTTGAATTATAACAAACTAAAAATACTGAAAGGAACACAGTAGCCCCACACGGGTTCTTTTTTTTTTTTTTTTTTTTTTTTCTGAAACTTGCTTGTAACTTATTTATGCTGCGTGGTCATTTTCGAGGCAAATATTGCTTGATGGAGTTTGACTTGCCAAGATGCGTTACAGATCACGTTATCCTGGGAACATCTTTTCAGAATATGTAGTTTGCTCATTATATGTTTGCTTGAAGCTTTGCTGTCATCCATGCTCACATGCTTTCATCTCTGTGTGATAGATAAGATTGAGCGTACAGTGGAGATTGAAGCATCCACTGTGGAGATAGAGGAGAGAGGGGTAAAGCTTCGTCTTACAGTGGTTGACACTCCAGGCTATGGCGATGCTATGAATTGTGAAGACTGGTGAGTACAGTGTGCAGGCTTCTAGAAGCACATGTTGATGCATCTTTAGAATGAAAACGTAACATAGCTGGGGGGTAGTTCAACATTCTATTAGTCACTTCAAATAGACAAAATTTTATATTTTACTCCATCTTGGTTAGACATCTGCCTTGGGCAATGGCTAAAATCAAATGGTGAGGTGCAGATAATCAGTAAACGTTGCAATCATATTTAAATTAGAAAGTTACCAGTACCTTTCATCTGCATCTATATAATCTGTTTGTAGACACATTCATTTGGTTTCTTACACTGCTTTCTGAGCAGGTCACATTCTCTGTTCTCACTGTTGTGCTCTGTGCAAATGTCTGTTTCTGCTGCAAAGTCTACCTTTTTAGCAGAAATGATTTATTTAATGTCCCTTTATAATCTTTTTAAATATATAGACCTGAAAGTACTTATCAATTTGTAGACCATGCAAAGGTGTAGACATCAGGGGTGTGGAAATTTTTTTTTTTTAAAAACTACTCGTCCAAGGGACTAAATCAGGGTACCAATCTACTTGTCCCTCATGACAATCTACTTATGATACATTTTTTTTTTTTTTTTAACCAAAACTGTTTAAGGCTGACCATCCCTTCACTCAGCAATCCCACCTCTGACCATCTCTACAGAGGTGGCATGCGGAGCGTGGGGATGGTCAGAGGTGGAGTGTGGGGATGGTCAGAGGTGGAGTGTGGGGATGGTCAGAGGTGGCATGTGGAGTGTGGGGATGGTCAGAGGTGGCATGCCACCTCCTGATTATCCCTACATTCAGCAATTCTAAAGTACAATGCTGTGTGTGGATGTGGCAGGTGGAGTAAATAAGTAGTAATAGGACAGAGTTTGATGTGTGTTGCCATTGATATGTCCTGTATGGTGGTCCGGGTCCTGACATCACCTGCCGTGTGTGTTCTGCAGCAGAGTATATGCAGACAGAGGGATACAAATGAAGAGGAGAGAGAGTGCTGAGGTGAGGGGTGCGGGAAGGGCAGCTTGTCAGCGTGTCCCAGGAGGAGAGTAAGAGAAGTGTGGGAGTGGCTGGGACTGAATGGGGCTGCCGAACTGAGTTGATGGGCTGAGGGAGCTGCTGAGCTAGTGAGAGGCTGGCGGAGAGGGGACTGTCTGCACGGGACAGCAGCATGGATGAGTGGAGAGCCTGCTAACTCTAGTGTAGCATGAAGATCTGTTCATGCTTCACCGGTGTCCGCTCTGCAAAATAAAAAAATTTAAACCCTGCTGCTTGCTCACTACAGGGCTAAATGTAAATAAAAAAACACCTGCCTGACTCCCCAGAACTACATGTCCCAGGCAATGGGCGATTGATTATGAATTGCACATTTGCATATCCCTGAGACATGATTTAGAGCTTTATTGTAGCTAATAACTGTGTACTTTGCTGGTAGGTGTTGCTTAGTATCGCACACATTTCATTGTTCACCTAGGAATACAATTCAAAGTGCAGCTGTAACCAAACTGTGAACATTTCAATATGACATATCCTTAACAAGGCAAAATGAGCTTTAAAACAATCCCTCACTGACCAAAGTAGATGCAGGCACTGTGGAACAATTCATTCTCAATATTTGTAGGGGAAGTCATACAAGAGCGCTATGTGCTCTCCCTTTTGCTGTTCAATTACGAAACCTTTTCAGAGAACTGCCTAGTCCCTGTGAAAAGGTTTGTTGCATGGCTGTCGTGTTTTTTTTGTTTTAACTACAGTACTTTAGAATGGTTGACTTGGAAATTAGTAAGCAAATGTAGCATTCAGAGTTCAGTCTGACTGCCAGACAAGTGGCATTTTCAGGAGGAGAGCCATTAATGGCAACAAGTAATGTTTTCAGGGAATTGTGTTTAAAAGCTTTTGGTAAATTTAATTTTGTCTGTGGTGAATTCATTTAGCTACTATTGTAAGTCTGCTGCAAGTGTGGCAATGTTCCAACACAATGCACATTGGTTTTTATTTAGTTCTAATGCCTCTTAATTGCACTTATGTCTTTGTATACAACCTATAGCCATTGAAGCATCTTCTGGATAGGGCTGCAACAATGTTGGAGGAAGTTGCTTTCAGAAATTGTCCTTGGTCCTAGAACTCGTGAACTGTGGGCACCCAGAGTCAGACCCGGAATAATATAAACCTTGTTTTGTCTGATGTTCCTGGGCTCCATGCATATGAAGGATGCAGCTTGTGAACACAACTTACAAATACAGGGGAGACTTCTCAATTAAATTGCATGCAGAGGAAAGGAGAAGTGGATAACTGGAATGTTACACTAGGTCAATGACCTATATTATTTAAACAGAGCAAAAAGGTTTTAGGGAACTAGTCCAGTTCCTCAGTTTTCCTGCTGAGAATGTTGCTGTTCTGAAAAGCTGTGTTGGCGTTTTTAGTAGTATAGTTTTTGGGTCCTTTTTTTAAAGCATCTGTCTGCAGCTGGTCATTTCTTTGCCTTGGTAAGATTGTAACATTTCAACTTTGATATTAACTTTTTCATATGTGCTGAGGCTGGATATGTTTTTCGATGTGCACTTTCTATTTACCTAACTATGTGCCAATACATGAGCCAGCAGAACAGCAAGAGTGTCTGCAGCTATATTCTGTTAATCTTGTCTAATACCAGTATTGAACTAAAACACAACAGATTTTCAGTAAAATATTCAAATGAGCCCTTTTGCGGAGGTGGAACATTGCAATTAAAAACCGGTTATGGATTTGTTTTGTGAAACCGTGTACTAGGGGATGTTTTCCATTGGACCAGTTTAAAATCTAGATAATGAATGTGTACATAAACATTTTTAAAAGAATAGATCCACTTTTGCTATTAAATTTGAGCACACCCCCACCCTCCCCCTACCCACTTTTTGTTTATAGTTGTTTGTTGCAGGCATTTGGCCAGAGTGCAAGCTACTGCTTTTCCCATATTAACATACAAGAAAACAGACCTTGAGACCTTTGGCCTGACCATATTGAAACATAGTGCACAACTGATAATGAAATCTACTAGCACAGTACAGACAGGGTTTATTATGGTAAACATTAACCCTCCAGCCCCTTCATTAACATTACATAAGGGGAAAACATCAGTTTAGAAGATTTCAGAAAAGAGTAAAATTTATAAGAAACTATTTAAAAAAAAAAAAGTTTCTTCTTTCTAGTTATGCTGTGTAAATGGGAATATGTTACAATTATAATGTAATTGTTATTCCAGTCTGGTGGTAATACATATAAAGCTAAATTCCAGGTATGGATCTTTAGACAGATTTACATTGGGCCAGCTTGGACCAATGTAACTATGCATGTACTATACATGGCTGAATTTCCCCCCCCCCAACCTGGAATTTATCTTTTTAAAGGTCTGCTTAACGCAGCAGACAGCGATCCCCTAAGATCTAGTGGTGTACTATTCCTCAGCATCTTAGCATCCAATGCAGAGTCCAGGTTTCTGCATTGATCTTGATGACTGGGGACATTAGACCGCCGGAGTATAGGGGGGAAGAGTCTGCAGGGAGTGGTCCAGCATCTCAAAGAAGCCACTCTTAATTGGGGGTCATATGATTCTGGTAAGCCTCCCTTTGTTGTATACTGAGGTGCTGTGTGGTTCATCATTAATTTTGGTGGCGTTCTGACATCCACATCTGTCATTTCTCTCATAATTGAACCACTGAATTCAGTTTTTGGCTTCCCATTTGGATTCCTTTTATTTTTTCAATTTCTGGTGACACATAATAGTTTGATATATTTGCATTGCACTATTGTATTGCACATACATTTTAATTTGTTTTAGCACTGCACTATTGTTTTGTGAGCCCTGAACCAATGTTCTCTAGGAACAAAGCTACCAGGTTATGACCACCTTGTACTGTCTATGCACAGTTCCCATTGCCTCCTGCGAGGACCTGAACAAGAGTACAGCTTGTACTGACTACTCCCTTCCCTTCAGAATAGGAATGTGCCTTCTATGAGAAAAATAAGGATACAAGAAGTGGCCTTAGACAGCAGATGTCATGTATATAAACTAAGTATTTTCTTTAATTAAACTTTTTTATCTTTTGCTTTCTCAGTTTCAGGCCCATTATTTGCTATGTGGATGACCAGTTTGAGAGATATCTTCATGACGAAAGCGGTTTAAATCGGCGGCACATTGTGGATAACCGTGTCCACTGCTGCTTTTACTTTATCTCCCCATTTGGCCACGGGTATGTAAAGGTCATCTTCATTTGTCCCTATTGTCACCTCTATACTAATGAGTAGCTGTTGATGTCTCCATACAATTAACAAAGTCTGTAAACACAAATCCATATGTCAATATGTATATACATGATGATGTAAATAGACACGCATAGAATTGATTATTTTTAAATGGCAAGTTCCCATATACATATTCTAATATAGTTGCATCTCTTCTCAGTTTGAAGCCGCTTGATGTGGAGTTTATGAAGGCATTGCACAATAGAGTGAACATTGTTCCTGTTATTGCCAAAGCGGATACATTGACTCTAAAGGAACGGGAGAGGCTGAAGAGAAGGGTAAGAACTGTAAATTTACACCATCTGTGGAAATTAAAATGCAGTTTACATGTGAAGCAATTCTCAGTGACATTTACAAATGTGCATGTAATTGTGTCCATATCTGCAAAGAAAATGGACCCTGGACACTGACGGCTCTGCAAACAAATCCCTCTACCACCTTAAAGGCATAGTTCACCTTTTGCAAAAATAAATGCACCAACATTAAAAAAACGATTTGCATTGAAGCCTGCAGATCGTTGCAACCACAATCATTGCATTGTGGGGTCCAAACACAGATTCCTGGAGGCTCTTCTCCCAGCCCCAGGTCCATACAGAGGTGCTGACCTACTGCTATGGGGTTGGAGGAAATAAACTGAAACTAGTGCGGTGGCGGCACTTGTGTTCCATGTTAAATCTAAAAGTCTGTCTGCTTTGGTGGCAGATGGGATTTGTGTGTGACAGAACCCTTTTGCGGTCCTAACTACTCTAAACCCCCAAACTGCCAGCATTAAACTCAAAGATAAAAAAATACACACAAAAAACCACAACCAGTGTCAAAAAAAAATAGTGAAAACAATGTGCATAAATCTGTGTCTGTGCGCAAATATTTATTGGACAATGTAATCTCCATAATATAGTGATCCACCAGGACAGAATTTTTGAACACCATGTGAATATTACTATGTAGATCATATTATGGAAATCATGGGTGGTGTTCCGTGCAAAGTTCCAGCTGCAGTGGGAAATTAAAAATTTAGCAACATTGTTAACACCACTGCTAAACATGACTACTTCCTGCTCAGGGCTCCTGATTGTTAAGTAGCGAACAGCCACCAGTGTCCTAACAACCAGTGACTCATCCCTGCCCCGCTTATTCAGCTATCAGTGTTGGGTTCCTCCCCAAAATTCATACCAGGCTCCTCAGGTCTGCTATGAGTTTTAAGGGGTACTCCAAAAAAAAACGGCTAAGGGAGAGCCCGACATTCCATACCCGACCCTTATCCGAACATGCCGCCTGACTGACAAAGAAAGAGGGGGACAAGTGCGACCGTCCCCTTCCTACTAGGCCATCTTCCCTCATCCCTGGGAAGGTCCTCTTCCCCCATAACTCTGGCCCAGTGGTTGTGGGGGGCCTCTGTTAAAAGGGATTTTCAGATTCTGATAAGCCTCCTGCACAGTGAGAGGTTCCCTCAATACCGCAATTCCCCATGTTAATAATAAAGGGGGGCTCAAAAAACAAGTAAATAGACATATTCACAGTCCTATGATATAGCTCACTTCCATTGTCTAGCAATACAGATCTGCATCTGTTCTAATGAACGATGGCCGCCAACTGTTGTCCCATCTGATTATGTCACTTTACTGGCACCGAATGACATCTCCTTCCTGTTCCCAACTGCTAAAGAAAACAAAGGAGGGGGATCTCCCTGGTGACATAATTTACAAACATGGACATGTCCATATTAGGTCTGCAGCATTACCCCCTTAAAGGTTGCTTAGTAATTTTTGGGTTCCCTGTCAGTCTGAACCTCTTGTTGAAAGCCCAACCTCTGCTGATACCCCCATGCTTTCATGACCAAAATAAATCCCAACTGGAAAATGGACACTCTCACAAGTTAATATAGACCAATATGAAGTTTATATTGGAAATAAAGGTAACGGTCAAAAAGAACAAAATGACACTGATTTATGCAGCAAATATAATCACTCTTGGTAATTGTGAGCAAAAGTAAAGACATTCTGAAAGCAGGCCTGCCAACAGTTAT
Organism: Staurois parvus; assembly: GCF_062004578.1. NCBI lineage: Eukaryota > Metazoa > Chordata > Amphibia > Anura > Ranidae > Staurois > Staurois parvus. The sequence goes on from NW_028317845.1 coordinate 980,735, forward strand.
TGTTGCTTTCCTGTGAAATAATCCACTGCCTCCAATCTGAGGGCACTGCTGAATCCCCAGTAAGCAGGAACAACTATCATGAAACCGATAAACACGCTCTGGGTCCTTACAACTAGATGCCAAGGATTAGATGTGAAGGAAAGAGAATAATCAGCTGTTCTGTCCATGTGAGTGACCCTGAATGGCAGGCCACTGCCATCTAATGTCCGTCTTAATGTATTACCAGTAACGGTTACAAGTCAATGGCATGTATTGATTTCAGTGTTCTAGTCCTAGGAAGAAGTCTACACCCATTGGTTAGGTCAGGGCTTGAAATTTCCACTCGCCTGCTCGCCAATGGCGAGTGGAAATTATGGTGGGGGCGAGTGTGTCCCCCAGGGCCGTCTTGCTGAGCAGGCTTGGAGCTCAGGCCAGTTCTGTCATTGGCACTGGGAGCCGTCAGACTGCTCAATAGCTGAAGCAAATAAAGGAGTGTGTGCTGTGCTCTCTGCCTCCCCCTAGAGTGCAGTACCCAAATCTGTGAGTGAACAACGAAGTACTGCAACTTTTTATGGGGGGGGGGGGGGGGTGTACGTGTTTGTGTGTTTCTGTCTATGCATGTACAATTGTACATGTGTATGTATAAGTGTGTATCTGTACGTGTATCTGTGTGCATGCGTGTCTGTACGTGCCTGTGTGTGTATACGCGTGTGTGTGTGTGTACAGGTGTCTCTGTTTGTGTGTGTTTGTTGGAGGCGAGTAACTCTACGGCCTGGCTAGTAGCTCAGGACTTGAAATTTTAAGCCCTGGGTTATGCCATGACCTAACTTTTCTCCAAGGCAGTAAAATCTCTCTTCTCTCTTTATCAGTAGGTTGCCCTTCTTTGATCCATAGTACTATGCAATGCAGCATAGCCTGGCTGGCTTAAAAACCAATGTCCCTTTTCTTATCTTTCAAGATGCCCTGTAACACTAGCTGTGATGTTGAACAGGGCACCCCCACTTGGCGCATGGCTGTCTGACATGGCAGCTAGCAAGGAGATGACTGCTTTTTCAGCTTCACCTCCTTCCGCATTCCTCAGGTAAGTCCTGGGGAGCCAGAGACAGGTGCTCGCTATCAGTGGCCATTTCCTTGCCAGCTGTGGTGTCGAGCAGCCGTGTGTGAAGGGGGGGAGGGGGGTTAACGCTGTCCAACATCACAACAGGTAGTGTTGCAGCGAACCAGAGAGGATGGGTCAAGGTACAACGTTGAACATTACCGGACTTTCCCATTCTCTGTCTAAATGCTTCTTTCTTGGCCATTACTGGAGGCCAGCACAAAGACTCCCTGAGGTTCTATCAAGTATATTTAAATCAATACATGACTGGATTAAATGGAAGTATTTAAAATCTGCCCTGAATTTCGTGTTACCACTGTTTCATTATTTACATAAGCTATTTCCTTTTAATGTTCTGCCATCTAGTGTATCTTTACAAGTACTACAATTTCTAGTTTTATTAGTGAGATGTGCCCAGTGTTTTAATGATAACAGTAGTATTGTTGTTCTTATATCATGTTACTTTTTATGTTCACCATTTTTACTGATAAAACTGAAAAAATGTAGATGTTTTACAACTATTATTTCCAGCCCAAAGACCTTGTATACAGTAGACACTATTTGCTCACCTGCATTCATGTCTCCAACTCCCTTCACTTCCTTACCTCCATAGGCATCTCCATAAGCACACAGTTGTGAGTAGCGGTTTGTTTATGTGACAGTTCCTGGTGAATGCTAGTGATGCTATGTTTCATTCTACGTAACCGGCAATGTTACCATACCTCTCCTGTATTTGTAGATTCTGGATGAGATTGAGGAACGTGGGATTAAGATTTATCAGCTTCCAGATGCAGAGTCTGATGAAGATGAAGATTTCAAGGAGCAGACAAGGCTTTTAAAGGTGCATTGCAACTTGCTTGGCTACTGTAATCCATAGATGTGCTCTACTAGTCAAGTAATTATAGGCTTAGGTTAGCTAATACCTAAAAACCCAACTTATTATTATTATTATTATTATATATATTTTTTTTTATAAAGTAGGTAATAGTCAGAGCTTTTGTCAAGATTTCATTGCAGTCCACCTTCTCATTTACACTGGCCTTCTGTCCTGGTGACATCATGACAAATAAAGCTTGTGTCAATAGGACGGGGAAGCTATTAAAAAAATGTGTTCTATATTTTCTCTGCTCTGTAAGATAAATGTAGTTTTGTTGCTCTCCTGTACCCATAATAGATTGACACCATTGTTTGCTGTGCACAGTTAGTGAGCCCCATAATTGGGGACCCGAAAGCAATAAAAAAGTGCAGACAGACACGTTCTAGCCCTTACTTTCTCTGTACAATACTAAAAAAAATTTTGACTAGAGTTTGGGTTTAAGTATGACATATAAAAATCCAGTAAAGAAGATTCTCAGATTATTTTTGCCATCTTTTTGAATTTTTGTTGGTTCTGACTTTTTTCACATTCCTTCAGTATGTTGTTTCAATTTTTATCTGATCATATATCACTATCACGTGCATTGCGTTATTAAAGTATCCCTTGCAATGAGCTAATGCATAATTTAAATTGTTAACTTTAATGTGGCAATGGATTTTTTTTCAGCTGTACCTGCTGGCTTGAATTACTGCAGTGTTTCTCCTTCCTAAACCCCTTTCTTACCATGCCCTCTAGCCCTTCAGTAAATTCAAACTGTCTCCAAAGCCTTCAATCTTATTCTCCACAATTTAAATCACCATTGCTGCTGGTAACTGTCACAAGAGTGAAAATATTATTCTGTGATCGTTGCCAGGCAGCACATTTAGTTAAGGTGAACCTGTGATTGTTACTCCTCCTCCATTGCGTTTAGCTGCCAGAAATAAAAAAGGGGAAGCTCTGATGTCACAACTTGGTGCTTACATATGCTGAAGACTTTCCCCTCTCTCTGCCATGAGCCTGTTTTATCACAACAGAATTGATATACCTAGTGAGGTACACAGACCGTTTTGCATATTTTTGTGAAATCCTGCCTTAGATCACAGTGAGTGATGTTGGTTGATGCTTAATAGTGAAAGGTCATTTACCAACATATAACAGATCTAAAGCTGGGCCATCAGGGACATTGTTGTAGATCTACTTTTGGGAAGTTGCAAAAGCTATTGCAGTGAACAGGAGGTTGGGATTCAGGTCTCTTGGTAATGACTTTGTACTTTGTTTTATTCTTTGTAGGCCAGTATTCCCTTCTCTGTTGTTGGCTCTAACCAGCTTATTGAGGCAAAAGGTAAAAAGGTCAGAGGACGTCTGTATCCCTGGGGTGTGGTGGAAGTAGAAAATCCAGAACACAATGACTTCCTTAAACTAAGGACAATGCTTATGTAAGTATAACGGAGTCATTTTCACACTTGCTGCATTCTGTTAGAGTGTACAAATATTAGCTTTAAAATAGAAGTATGAGGTATTAAAAAAACAAAACAAAAACCTAGCATTATACTCAGGTGGATGCAGCATCAATCTGATCAAAGACTGTGATCGCTCAGTTCTCCCTCTCTGTGCTGAGCAGAGAGCCAGGACTATCAAGTCTCCAGCTTCTTAGCAAACTAGATGTTATCCATTTAGGGTTTACAACTACTTTTACTTTAATTTTGACTTTCCTTCTGCATGCCTTTAACAGAACGACTGAAACTTCTGAACTCCATTAGGCATGATAGTAGATATGTTTTGTAATAATCCAGTTACAGGCTTTACAACAAGATATCTTTGGTGCATAAGTTGTGTGACTAATCTTGCTCTCCCTCTTTCTAAATTCTTTAGCACTGAGTGTGAGCACGTTTGCCAGTTAGTAAAACAATGCATTGTGGCCATTTTCAGATTTGAACATTTGTAACAAAGAATTAGTATATCCTACATAATGTTTTATGAAAGAGGTAGGGATCATTGTTTCAATTACCAGACTCTTACAGTAATGTAATTTTGGATTCGTAGAGGAATTATGGAAAATATGGTAGAAAGGGATAATAGAAGCTAAAACACCCTTTTTTAATTAAGATTTCTTCTGAATACAAATCTTTTGTGACTTTCCTGCTTTGAAATTCAATGTATTTTTTTTCCAGCACACACATGCAGGATCTTCAAGAAGTCACTCAGGATCTGCATTATGAAAACTTTCGTTCTGAGCGTCTCAAAAAAGGTGGAGGAAGGTACAGTGTCAGCTTTCTTATTATATTAAATTGGGTGTAAAAATGAGCCATGTGGAACTCTGATTCTTCTCCTGTTAAATGTATCTTTCAACTTATAATTTTTTGTATCCTTCTTCACAGCAATATTAGAGGTGTTTAAAGTGGAACTTCACCCAGAAGGGGAAGTTCTGCTTTTCTGCTTCCTCTACCACTTTTGGACCATTTCATATTTTGGGGGGAAGTGGGTACCCAATTGACAGGTACCCGATCCCACTTCCATCCAAATCGACTAGGCGATGCAAAGTTCTCCCCCTTTGCGCAGCCTTCTGGGACACGTCATGGGTCCCAGAAGACTGTGGGACCATTCACAAAGTGCAGCGCAACTTATGCATGTGCAGTAGGAAGCCACAAGGAATCACAGCCGGCTTCCTTTAGTAAACATTCCGGCGCTCGGGACCCACAGACCAGCCAAAGAATCAGCAAGGGTGAGGACGACACTGGATCTCTGGAGAGGTATTCTTTAGATTAAAAATCAGCAGCTACAGTATTTGTAGCTGCTGACTTTTAATTTTTGGGTGAAATTGAAGCTCCTCTTTAATTTGCAAAAAGAACTTTGAAAAAGAAATTATGGAAAGTGAATATTTGGAGAATTAATGTATTGGCAGGGCTGTGATGTACTCACGTTAGCAGTGTGCGAGCTTAGAGCCTGACTAGGGCTAAAGTTTACAAGGACCATCAGCTTATCTTTGTGTCCTAAAAGCTAATAATTTCTTTATATTGGATCCTCAGCTGAAGTAAATGGGCACATAGAACAGGCTGAGCTGCCACACAGACTTGTATTGGATTGAAAGCTGTCAAAACTATTCTAGAAAATGGCATACTTTTCTGATTTGCCAGTCAGTGAAAACATACATCCATACATAATGTATGGCTCAATTTGCATTTCACAGAATTCGCATGTGATTTGCACAGGAATGTGGTGCGTTTCCAGTGCGAATCACATGCGATGCACCGCATGAGTGTAAACCTAGCCTGATTTTCATTTTTTTTTTTTTTCTTCTTCTTCTATATTATGTTCCTGCTCCCATCAAACTTGGGGTGCAGATATTGTCCACCTCTCTTCCTTCCCATAACTTTATCTTAAAGTTTTGAATGGTCTTATTCCTTAAAAGAATACATTCATTTTACCTGCTGTTCTTTTTCTATATCAGTGTGGAGAACGTGGAAGTGTCTAAGGACCAGATACTGCTGGAAAAAGAAGCTGAGGTGAGGAATCCTCAAATTATTGTAAAGTCTGAGTTAGTCTGTTAGACTAGTTTATAGAAAGCCAATATCTTTGGCCTGAACATAGGATGTTCTACATTTCTCCTTAATGTAACTTATCACATTCGTTTCCTAATTTGGCTAGCAACTGTTCACAAGCACATGTGGTGATGGTATACCCACTCCCTTTGCTTGGTAGAAATGCTAATGATCAGCCACTGGCTGCAAGCTGTGTGCTATAATCTGACACAAGCTACTGCTCACTAGGGCAACCCCTACTCTATGCCTTTGTGTCTGGGGCACATTAGTGTGTGTGGTCACACAAAGGTTGTCAACTCCAAAGACATGCTGGTAGGTAAATTGGCCCCAGTATGTGTATGTATGAATGTGAGTTAGGGACCTTAGATTGTATGCTCCTTAAGGGTTAAGGACTGATGTGAATGTACAATATATATACATATAAAGCGCTGTGTAAATTGACGGTGCTATACAAGTACCTGTAATAATAATACATTTGACTATAAAAACCAAAATGTCATTCTATTTGTTGAAAACCCATAGCTGCCTGAACTTCTGATCATGACCCTAGTACATTAGACCTTATATTAATGGGTGTCATAATGGGATGTTTTTGATGTGCTTTTCTGATGCAGGCATTTGGAGAGTGTATTGAGCTAAATGGTAAAATACACACAACTTACTTAAGCTTGGTGCTGCATCACACTGTAGGAATGTGGACTACAGCATGTCTTTTGATATATCAGATCTCACTCTTCTGAGTGACTGTGCTAATCATCTCTCATCCCCCACCCCCTTCCCTGTAGTATGCCCTGACACAACCATTACAAAAAGTTTGCTTTAGAAAAAATCAAGCCGTATTAGCCCAGCAAAAAATAAACCGAATGTGACCAGTTTTCACATACTACAAGAGCGTGCACAACTGTAGTTTTGATGTAATTTGTTTTATTCTGCCTTGTAGCTTCGCCGTATGCAGGAAATGATTGTAAGAATGCAAGCTCAGATGCAGATTCAGAGACAAGAAGGCGATGCACACATGTAATGGTAAGGATACATTTTTCTGCCATTTCGATGCATGCAGTTTTATATTTTACTGTTGAACAATTCTGTTCACAATCATAGTAAAATAGAGCGATGGCAGAGAAAAACACTAAGTGGTTCACCAAATCTGCCCCCCCTTTGGCTGAGCATAGACCTGTTCGTCCGAGCATTTTTAAATTAATTTACTGCTGACTTCATACCTCTACTGGACGTCTGTTCCAAGCATCAACTATTCCTTCAATAAAACACATAGCGTATGTTAAACATTTTCCCTATTCCTTCCTCAACCATAACCTTGCTTAGGCAGCAAATAACCATGTTTAATGGAAGATTATTAAAGGAAGGAAGGTTCTTGTTGCCTCTGTTAAAAGATGTTTCCTTACTGCAATTCAAATGTGGGAGCCACTGATTGCTTTGGACAAAAATAGTTATTCATTCATACACCGACAATCATGAGGTCTAAAAACTTATCGCCAACATTCCTTTATTCCTTTTAAAGTATTAATACCAGAAAATGTGTTTTGTATGCTTTTAGTTTCTAAGTTCACCTTTTGCACCTCATGAAATGGAAGTCATGAGGATAATTGGTGATAAACCCCCAAGTGTCTATTAGAAGGACATTTATTTACTAAAGCTGGAGAGTGCAAAATCAGGCTCACCTCTGCATAGAAACCAATCCGCTTCTAACCTCAGCTTTTTCAATTAAGCTTTGGCAATAAAACCTGGAAGCTTATTAGTTTTTTTTCAGAAGTGAGCGTGATTTTGATCCCAGCTTTAGTAAATAAACCCTATAGTCTCCAATTTATCTCAAATCTTGTTTATTAAGGACGTATTTGATTGGGTTCTAAGAATTCAGTTCAGCTACATTCATGCTACAGTATGTTGATGTAGCCTTTCTCCTGAGGCTAGCTTAACCTAACTGCTTTTATGATCAGTAGCTCTTAAGGAACTCCACAACTGTATGGATCACCCATGGCAACCAGAAAATACAATAAAGTATACAGTATGTGCAAATATATTATTGAGAAATTAAAATGGTAAGTACACCAATCAGTCATAACGTTATGACCACTGACCGGTTCAGTGAATAACATTGATTATCTTATTACAATGGCATCTGAAAGTCCTGGGATATATTAGGCAGCAAGTAAATTGTTGTCCCTGAAGTTCATTTGTTTCATTGCAATTTGTTGTGTATGGGGATGCATAGCCACAGACCAGTGAAGGTGCTCATGCTGACCCATGTCTACAACCAAAAGCACCTACAATGGGCACCCAAGCATCAGAAATGGACCACAGAGCAATGGAAGAAGGTGACCTGGTCTGCTGAATCACACTTTCTTTTACAGCATGTGGATGGCCGGGTGTGTGTCACTTACATTGGGGAGAGATGACTTTGGAATGCAGTATGGAAAGAAAGCAAGACTTGCTGAGAGACCTTGAGTCCTGCCATTCATGTGGATGTTATTTGACACATACCACCTACCTAAACGTTGCTGACCAGGTACACCCCTTCATGAAAAATATATTCCCTGATGGCAGTGGCCTCTCTCAGCAAGATAATGCACCCTTCATACTGTGAAAATGGTTGAAGAATAGTTTAGGGAACACAATGAGTTTGAGGTGTTGACTTAGTCACCAAATTCTCCAAATCTTAATCCATTTGATCATCTTTGGGATATGCTGGAAAACAAGTCCAAACCATGGAGACCCCACCTCACAATTTACAGGAATTAATGAATCTGCTACTGACAGCTCGGTGCCAGATAACACAGACCTTCAGAGGTCTAGTGACATCCATGCCTTAACAGATCAGGGTTGTTTTGGCAGCAAAAGAGGACTTACTCAATATCTGATTCCTCCTGTATTGAATTGTATTGTAACTGTACTGTCTGCCCTCATGTTGTAAGGTGCTGCGCAAACTGTTGGCGCTATATAAATCCTGCAATGTAATATTAATAGGTGGGTGCTCATAAAGTTATGGCTGATTTGGTGTATGTATCTGATGGGGAAAATAGGCACAACTTGTACTTTTAAAGAGCTGTCCTGATAGAAACATAGAGGCTGCCGTCATTGAAAACGCTATCTGCCTGGCTTTTTCTCACCATTTGGCCTCAATATATTGAGTGACCAGGGACGGACTGACCATTCGAGTACTCGGGCACCACCCAAGGGCCCGGGGTCAGTAGGGGGCCCCATGAAATGCCCCTGGTACACCTTTTTAAAAAAAAAAAAAAAAAATTTTTTGGGTATGCTTTGAGTGTGGGCAAGGACACAGGGGCCACATGATCCCCTATTGCTCGGGGGCCCCATGAGTTGTCAGTCCACCACTGTGAGTGACTTGGTACAAGTATGCTACTAAAGACTTCTGACTTGATCTGCTTACTGCTGCCAGGTCACTCTATTAAAGAGTATAGGGGCCACTAGACCAGCACAACAGCTGCACAAATAGACTCTCAGCTGTGGCAGTCCCAGTGTTTCTCTGATGATAGTGTTATTTTAATGCATAGGTTTGTTTACATCCTGCTTTTCGGTTTTACTTTGTGTTAATGCACTGTTTTGTTTTGTTTTATTTCTTTCAGGCCTGGATTGACCATTCAGAACAGGAGCTGCAGTCTTAGAGATCTGTTCTCTTTGGCCTGTTGTAATGTTAAATGCTGACATTTTTAGATATGCCAGATTCACAACGCTGGAGTTGTCAGAGGCATAGTTTTATGCAATGCACACGCTGTATAGAAGCACACTTTATTTAGAAACTATGCTTAATTACACCATAGTCTACTTACTGTTACACAGTGTACACACAAATTGGCACAGGTATGGACATGGAAATGCATGTTATAATCCAAAGCACCACGAGTAGATACATCAATATTAATTTACATTGCATGTCTTTTTTCCCATAGGTCAATGTACCACTGTTCTTGTGCAGTTGTCACTAACGGACCAGTTTGTAAACATACAAACATTTTGTTAAAATTCACCCTTCACTTGAATCAAATAGGCACGTCAGCATTCCCAAACTCCATGATTTTTTTTTTTTTTTTCTTCTTTTTCAAAAACGAAAAAAAAAAAATCTTTTGCTTGCCATGAAAAGGGCTCCTCCTAAGCTTCCAGCATGGGCAGCCTAAATCACATGGTTCTGACTACCTAGTGAACAAATACGGTTGCTGCCATGTACGTACCAGAATGTATAGCTACGAACCATGCTAACGTTTTTATTACTTGAGTATACACTGATCAGACTGTTTACATTAAGTGAATCTCTTTGAAAAGGCTTTATATTCTTTAAGCAATGGGACGGTCTTAGGCATCATTCAGGACTTGAGCAGGCAAAAAACATGACCATTCCAAAATATTTTATTTTTTATCTTTGCATGCACCAACACAAAAAGCATCTTCCACGTCCATTTCTTTCACAACAGTACTAGCAAAATCTGAGCGGTTTGTTCATTGGAGTAAAAAAAAAAAAAAAAAAATTAAAGCAAATTTGTATGTTTCCAACTACATTTAAAAAGTGCCTTTTTGTATCCCTTTACCTTTTTATATTGTACTGCAGTTACCGAAAGGAAACCTAAGATCTGTAGGATGATACTGTTGACTTAAAATTGTTCGTTATCTGTGTCTACACTTTGTCACTTATCCAGAACAAGAATGCGGCTAGAAGTCAGTACTCCTTACCTGCATATATATCCTGGATCTTTGAAATATTAAAGCTATTTGGTTAGTGTAATGGACAGGTAACTAGGATATTCAGAAGGAGTGGTCTTGGCACAGAATATTTAAAGGGGTGTAGGAATTGACTTTTACCTCTGTTGCAAAGAAGCAGTACTTACAGTTAAAATGCATGTAAAACCAAAATAATTTTTTTTTTTTCAGTGTTTTTATTTTTGACATCATAAAATCAATTTTTTGTTTTCACCATGCTTATCTGTATAAAGTTTTTCTTAAGCAATAATGTTTTGTGAATCATTTGTAAATTGTAAAACAAGTGGAAATCGCCAGTAGCAACACTTCCCATGGCTGACAATGCAAAACCACTGCCTTGCAATTAACTGTTTTGCGTGGCGTGCAGGTTTTTTCAGTTGGCAATTGGGCTGTCTATCTAATGTACTTGATAGACAGCCCAGTGGACAAATGAAGAAGCACAAAGCAGGTTGACAATGCTGATGATTGTGAGACAGTGGGGCAGTAGCTTAATGCTGTCTGCCTTGTAACAGTGCTGTTAATGGCAGGATCTTCAGGTGAGAACCTCTGTAACAGAGTCACAAAACAATTTGTTCAAAGAACTGTATAAAGTGAGACATGATGCCAAACATACTGAAAAAGATTTTGGGTTTAAATACACTTAAAAGCAGTAGTAAAGTTACTGGGGAAAAAAAGACCCCCTTCAGGCTCATGTCATAATGTGCTGGTATGCACCACATACTAGCATATTATGACGAACTTACCTGTAAAACGGAAGCCCTGTCAGTGGAGACAGCGCAACACTGAAGGGATTCATCTTCAAGCAGTCTTCTTTCCTTCCTTGGCTGCTTGAATGGCCGAGCCTTGATGACGTCACCCCCGTGCATGTGAGCTATGGACGCCATACTAAAGTGTGTCGTCCATTGAGAGCACAGTGCACATGCGTCGTTGACGTCACCAGCTGCTATATATTGTAATATCTCCCAAACCGTGCATGTTTAAGAGATATTCACTGTACTTACAGGTAAGCCTTATTATGTAGGTTTGCCTGTAGATACAAGTTAAAAAGCAGAGTTTATTACCGCTTTAAAGATCATCGGCTTTAATGCAAACCTGTAAGTCTGACAGCTTTTAAAAGTGGCTTCGGGAAGATAAGACAAAGCAGCTTCCACCATACGCAGAGAACCCTGATGTTTTCTTTCCTGTGATCACAGCTCTCTTGGTCTTGAGGCCCATTTCTTTCTGCTCCTCTCTCCTACTATTGGTTATGTATTGTGATAGACTGCCTCGCTAAGCAGTAAGGAGCCAAGCACACAAGGATGCGGTGGTGAACAGCACAGCACTGGGAGCTGAAGTTAGTGTTTGCAGGATACAGCTCCCTGAGTTCTTATTTTCCTGGGGTGCTGTGGAAATTAAACAAAAATTAAAGATAAAGCAGGTGCATTTGATTAAGGTCAGAAGCCCATTTTATGACACAGAAGATCTTAAAATATATTTCACATTCATTTAACAGGACTGTAAAAGTTTTTTTTCCTTTTTAGATTCATCAAACATATTAGCATTGTTCTCATGCACAAACAAGGTAAAGAATTGAATGGTATTTGAATACTGACCATTTGTGTTGGGATATTTTATCCTTTATCTTCTGTGTCATAAATATCATTGATTACGGACTCCTATTCCAAATGGTGTTACTGCAGTATAGATATATAGTCTATAGACTATAGTCCAGTATAGCTCTTATGCTTGAAACTTTCAGTACACCAGCCTGTCTCAATCCTGAATAAAGTCCACAACCTTTCATATCGGGGTTACTCCTTAAAGTTGAACTTCACTCTCTCAATCAATATTGACTATTTTGTATCCTTATGCTGCTAGCATTAGTAAATAGATAGGAAAGTATATCATATTTGCTTGTTTTTAAACAGTTTTTTTACATTTCTTTAGTTCCTAGTTTTCATGCCTAGGCATATGATGTCATAAATCCCAGGAGCCTTCAGGAGGGGAAGAGGGATTTTTTTTCATCTAAATACACCCTCCTGTCTGCATGCCTGAGCTAAGGACAGATAGATTCCAGGACGTAAATGCTACATGAATCATCTGCCCTTACTCAAGATGGCCACAGCCAGAAAAGCATAATAAAGCAGAGAGACATGTATGAACGGGGGGAGTTTGCTTTGAATATTAAAAATGATTTAAATAGCGCTTTTGGTCTGTGGTGCTCAGATACAGTGTATTTCCTCTTTAACTATTCTGGCTGCCATAATGGAGCTAAACTCCCTCAGCAAAAGTGAAATGGCAGGTGACAATGTGTCAAAGTATGGTGACATAAATTTATCCCCTTCTCCCAAGCTCCTCCTCTCTGGCCATGTTGCATTTGGAACACAAAGCTTTTGTGCTGCCAACAGGAGGCAGAAACAGCTGATCTGCATACCAATATGTGTGGCTTGTGTATCAGCTGAAAATGTACAGACTTGAGGAGCTTTAATAACTTGTTCAGCTGAAATTTCCACTTTCTGGAGCTTATCCCTAGGGCGTATGAGATCATTCTCAACTGTTACAATTTTTACTTTTTTTTTTTTTCTTAAACATTAGGTCATATTTTTTATTATACAGTATATTGGCTAGGGTTCCCAATCTAAACACCGCTCAGCATATGTGCCTTGTTTGTCTATTATTAGATGAACTACGATCCTCTAGTACATGGAAACTACAACATCTGCTGTTCATTCCAGATTTTTTTTTCAAATGGGTTTTATGTTGAATGGAAAATTGTTTCCCGGCCATCTAGGAACTCACCCTTTTTTTTTCTCTTTTTAAAACAAATGAAAGATTAGGAGCTTTAAATCAGTTTCAGTTTCTACTGGCTGAAAACTGGATTAACAGTCATTAAAATTCACACTGGGCTTTACTAACACAAGATTGGTTTACAAAGTCCTATAATACAATAGGCCTAACTCATGTATCTATGGCTGAAACAAGGTTAGTCTTTGTTCTAAGATTAGTCTGTGCTGTCCCATAACAACCAATAAAAAAAAAAAAAAACTGGAATCTGTTATGTTGATACGCATGATCACCATGGGCATTTCACATCCAGGGTTCTGTAAGTGGCAAATTTATTTTTTTAATTCTGAGCAGGCCCAGACCTCCCATGCCTTTCACACCCCTCTCCTGGCTTGTCCCTATGATTGACAGGCTCGCTGGGCAGGAGGATGGTGCTGGAGAGGTCAGGCAAGCCAAAGACAACCAGTAAACGACTGCCTGATAGAGCACCCCAGGATATGGGGCACACAAGGAGCTTATGGCAATATCTAAATGTATCCTAGTTATATTTTGTATACAAAACTTAGCAAATATTTAAAGTGGCTCGTGTACATTGATCTAACATTACACACAGCAGCATTCTTTGTAACTTATCTCTCCACATTTTTCAAAGCCGTCAGATTGTGGCATTTTTAGTATAGTATTAGTATAACTGACATCTACAACTGCATTTCTTTTGGTAGGGAAACCATTTAGGTCAAAGTTTACCAGAACACAAAGGAAGAAATACTGTTATAGATATATGGCAACAGTTTGTGACCCTCCTGTAAATAATGTAACAGTTATCGGTCTCTATGGGTAGAACGGTGGCTAATTCTTATCATTTCTGATTCTCCATATTGTTCTTTCAAATGTGTTGGGAGGCCTTGCTGACCCATAGGAAGACTCAAGAAGTGAGGGGGCTTGAGGCCAAAGCTCCACCTGAACAGGAAATAGAGATTTTATTTGGGTGGACTTTTCCCAATGTGCTGTAAGTTGTTTTGACTATCTGTAGCTGGACAATGCAGTTTCTGAAATCAATGCACATATGCAAAAAAAGTGTTTTTTTTGGCCAGCTAAAAATTAGCTACAGCATAAATAAAAAAACTGAAAAAGCATCCATTTGGTTGGCAATCATTGTTCTCTGCATACAGTACATAAACCGTTGGCAACTTATGGGTTGCTCACCTGCCAGATCTTGAAAAGATGTTTTCGTTGATAAAAAATGGTCTGTCTTCTGCATGATCAGAGGTCCCTTACATAGGAACTAAATTGTGTGCCTTTTGTATTATGCTTATACAAAAGTTTGTGTGGTGTTTTTTTTTTTTTTTTTTTTTTTTTTTTTCCTATTCCTTTTCCTTTGTACACATTGCTGATTTCATCAGTAAAGACTAACCACTAGTCTGCATATTGTAAGTGCTTATAATACACAATGTGAATTGAAATGCCTTTTTATCCACTTTGTTTTCTTTTATGTAGTTGATAAGCTGCAGTATTATTTGAATCACTGCCATATGTTACGGGGGATGTACCACTCCGACTTTACATGATCTTCCCCTAAAGTACAAATTTTCTAATGATTTTTTGTATCCTGTTTACTACAGTGGTGGCAGCTTTTTGGTATTTGACAGTTTTTTTGTATTACAACATTTTAAAAGAATAAACTTTTGTTTTGAAAGTAGAAATGTGTTTACTACCACCCTTTTTGTTTGAATTACTGTTTGAATTATTCAGGACACTTATTCCACTGGTTTTTTTTTTTTGTTTTTTTCTTTGATTATATGATACACTGTATGCTATGCATAAAAGAATGCTAAATAGTTCACTTATTTGTATGGGACAAAAGTGGCACTGGCTGATTGAAAATACATCTTCCCTGGATTCTCCCAGAATCTAAAGAGGAATGCTCCGTGTACATCATGTAGCATACGAAGTCCAGTTCGTTCGGTTACTCCCTAACTGGAGAAATTTTGAATTGGATGCTGCATCCACCTAGGTGTGTATAAATCTTTATTTACGTTAAGGACTTATTCACACGATCATGCAGATGTCAGTTTGTTTTTTTTCTGCATGCATTCTGCAAGGGCACAACAAAATCAATTGTTCTCTATGTGCCCTGTTCACACCACAACATTAGTGTCGTGCAGATTTTTGAAATTTGTGCGTCCAGTTTCCACCAGTTTTTCTGCACATATGGTGTGAAAGAAGCCTAAAAGTCATACTTCCCATTTAAAGTTAACCTTTGATTGTAAGATGAGAGCTGCGATTTCTATTTGTTTACAGGTGAAGGCTTTGGTACTCTCACCCCTGGTCCTGGCATCTAGGTAGTATAAACCAGGGCTCGACAAATCCTGGGTGCCCAGTTGCCATGGCAACTAGAATATACTGCCTGGCGCTCGGGCTGTTGTCAGCCCCAGTGGTGTAGCATAGGGGAGTGCAGCTAGGCGCAACATTGCTGGGCAGCCTACAAGTGTCACTGCCACGTGTGAGGCCGGGCAGTAGACAGGAGCTGTGCTGTGAGCACGAGTTAAAGGAGGAGAGTGGCGGGAATATGAAGGGCGGGTTAGGGGAGATGCGGGCCTGTACATTAGTAGTAGGAGCAAGTCAGAGGAGGAGCGGAGCTGGCAGGAAGTGTCCCCTGTGCAGCTCTCAGGGACACCTGCCACTCTGGGGAGACTCTCTGCCTCACCTTGGAGCAGAAACTGGCAGCGTGATAGCCAGTGTGGCCACCTATCAGTGCCCCATAAGTGCGGCCCCATCAGTGGCCCTATCAGTGCAGCCTCGTCAGCTCACAGCAGTGAAGAAAAATTACATATTTGAAGTAAAAGGTGTTTTTTGTTTTGTAATTTTCATTCTTTGATTTGTGTGTTTAGTAACATAAAAACCCCAGTGCTGATTAAATACGACTAAAAGAAAGCTGTCTCAAAAAAGATATAAAAATGTTATTTGGGTACAGTGTTGTATTACCGCGCATTTTACCCTCGATTCACATCTATGTGGGTGGTGGCACTGCGGAACCCCCACAAATACCTGCAACCGCACCACACACAGAGGAATGTGAGATCCGCAGGCAGGTGCCTATTATTGTAATGGCATGACGCCCGCACGGCAAATCGCAACTGTACTGGGAACCTCGGTTCCCTTGCAGGCTGCGATTTCCAAAATAGTGCAGGGACTTCTTCCCTGCGTGTCCCAGGGCACGGAAGTCCATTCAAATGAATGGGCTCTCGTGCCCACGCAAATTGTGGTCCACACAACCGTTGTGAACCAGGGCTTAAAGTGTGACAGTGCTGAAAGTTGAAAACTGGCATGGGCAGGAAGGGGGTGAAAGTAACCAGTAGGCACGAGGGTAAAAAAAAAACTGACTCCTAACTTTTTTAGCTGGCTCCTAGATTCAAAGCAAGTTTATCAAGCCCTGTCATAAAAATAGTAAATTCAGAGAAGTCTAATCTCGTGTCCGTGACTTAAAGGGTTGGTTCATCAACTACAGTTGAATAATGCCCTTGCGATAGGTGTAGGCCATTTATGCACCTCCTGAAGCCTGACCGGAAAAGAGGCCTAGTCATTTCTTCTCACCTCCACCATCACAGGAGTGGGCACTCAAATGCTGAACTCAGAGCTACTGCAACATCCTGGTAGTATTCTAGTCAGGCTTCAGGAGGTACATAAGTGGCCTACACCTATAGCAAGGCCATGATTCAACTTTGTACATAAAAACAAATTGTATAGTTCTGACTAGACACCTCTTGCCTGCATAGGCAATGTTTTGGTAAAGGGTGAACTAAGCCTTTAACTAGTTGCCGACCGCAGGTAGCCGAATGATAGCTGCACTGCGGCTGGCCAGTTCTGGGAGGCTGTCGTATGACGTCCTCCCGGAACGCGTTCTCATGCGCCTCCGGCGATCTCTGTGATCGCTGTGTCCAATGACATGCTGATTACCGGGAAATGCAATTGCCGATTCTCAGCTGCACTTTTTTCACGCTGTCAGAGCGTGAGGAAAGTACTGCTGAGAACTGGCAGTTGTCAGAGAAAAGATCCGCACCGATCATCAGGGAACTGATGATCGGTGCCCAGCAGTGCCACCCACCAATTCCAACCACAAGTGCCCTGCAGTCACACATCACCAGTGCTGCCCAGCAGTGCCGACTATCAGTACCAGCTCATCAGTGCTAACTATTAGTACCCATTATTGCTGCCTATCAGTGCCCACCAGCGCTGCCTATCAGTGCAGCCTCATCAACGCACATCAGTGGAGGAGAAAAATTACCGGTTTGCAAAATTTTATAATGGAAACAAACTTTTTTTTTTTTCCAAATTTTTTTTTTTTGTTTTTTTTTTGTTTATAGCGCAAAAAATAAAACACCCAGCAGTGATTAAATACCACCAAAAGAAAGCTCTTTGTGAGAAAAATGAAAAAAATTCCATGAGTACAATGTTGCATGACTGCGCAATTGTCATTCAAAGTGCGACAGCACTGAAAATTGTCCTGGTAAGGAAGGTGGTATAAGTGCCTGGTAGGCAAGCAGTTAAACCCCAGCCAAAAAGTGTTACTTTTAGGTTCTAAATTCTGGCAGTGTATAAGCTGTTGGGAGCTTACCATTTTACTTCTCTGTCCTGGTTGTTAATATGTCATTACTATACTGCTAAAGGGCAACTCAGGCTAAGGTATGATTCTACACTCTTGTGTGTTGAAAAATAGAATAGTAAGTGACCAAAATCTCTTTAATGTGGACACAAGAAAAATAACCCTTCCCAACTCTGTCCAAAATGTAGTTATTTTTGCTCAATTTCCACCTGTGCAATTAGAATAAGGCTCTGTGCATACGGGGTGTTTTAATAACGCTGGTAACGTTAGCCGTGTAAAGCAACGTTAAATATGTGAGGTTTTTTAGCATTTTTGTAGTCGCGTTTAGCTGCGGTTTTTTGCTTTTTTTTTTTTTTTTTTTTTTTTTTTTTTCCTTTTTACGAAAGGAAAAAAATATTTTTTTTTTGTTAAAAAAAAAAAAAAAAAGTCCGAACACGGTGGTTTGCAGCTGTGTGTTTTTTTTTTTTTTTTGTTTTTTTTCTCTCCAGCATTAGAGCGTTTTTACAGCTAAAAACTACACTGGAAACCCACTAGTGCTGGGGGTTTTTTCCTAGCCAATAAAATGCCCTTGCCAAAAAAACGTCGATTTACAGTCTGTGTGCATAGACACATAGGATAACATGCTGGGGAGTTTACTGGCTGTAGAAAAAATGCCAAAACAGCAGCTGCAAAAATGTCCAGTGTGCATGAGGACTAAGAATTAAAGCACCAGAGTCTTGCCTTGCAATAGAGACAATTGGGAATTGGCATTTAGGATAAGTGAAGTGGTTGTACAGACACAATGGTGTTTTGTTTTTTTTAACCGTAATGCATTCCTTGGTTATAAACCCTTGCTATACCCAGTGAGGTGACTGGCCTCAAGTGATACACAGAGCTTAAACAAATCTTCCTCCTCAAGTTCTACCTATTTATCTGCAGTTTTCTCTTCTCTACATCCGTTCAATGTGCTGAATTTAAAAAGCTTGGCTGAGATTTCAGGAAAAAAAGGGAAGAGAGCTGAAGTTACATGCTGAAGAGCTCAGTGCGGAGAGTTGAGAGCCAATTGGAGAGAAAAGACAAACCCTCCACACACCTCATAGGAACAGAGCTGAGGCTGTCAATCGTCTGGAGGTTCCTCCCCTGTCACCATTTTTATCTTGGTGTCAGAAGTGATTATTGCTGATGGCAGTGGAACAAATCAGCAGACAGAAATTACACTTGGTCCTTTGGATTGAGAAAAGTATACACTATAGAGGAATATGTTTTGGTCATATTTCCTGTCTGATGTTTATAACCACTTTAAGGTAAAGAGAAAAAAAAAAAGTTTATTAGCTTTTTGTCCTCACTCTTTCTTGTGTGAAGAGGAACAGAGAGCAGAAGCGATCCAGCACTGTGAACGTCTGCATATCTTCTCCCCTCTCTTCCTCTTCTTCCAGGAACAAGGCCAGCAGCAGAGTTATTTGCTCCTGCTGCTATTAATCAAATGCTGTGAGAAGGGAGCAAAGCGAAGCCGTGCTGTTTGTCTATGGTGTGCATATACACTGTGTGCCCTATAGTAAGCGGCTTGCTATGGAGGTACAAGAAAAAGGGGAAGAGCCAAGATCGCCGCTGGCTGGCCCCAGATGAGCACCGGGGCTGCTTTCTGCAGTAGCATTGCACAGAGTAGGACAAAATAACAAGCTTGTTTTAATTAAAAAAAAATTACCTTTAGTAACTCTTTAAAGTTTCTTAAGGTATGGCTGAAGAGTTATAGTGAACACCTGGAGGCTGCCAGCTCTTACCCTCTGACACTTTCCCCATTGGCAAAATCTGTTTTTGGCTCTCAGGCATGGTATAAAACTTCCACACATAGTGCCTTGAAAAAGTAGTTGTACCCCTTGAAATTTTCCACATTTTGTCATGCTACAACCAAAAGTGTATTTTATTGGGATTTTATGTGATAGACCAACACAAAGTGGCACATGAGTGTGAGGTGGAAGAAAAATGATGAATGGTTTTCAAAATGGTTTACAAATAAATGTCTGAGTGTGTGGCGTGCATTTGTATTCAGACCACTTTACTCTGATACCCCTAACTAAAATCTAGTGGAACCAATTGCCTTCAGAAGTCACCTAATTAGTAAATAGTCTACCTGTGTGTAGTTTAATCTCAGTATAAATACAGTTGTTCTGTGAAGCCCTCAGAGGTTTGTTAGAGAGCATTAGTGAACAAACAGCATCATGAAGGCCAAGAAACACACAAGACATGTCAGGGATAATGTTGTGGAGAGGTTTAAAGCAGGGTTAGGTTATAAAAAAAATAAATATCCCAAGCTTTGAACATCTCACAGAGCACTGTTCAATCCATCATCCGAAAATGGAAAGAGTATGGCACAACTCCAAATGTACCAAGACATGGCCGTCCATCTAAACTGACAGCCGGGCATGAATCAGAGAAACAGCCAAGAGGCCCATGGTAACTCTGGAGGAGCTGCAGAGATCCACAGCTCAGGTGGGAGAATTTGTCCACAGCTCAGCTATTAGTCTACAAATCTGGCCTTTATGGAAAAGTGGCAAGAAGCCATTGTTGAAAGAAAACCATAAGAAGTACCGTTTGTAATTTGTGAGAAGCCATGTGGGGGACACAGCAAACGTAAAAGAAGGTGCTCTGGTCAGGTGAGACCAAAATTTAATTTTTGGACCTAAAAGCAAAATGCTATGTGTGGTGGAAAACTAACACAACACCCTGAACACACCATCCCCACTGTGAAATATGGTGGTGGCAGTATCATGTTGTGGGAATGCTTTTTTTCAGCAGGGACAGGGAAGCTGGTCAGAGTTGATGGGAAGATGCATGGAGCCAACTACAGGGAAGTCTTAGAAGAAAACCTGTTAGTCTGCAAAAGACTTGAGACTGGGGCAGAGGTTCACCTTCCAGCAGGACAATGACCCTAAACATACAGCCAAAGCTACAATGGAATGATTTAGATCAATGCCTATTCATGTGTTAGAATGCCCCAGTCCAGACTAGGGGTAGACTGACAACTCATGGGGCCCCTGTGTCCTTGCCCAAACTCAAAAAAGCCTATGAAAAAGGTATCAGGGGCATCTCATGGGGCCCCCTACTGACCCCGGGCCCTCCGGGCAGTTTCCAAATGGTCAATCCATCCCTGGTCCAGACCTAAATCTAATTGAGAATCTGTGACTTAAAAAGTGCTGTTCACAGATGCTCTCCATCCAATCTGATAGCGCTTCAGCTATTTTGCAAAGAAGAATTAGCAAAAATGTCACTCTCTAGATGTGCAAAGCTGGTAGAGACATCCCCAGAAAGACTTGCAGCTGTAATTGCAGAAAAAGGTGGTTCTACAAAGTATTGACTCAGGGGGCTGAATACACTTTTCAGACATTTATTTGTAAACCATTTTGAAAACCTTTTATCATTTTCCTTCCACTTCACAATTATGTGCCACTTTGTGTTTGTCTATCACATAAAATCCCAATAAAATACATTTACATTTTTGGTTGTAACATGACATGTGGAACATGTCATGGGGTTTTGAATACTTTTTCAAGGCACTGTACATTTACACATATCCCCAGAGAAGGACAAATAAACCATTCATTGCTAAGCACTGTCATAATGTTTGTTGCTTTATATCCAGAATGGACCAGTAAGAGAAATGTAGGTTGGTAAAGTCACAGGGAAGGGACTTTTTTTTTTTTATTGGATTATCTGCCTTCTTCTAAGCTGGTCAAAAACATTACAACCTTGTTTAGACTGGATTTGATTTAAAGTGTTACTAAACCCACAACAGTTAAATCAGTGTGTATATGCAGTTGGTATACTCAGTGCGGAACCTAAGGGGCTAATCCTCTGCATTGTGTAAAAAGGCTGTTTGATCCTTTCTTCTCTGCCCCTGCTCTTGTTGAAATGGCCACATGATACAGACTGTAGTCACTTGCACAAGCTCAGTTTGGTGTGTTTTGCTATAGCGTTTTTTTTTTTCCTTGGGAGAGTGCATGTGATCAGCACAGAGCCAATCAGCACTGTCCACACAGAGGGTCAGAGGTTTCACATCCTCCTACAGCAGAAAAAAAAACTCCTCATACAAGCTTTAACCAGTGCTCTGCTGAAGTCACAAGACTGCTCTAACTACTGATGCGAAAAGGTATTTGGCAGTTTATAATTACTAAAATAACGCATTGCCCTTGATCTGAAGCAGGTGTCATGGCAATGTTAACGACACCCCCAAATGCAGATTTCAAATGTAGTGCGTTTGCCTGCACCGGATTGCATTGTACAAAGCAACATGTGATCCAGTTGCAGTGCGTTTCCAAAAGTAATGCATGCACTACTTTGGTGCGATTTGAACCTGTTCAAAATGAATGGGCTTAAATCGCACCGTATGGAATTGCATGTGAACTGCACAGGAATGCGGCGCACATTCCTGTGCGATTTATAGTGAGAACCTAGGCTTATAGTCAATGGGAATGCACCCAAAATGCACTGTGCTTTTTTTTTGAGTCACGTCAATTTTTTTATCTGGTGATTAGGGATGAAAACTCATGCAAAATGTGTATATGTTGTGTAAAATTTTAGCACAACGCATCAAACATCTGCTTCAAATGTGAGATGCATTTTCAGAATAAGGCCCCATGTACATGGAACACTTCTGAACGATGGCAACTGACTGCTGGAAAACGTAGGTTAAAGAACGCATGCTTAGCTGTGTTTGCATATCGCGCTTATAAGCGTTTTTTAAAGAGAAGCACAGGAAAACCTCCTAAATGCCCAGAATGCACTGAAAAGTGGTAAATTATTAACTATTTCAGACTGTTTCAGAGAAATACAGAGAGTAGAAGCAGAGACAGCAGTATGTGTTGAGATTAGCTTAGGTGTGAGTTGCCTATTAACATTTCTTTTGTTTTCAAGGGTGGGAAGGTGTCTGGTGGAGGGAGTCATTAAGGCCACCTGCCAGGGGGTCTCCATGAGGAATTTGAGGTGTGAATGGTCATTAACATATATTTTGTTTCCAAGGGTGGGAGAGGTCTGAGGTGTGAATTGGTCATTACAATGTGTGACAAGCTTGGTGGGAACATCCTGTGTTCAGTGTTTTGTCCATCTGAGTACCTTGAAAACGCTTTGCATGCATTTTTCATGATGAAAAAAGGCTCTGGACAGCATCGAGAACTGGAAGAGTTAAAAACATTTTTCAAATGCAAACGCTAATAAACGCGATTTGCCATGTTTAGCTGTGTTTACAAGCTTTTTGTGTTTGAAATGCTAATAAAATTGACTGCTGAGCACAAGTTTTCTGCGTTAAAAAAACGACTGTAAACTTAAATGCCTGTAAACTAAGATGTGTACATGGACACATAGTAAAACATTAGGGAGAGTTCAGGGGCTGCTGAAAAAACGCTGAACAGCTCCTAAACGTGAGTTTAGCATCTGCACTGTACATGAACCCTAAGGATATCATGTTTTAAGTGTGAATAGACCGTTATGGAAGGTGCGTTTTCCACAAAACACACTGAAGATGCGGCAAACAGGACTTTTCAAAAGCACGGATGTGATCAATTACATAGCATTTAAAGGTGATGATTATATATATACAGTTGCAAGAAAAAGTATGTGAACCCCTTGGGATTACGTAGAGTTTTGCATGAATTGGGCATAAAATGTGCTCTGAACATCATCTAAGTCACAACAATAGAAGAACACAGTCTGCTGAACATAATACTACACAAACATTAGATGTTGCCATGGTTTAATTGCACATAACATGTAAACATTCACAGTGCAGGGAGGAAAAAGTATGTGAACCTTTGGACTTAATAACTGGTTGACCCTCCTTTGGCAGTAATAACCTCAACCAAACGTTTCCTATAGTTGCAGATCAGACCTGCACAACGATCTGGAGTAATTTTGGACCACTCCTCTTCACAAAACTGTTTCAGTGTAGCAATATTCTTGGGATGTCTGGTGTGAATCGCTCTCTTAAGGTCATGCCACAGCATTTCAATCGGGTTGAGGTCAGGACTCTGACTGGGCCACTCCAGAAGGCGTATTCTGTGCTGTTGCAGCCATTGTTTTGTTGAATTACTTGTATGCTTTGGGTCATTTTCCTGTTGCATCACTCATCCTCTGCGGAGCTTCAGTTGGCGGACAGATGGCCGTATGTTTTCCTGCAAAATGTCTTGATAAACTCTGGAATTCATTTTCCCATCAATGACAACAATCCGTCCAGGCCCTGAGGCAGCAAAGCAGCCCCAAACCATGATGCTCCCTCCGCCATGTTTTACAGTGGGGATGAGGTTTTGATGTTGGTGTGCTGTGCCTTTTTTTTCTCCACACATAGTGTTGTGTGTTCTTCCCAAACAACTCAATCTCGGTTTCATCTGTCCACAGTATATTTTGCCAGTAGTGCTGTGGAACATCCAGGTGCTCTTTTGCAAACTTCAAACGTGCTGCAATATTCTTTTTGGACAGCAATGGCTTCCTCCGTGGTGTCCTCCCATGTACTCCATTCTTGTTTAATGTTTTCCTTATTGTAGATGTGTCAACAAAAATGTTAGCATGTGCCAGAGATTTCTGTAGGTCTTTAGCTGACACTCTGGGATTCTTCTTTACCTCATGCAGCATTCTGCGCTGTACTCTTAAGTCATTTTTACAGGACGACCACGCCTAGGGAGAGTAGCAACAGTGCTAAACTTTCTCAATTTGTAGACGGTCTGTCTTACCGTGGACACATGAACATCAAGGCTTTTGGAGATACTTTTGTAACCCTTTCCAGCTTCATGCAAGTCAACAATTCTTGATCGTAGGTCTTCTGAGAGCTCTTTTCTGCGAGGCATGGTTCACATCAGACAGTGCTTCTTGAAACCAGTAAACCCAAAACAGGTGTGTTTTTTAAGGGCAGGACAGCTGTCAGCAACACATCCAATATCATCACCCTGATTGGAGTCAAGGTTGGCTCACTCCTGGCTCCAATTAGCTCTGGGAGAAGTCATTAAGCTAGGGCCTCACATACTTTTTCCTCCCTGCACTGTGAATGTTTACATGTTATGTGCAATTAAACCATGGCAACATCTAATGTTTGTGTACTATTATGTTCAGCAGACTGTGTTCTTCTATTGTTGTGACTTAGATGACGTTCAGAGCACATTTTATGCCCAATTCATGCAAAACTCCACATAATCCCAAGGGGTTCACATACTTTTTCTTGCAACTGTATATATATATTTATATAAGTACCTATAATAAATAAAATTTTTAAATGCGCTTCTGGTGCGCACAGATGTGAATAGGCCCCAGGGTTTACATCATGTTCAGAATAATGACATCTATTGTTACAGTTGACACTGCAAGCTGCTATAGAAGATGTCCAGGGGCCCCACCAAAACATAGGGCCCCTTGATTAGGGGTTAGGTCCCTGTGTAAGACTTGTACAGAAGACTGGGTGGGGAGATCCTCTTCTGGCTCGCACAAAAAAAAATCCTGTGAATTTTGAGCAACTTAATAGCTACAAAGCGATTCCTGGTGCCACCATCAGGGCTAAAACAATCATTGGTGTAATAGTATACAACGTGGACAATCTCCTCTCGCCCTAAACAAACATGTCGGTCGAAGACTCAACATTGTTTATGGCTTTATTGCTTGGCTACCTACGTGTGGAGTTTATTCTCCCAGCCAATCACAGGGCGGCGAACTCTGCTTTCCGCTTCACCCACCAATAAAAAAAGTTTTCGAAAGTAAGAGCGAGACGTTCCTAAACACCGCAGCCCACGCCTTCTGAACGAAACGCAGAGCCAATCGTCTCGTGTGTCCCGCCCACATATTGTGTCTAGTGCTGTGGAAGAACGAAAGAACTCTTGGCTCCTCCCTTCCAACTGTTCTGTGACACGCCTAGTACCGTGACCGCACCTCTTGCTTGTTGCAGTGTCCAATCCCGAGTGTAACCGTTAGTGTCGGCCGGAGTTTCGGTGGAGGAAGGTGAGCAGAGGGGTGCGGGTGTGTTTCATAGGCTGAGGGGGACGCGGATAGGCTGCGGGACGGTCTGACTGACTTCCTGCAGAGCCAGTTCTACCAGCAGGCGCACTGTCCTGTATTGTACACCGAGCTCAATGTGTTTCCACGGACTGTCCTTGTACTGGGGGGCTGGTGAGCGTGTCTGCCTGTGTGACTGACGCCTGTGTGCTGTGTGTACACTACACTGTAACCTGCCCTTCTCGTGTCATCACATATCCACGTACATCTGTGTGCTTCATGTGTGACTCATCTATGGGTGCTGTTCATTCGTGGCAAGGGAAACACAAGTGATACAAAGGCACAATATAAATATACAATGTAACAGGGGAGGGTGAAGAGCATTGATTGCTAGATGTCATGAAAACAAATGGAGTAGACATCTCTAATACTGCAGCTTACCAATTCTTAGATGTCATGGCTGCATTCGTTTTCTTTTTTAGGCTTTTTTTTTTTATTTCCACCTAGTGATCCAGCCAGTAAGTCTGGTTTTCAACAACCCAAGTTGTCCTGCCGATGTAGCAGTTAGAGGGTTGAGGCAAACTATCACTGACCACAATCCATTTTTATTTATGCAAACCTCTATCCCAAAAGGGGAAAAAAGTTTGCTGCAGGGGCGTGGACATTTTTAAAAAAACTACTTGTCCAACGGACTAAATCAAGGTCCTGATGAGGAAAAAAGAAGCAAAACCATATTTAACCACCTCCCATCCAGCTGTTGTATATAAACGGGTTGGGTGGCCGTTTATAAACTGCTTCCCCGCCCCCTGCTTGTGCGCGCTCCCTGGGAGCGTGCAGCACTGCGATCCGGTGCCCGCTGTGTCCTCCGGACACAATGGAACACCGATCAGACAGGACCTCTCTGTGAGGTCCCGATCATGTGATAACTGATTGGCCAATCAGTGAGCACATGCAGAGTAGTAAGCAAGATGTCACTTCTGACATCATTGCTTACTACATGTGAAATCTGTGAATGATCACAGAGGTCACATGGTACAAGGCTATTCACAACAGCCTTATACCATATGACAAGCTGTGACCACTCACAGCTCACACAGTAGTTCTCAATGGCTGCAAGAATGCAGCCAGAGAGAAGGAGAAATGATTGCTTTTACAGCTTTTATGGGTGTAAAAGCAATCTGTTAAAAAAAAAAAAATAAAAAATCCATCACCCCCCAGAAGTAGTACAGTGTCACCATGGTGACACTGTACTACTTGTGGGGGATGATGATTTTTTTTTTTTGGTGACACTGTACTGCTAGGGTGACAGTATGTTAAAAAAAAAAATAATATAAAAAAAATGTTTAAAAATTATAATTTTTGGTTATAAACTAATTTGGGTTATTTATTTATTTTTTACTAAAAATATAACAGAATACATTTTGGCCAAGATTTATGATGAAATACTATTTATTTGCAAAATTTTTTAAGAAAAACACTTTTTTCAAAATTTTTGGACTTTTTCATTTACATAGCAAAAAAAATACAAATCCCAGTGGTGCATAAATACCACCAAAAGAAAGCTTTATCTGTCTCAAAATGCTAAAAAAATTCATATGAGTACAGTGTTGCATGACCGCACAATTGTCATTCAAAGTGTGATAGCGCTGAAAGCTGAAAATTGGCCTGGACAGGAAGGGGGTAAAAGTGTCCGGACTGGAAGTGGTTAAATAAGCTTTTAACATTGTGCTGTTTATCTCCTCCTCACCTCCCTGGCTGTCTCCAGCACCACACCCGGGGACTAGCAGGGAGGGGAGAGACCTTGCAGTGTAATGAGCACCGATTGGGTGCTTGTCAGCCAAGTTCTTCAGGTGCTGGTCTTTGGCCATTTTGATTGGCTGGTGCAGTGTGATGTCAGTTGCAGTGTGCCAGAATGTAAACTGAGCTGTTCATGTGCAGCTCAGTGTACATTCTGCAAAGGATGGAAACAGGCAGGTACTTATACTTTATTGCAGAAGAGACATTGCATGTCTCTTCTGCAATAAAAAGCCTGGCTGTTTGCAATTTTTTTATGTTTAGCCTTTAGTTCTGCTTCAAAAACGTCCCTTCTGTTGCTCCCAGTCTTCTCCTTTTTTGCTGTTGTGATCTTCCTGTGGCTATATTTGCTCTCCATGGTCGCACTGTATGTAGGAATGTAGCCACCTTCTTTTGCTCATTCCCAAGATAGACAATGGACTATGGGATGTGTAGCATGCATTGAGTAGTACACGTGACCACAACTAACGTGCACTACTTGTTCCAAACAAAAGAAAAAGGAGAGGTTCAGGAGCTCATGAACGACATTACACAGAGGTAGAAAACCAGTAATTAACAGATGTGTATGGATTATTTTTGGACAGTAAAAATATACTTTAGTGTCACTTTAAAGCCAGGTTCGCCTTTTTGCATGTCTTTTAGTTATGGCTTATATGTTACTTTTTACATGCATCTTAGTTGCGTTTCCATTGAATTCTATATTGCATATTTTTTGATGAAAGACGAACCCAAAATGTGTAAATGGGCTCTAAAACACATGATCATGTGCTTTTATGTGTCATGCATTTTTCATGTTGCCCATTACAAAAAAAAAAAAGTACAAAAACGATTTGTCCTTGTTACCCGTGGCCCAATTGACAACATACACATTTTTAAGCCTTAGGCCTCATTCACTTTGGCATTGTTAAACCTGTAAATGTGTTCAAAGTGATTCTAAATGTTTGTTTATTTTTTGCAAAAATTACAAACATGTCTATACTTACCTGCTTCATGCAGTAGTTTTGCACAGAGCAGCCTGGGTTCTTCTCTTCTCGTGTCCCCTGCAGGCACTCCTGGCCTCTCCCTCCTGTTGGGTGCCTCCACAGCAAGAAGCTTGCTATGGGGGCACCCACTGCTCTGTGTGCCCGTTCACACATGGAGCAGCAGTTCAGCCCCTCCCTTCTCTCTTCTTGTTAGCTGACTGGCTGTAATTGACAGCAGTGAGAGCCCATGTCTCCCACTTCTGTCTCAGCTAGTGAGAAGAGGGAGTCTCGGGATAGCCAAGACTCCAGTGCACATCGCTGGATCGAGATGGGGCTTAGGTGAGTATTGGGGAGGAGTGCATAGAATGCATGAAGGTAAAACACTTTGAGCCTTTAGAACCACTTTAAACAAATGTACATTTACAAATGTATGTAATGAATTTTCAATGGTGCCATTCACACTGAGCATTTATCTCTATTTGGATGTGGTCATTTGAGAGAAAAATACATTCTGTGCGTTCAGGATCGGATCAGGCATGCTGCTAAATGCATGTAAATGCGTCCAAAACAGGAACATCTAAATGCAGGTAAAAGTGATTTGGATGACATAAAAGTTGTTCATACTTCCCGGATCATTTGTCGTGTTTAGCCAAATGAGTACCATTGTGACTGAGGTCTGGAACTTTAATCCCCCCAAAATGTGTAAGCAGACAGGCCTTTTAATACAAAGGAGACATACTATGTCTGTGTACTGTCTCTTCTGCATTAAAGCTTCTTACATGTGTGCACTGTACACTGAGCTGCACACACATGATTTCGGAATCTGCCAAGATGAATAAACCCCTGTGCATGCATAAGTGTGATATCATCTTGGCCCCAATCAAAACAAAACCCAGAAGAAGCCCGGGGAGTTGTCCAAAAGCTCTCATACCACCTCAATGATATCGCCTTGCTGGAGTGGAGGGGAGTGTAGTTCCTCTTTAACCGCCTCCCGCCCACCATATAAGGAAATGACGGACAGGTGGCGGTTTTCTCATTCTGGGAGGACGTCGCATGACCTCCCACTTTACCCACGCACACCCCCAGTGGTGCGCTGTGTCCTTGGGACACAGCGAATCACCGATCAGCAGAAAGAGCTGTTGACATCGGCTCTGTCGTGATCAGCTGTGTCCAGTCACAGCTGACCGCATGTAAATAGGGAAATGTCGGTTTTCGGTATTCCTCTCTTCATGCAGTGTCACACTGAAAGCTCGTGAGGAGAGAAGAGCCGTTAATCGGCATTCCTCAGAGGGGACATGTACACTGATCATCAGGGCACTGATGATCAGTGTAGCCCCATCAGTGCCACCTGTCAGTGCCACATCAATGCCACATACCAGTGCACATATCAGTGCCCATCTAAGCTGCCTATCAGTGCTGCCTTTCAGTGCCACCTACCTGTGCCCATCACTGCAGCCTCATTAGCGCACATCAGTGAAGGAGATAAATCACTTATTTACAAAATTGTATAACAAAAACTAAGAAACGTTTTTTTTTTTTTCAAAATTTTTAGTTGTTTTTGTTTGTTTAGCAAAAAATAAAAAACCCAGAGGTGATTAAATACCACCAAAATAAAGCTCTATCTGTCTCAAAATGATAAAAATTTCATATGAGTACAATGTTGCATGACCGCGCAATTGTCATTGAGTGCTACAGCACTGAACGCTGAAAATTGGCCTGGGCATGAAGGGGGTAATAGTGCCTGGTAGGCAAGTGGTTAAAGTGCAACTGCACTGTATCTTTGCACCACAAACCAAAAATGCTATTTAATTATTAATATTCAAATTTAACTCCCCCATCCATCATGTTTCCGTGCTTTATTTTGCTGAGAATTCATTTTGAAAAACACCCCCTGGTATTTCTGGCAGTGGCCAGTAAGGGTAGATGGTTCGTGTAGCATTTACTTACTGGGATCCATCTGCCCTTGGCTCAGGCATTGGCTGACCTGAGAACCCTCCCTTCCTAAAGGCTCCTGGGATATGTGACATCATTTGCCTTGGCATGGAAATCAGGAAGTAACTGAAGAAATGTAAAAAAAAAAAGTGTAAACGTTTTCTTTCTATTTGCTAATGCTAGAAGCATAAGGAATAAAATAGTCCATGTTGATTGAGAGAGTGAAGTTCCACTTTAATTTTGACTTCTATGGTCATCAAATGCATGAAAGATAAGGGTTGCAGTGAACAGGATCTTTATAGAACACTGCCCTTGATGACATGCGTTTAGTCTGTTCCATCACATTAACAAAAAAACCATACTTCTCTTTTAAAGAGACCCTATCACAATATCCTGCCCTAAAAAAATAGCATT
Source organism: Staurois parvus (assembly GCF_062004578.1). NCBI lineage: Eukaryota > Metazoa > Chordata > Amphibia > Anura > Ranidae > Staurois > Staurois parvus. Next base: position 1,011,345 of record NW_028317845.1, read on the forward strand.
TTATTTGTTTGTTTTGTTAAGGACTCTGCAGAGCATTGCACCCACGATCAATTCTCTGGATAGCTGTCTGTCCAAACCTTTATGGGCAGGCAATTACTTGAGAGCAGGAAGAGCTCCTGGCCCTTCCACCTGTAGCTTATTACAGTGTTTCAGCTACAGAAAATCTCATCAGATCAGCATTGAAAGTGACAGTGGGAGCAGCTGTGGGTGGCTGAAAGGTTGACACTTCTGGAAATGTTGATATTCTGTCAGAATTGTGGTGCTGATATCTCTCCATAGTAAACTTAAATTGCTGCAGCAGAGAAAGCTGGTGTAGGTACTTTGACTCTAGATTGCCTGCATGTATTTAGATTAGACTAGGATGTGGTTATAAAGGTCTCTTGAAAGCTGAACTCTTGGAATGGGACAAAGTGTACCTCTGCAGTGTGTATCCCTCAATCCATGTGACTGATCCTCTGCAGTGTGTATCCCTCAATCCATGTGACTGACCCCCTGCAGTGTCTTGTCTGAGGTGCTTTGGTTGTATTTACAGGCCTGCATCCTCATGTACAGTGAAGGGTTATTGGCCCTCCACTGTGTGTGATGATGCCGAGCGACTGTCTGGATCTTGAGGAAAGCACTGGAGCCTGCCAGAGCCAGGAATAAGGCAAGTAATAGTAAGTCCTCATGCACACTGGATGTTTTTACAGCGGCTGTTTTTGGCTTTTGACATTCTGTTCTACAGCTAGTAAACTCCCCAGCATGTTATCCTATGTATCCATGCACACATAGACTGTAATCAACGTTTTTTGGCTGGAAAAAAAACCCAGAACTAGTGGGCTTCTAGAGGGGTTTTTTAGCATAAAAACACTCTAAAGCTGAAAAATGTGTCAAATCGCGGCAAAGAGCGTTTTTGGACTTTTTTGACTAAAAAAATTTATTTTCTTTGATCAAAAAACTCTAAAAACTGGCAAACACAAAAAAAACGCTGCTAAACGCTACTACAAAAACACTGAAAAACGTTTCAGTTTTTAATGTGACTTCACACAGCTAATGTTATCAGCGTTAATTAAAACGCCCCGTGTGCATGGAGCCTAATAGAATTTCATTGATTTTGACACAGGAAATACTCCCAGTCCAGAAATTCGGTCAGTAATCTACATATGATATGTGCTTTAGGCTACGTTCACACTAGCGTTGTGTGCAGGCGGCAGAGAGACGTTTGGGAAGCGTTTTTACCGCTTCCCAAATGCCTCGGACAATTCTGCACATTGCAGCACATGGTGCTGTTCTAATGGGAGCGTTAGCGTCACGTCGTGGCAAAATGGATGCCTCTGGTCGAGTCAGGAGGCGTTGAAGCCTCCTATTCTAGTCTATGGTGCCGCTCCGCAAACGCCCAGCCGGAGCGGTAACACCATTTAAACTTCATTATAGGCGTTTGTGGGGTGTTTTTAACGCTCGGCAAACGCCTAGCAACCGTCATTAAACCGCGCATGCGGCGTTTGCGGAGTGTTAAAATACGCTCCGCAAACGCCGGACCAACGCTTGAAAAACGCTATAGGGGCATTTGGCAAACTAGTCAAGTGTGAACGAGCCCTTAGACTGGGCTCTAGAGAATTGGAGTGGTTGAGTCTAAATGGTATATGGCTGCCTAACGTGACATGAGATCACCTTGTATCGACTGCCTGGATTCCTTACAGTATCCTTGTGATTATATTTTACTTGTTGCCTTGTGATCCTAATGTTTACATTAGGTTTTTGTACTTTCACACACCTTGTTGCACTGTTCTGTAGGATAATTTTAGGTCAGACTTCATTAGCAGAACATTCTGAATCTTTCTGCTTGAAAAATATTCTAAAGATGGCCATTTAGCAAGTGGGCTGAACAAAAAAAAAACTGAGCCAGTGTCCCCATCCACACGATCAAGACAAATGGGGGAATCCTCCCCACTGTGCTATTGTATTCTGATGGGAGGGACCCTCCACTGTCAGAATATACAGAACAGTGCTGCAGCCATTGGCTGCAGATGCTGATCAAGTGTTTTTTTTTTTTTGTTTTTTTTTCCCCAACAGGTCCATTTAACAGAAGTCAGTCAGTCAATCGCGAAGTGGCCAAACATGAATCGAAATTTTGTTGGTTCAGCTATCCATCTATGGCCACCTTTCGTCATCTTTCAAGTTTGATTTTTATGCTGTTGTGTGATTTAGCTACCCTTAAGGTTTGAGAAAGGTAGCCTAGATCCCGAAGTTAAAGTGTTTCTTTTTTATTACTGAAGAGAATGGAATGTCCCTTTTTAAAAAGTCATATGTATGTAACTGCACGTGTGAGTAGCCTGCCCTACTGTATTGTGAATGTGTTGGACTAGCCTTAACCACTTTTACCCCCTTCCTGCTCAGGCCAATTTTCAGCTTTCAGCACTGTCGCACTTTGAATGAAAATTGCGCGGTCGTGCAACACTGTACCCATATGCAATTTTTATAGAGCTTTCTTTAGGTGGTATTTAATCACCGTTGGGTGTTTTATTTTTTGCGCTATAAACCAAAAAAGAGCAAAACATTTTAAGAGTTTTTCTCCTTCACTGATGTGCGTTGATGAGGCTGTACTGACTGGCGGCACTGCTGGGCACTGATGATTGGTGTCGATCCATCCTCTGACAATTGCCGGTTATCTGCAGTAGTTTCCTCATGCTGTGACGATGTGAGGAAAGTGCAGCCGATAACCGGCAACTGTATTTACAGGTGATCTGCTGTGTCATTGGACACAGCTGATCACGTGGTAAAAGGCTGTTGTGATTAGCCTTTTACCACATCACGTGATCAGCTGTGTCTGTAGGACACAGCAATCATGGAGATCGCTGGCCGTTCGCCTAATTTGTGGGTGAAATTGCCGCTTGTTTTCGTCTGCAGTGATAAGAAAATTTGAAGGAGCAGAAGGAAAAAATTTTCTGGAATGTACAAATGTCTAACTGGGAATGTGGTTTTCATATGGTAAAGTCCATTCATTCCAAAATTGAGTGTTAAAAACAAACGCAAATTTGAACTACTTTGGAACAACATTCAAATGTTCTAAGGATTTTGGTATAAATTTTTGTTTGCAATCCTACTAGAGTATATCTAGCTTTACACTGTTTCTTTTGTTCAACGTGCAATCCATAGTTGCTTCATCCGTGATGTTTAGCGGAGTCTCCTCTGTAGCTATTCTGACATCTGCAGTTGTCAATACGGAATTGATGGGATGCAGTCGCTGTTTGGCCAACAGTTTTCCACCTGGTTCATTGAATTTTTCATTAGATGTTTGTCAATCTGGGTGGAGTTGACAGGGGCACTCACTGCTCCAATTTCAGCCAATTCGGCATGAATTTTAGCATTAGTCTCATACTGACATGTGAGTTGAGGTCTGATTATACTGCAGTACTAGGAAACCACATGATCTTTTGTATATTAGGGGGTGACATTCTTTTTATTATGTTTGTTTGTTTGTTTTTTATTATCATATGAAAGTGCTGGGTTTTTCAATTGTGTTTTCGTAGCAGATACTGGTATGATTGACACATGATCGAAACTTTATCACGTTCTTCTTTTTGATGAGCACCCAAATATGTTAGACTTCCAGTATCCTGAAGTATATTTCCATGCATGGGTACCATTTACACAAAGGGGTGGTATTGGTCATATCGGAGTATATATATTTATTTGGCAATGATTATAGATCATAACATACACATGGCAGTCTGTTCCGACAATTATTTGGAATACTTAAGAATTCCTTTTCTATGTGCCTCCACAGTAAAGAGATTGTTTTAGCTGCATGTCCAGTGTGCAAACTCATCACATTTATTTCACAGGTCCTTTGGGTGTTTGTTTTTGGCTGTTAAAATCAGATTTTTGTAGAATAGAATAGAAGATTTGTAGTGATAGTTTATATTAAGTAAAGTAAGGAGATTAAAATTGCAAGCTGTCAGGACAACTCAGACCTCCTCTTTAGGCATAGTAAGGGCCAGGTTGTAGATCATTTGCTTTAGAGGTGATAAGTCAATGGTAATGTAATGTAAAAGTAGCTGAAGCAAGTCAACTGCATCTGCAATGAATTCTGAACTATCTCCAAAGCATCTCAAGCTGATTTCAAAAGCACTTTGGTTTTGCCTGTTGACAAGGGACCTAATAAGCGCATATCAAACAGCATTCTTTAATTTGTTTTTTGAATTGGCTGAAACAACAAGTGTTTGTATGTGTTCAGAGTAAAAAGATGGTCATAGAGAGGGAGATATTTCCCAGGCAGAGAGAGAGCGCTTGCTGTGCCATTCAACAAATGGCTCTATCACCAGGATCCACCACAATGCCAACATTGGCGAAGAAGCCATAGTTTCCTTAATTTTTCTCATTAGAAGAGTAATGGATTGGCTTGCAGGGAGATCTTTCCACCAGAGGCATGTACTACAACCATTGACAACATGATGTGCTCATCTCACCTCACCCCTTCAGTCTCCGCCCGTGTCACAAGCCTACTGAGCAACATATCAGATTGGATGTCACTCCACTTCCTCAAACTAAATCTTTCCAAAACTGAGCTCCTAGTTTTCCCCCCAGCCCGTGCCCCCCCCCCCGACTTATCCATCAAGACCAACAGCACCACAATCAGTCCCTCCCCTCAAGCCAGGGTACTAGGTGTCATCCTAGACTCCAATCTGTCCTTCCAGCCCCAGGTCCAATCACTGACAAACTCATGTAGACTTCACCTCCGCAACATCTCCAAAATACGCCCGTTCCTAACCCCGGAAACCACTAAGCAAACCACTCCCTTATTTCACGCCTTGACTACTGTAACTCCCTCCTCATCGGCTTACCTCACCGCAGGCTATCCCCGCTTCAGTCTATCATGAATGCTGCGACCAGACTCATCCACCTTACAAACCGCTCCGTATTTGCCACCTCCCTCTGCCAATCCCTCCACTGGCTTCCGATTGCCCAACGGATAAAATTCAAAATGCTAACATTAATGTATAAAGCTGTTCATAATAGTGCCCCAAACTACATCACCGATCTGGTATCCAAATACCACCCAAACCGTACTCTCCGCTCCTCACAAGACGACCTAATCTCTAGTTCCCTGGTCTCCTCCCATGCCCGTCTCCAGGACTTCTCCAGGGCTTCCCCCATCCTCTGGAACTCCCTACCCCAATCCATCAGACTATCACCTACTCTCCTCACCTTTTAGGTGCACCCTGAAAACCTATCTCTTCAGGGAAGCCTACCCCGCCCTCAACTAATTACTAAACTCCTCCACTCTTCCTACCACTCCATTCCCCACAGCTATTTCCTCCAGTACCACTATCCCCTCCCTCCTAGATTGTAAGCTCCAAGGAGCCAGGTCCCTCGAACCCCTTGTGTATTGAATCATATTGTTACTGTACTGTCTCGTGTACTGTCTCCCATTATAATGTACAGCGCTGAGCATTGGCGCTATATAAATCCTGTATAATAATAAAAAAATAATTTACACTGCCCTATGCTAAAATGCACTGTTTTAGTGTGCATGCAGTTGTCAGTTTTGCCCTGCAGTGAGAGGATGGTGCAATGCATGTTTCAGAACATTGCAGTGTTTCCTTTTTTTTTTTTTTGTAACTTTATTTAAAGTGTCACACTTCAAATTCTTAATTGATGTCTCTGCACAGCAGCATGGTGCATTACGTGCATAATGCAGTGCTATCCAGTGCTCTGCATTTTTCCACACATCACACCAGCATTGTGCACAAATAAAACAATTGAGGTGACTGGCATTTGTCAAGTGTGGAAAAACTCCATTCACAGCACACAGTGAAAACCAGCCAGAAAATGGCATAATTGTTACCAACAGTACTTGAAATCATGAGTTTTAAGCACGTCATTAAAATGTGTTTCCCTTGTGATGTCGCTGTAATTTTAGAATTTTAAAGGATTTTGACTTTGCAGCATGATCTGGGTTTAGAGTGGCTGTGAATGATGCTAAATTAGTCCATGTGTCCTTGGCAAATGTACTTTAACATGCCCCATATTTAGATGGAATGCAGAGACAAACATTCATGTCTACAAATTCTGTATGTCTGCATTTCTGCACTCTTTGTAAATGATAGCCATGTCCTCTTAAGAAAATGAGAGTTCATCTTTGGGTGTTGATTGTACTGTCCTGGTGTTTTAGGGGCATAAGAAATGAAATGGGTCATCAGTACAGAATTAATACATTTTTAAATATATGTACCACTATAACTTTCACACAAACCAATTGATATACACTTACTGGGATTTTTTTTTTTTTTTACCAAAGGCATGCAGTAGAATACATTTTCGCCTTAATTTCCGAAGACATTACATTTTTTTTTAGTTGGATATGCTTTATAACCGTAGAAAATACTTTTTTGTTTTGTTTTTTTTCTTCAAAATTGTTTGTCTTTTTACATTTATATAATAGAAAAGAAACCCAGTGGTGATCAAGTACCACCAAATGAAAGCTTTATTTGTATGAAAAATATGGTATAAACTGCATTTGGGTACAGTGTAGCATGACTACGCAATTGTGAAAGTAGTGCCATGCCAAATGGCAAAACAAACTTCCTGGTCATGAAGGAGGTAAATCTTTCCAGAGCTCGCGGATAATGTGGCCCTTTCCAAAACAAGCTTTGAACAGTCATATACTAGTAGAATTTTGTTCAGAAGTTTTCATTTTAAGAATTTTGTTCGATTTTCTAATGGTTAGTGGGGTCAAATCGACATTCATTTTCAACCAGAGTGATGAGAAAAATCAAAGAACCAGAATGAAGAGTTTTCCTTTTTATATGAATTAATTTTTAACAGTGTATGTGGCTTTTGTGTGGAAAAGTCCATTTGTTCCAATATCGAATTTTAAAAGCAAATTACATTTTGAAGTACTTTTGAACATTTGTCAACTCATCAGATGTATTGGGAATTTTCTGTATTTTTGTATGAACGTGCATTCGAAAAATCTACTAATATATGCACAGCTTTAGAGCTGTTTGGCAGATTTTAGGGTTAGAGGTTGAACAGTGGGAATACATTTTCGATCTGCCGCTATATTCTCCTGACTGGTTCCAAAAACTTCAGGAAAATTATCCTTGACCTTTCTATGGCTAGCTATCTACATTTTAAATAGACCCCCAGTGGGGCTTTAGATTTTGACACAGTTGAATACTTTTTATATTGGGTCAGGCCATAAAAAACAGTGAAGGGCTTTGCTATGTCTATTTGCTATGTCAAACATATTAAAGTGAGGGCTTCACTGAGCAGAGTTTTTAGGTTGGCTTTCATTTTGAGAATGAGATCAGCAAAGATCAGCAGTGGTACCTCATTTCCTTTTGACATGTCTCCACAGCCCCTTGTCGTCATCTTCAAAATGTTCCTCACCATAATTATTTTTGTTAGGAATGCATTCTAAACTTTCATTTAGTGCTTCCACCGCCTAAAGGGTGTCATGGTTGCGGTTATCTTGTGCTTCACCTTGTGTTCTGGAAGCCCTGTACATGAATTGGGAAAATACATGTATTCATGTATTGAATACAAAATATATTTCCTGACTTTTTATACATAGTGAGGTTTTTCATGTTGCAATGTCCTTGAAAATTCCTTTTGAGTAGGTTGTATTGTATTAACCTCCTCACACCGGCCGTACACATAGGTAGGTGGGCCTTAATGCCGAGCGGCCGCAGATATGCAGCCCTGTGTAAACAACTGGCCATGCTCAGAGTGCGCTCCCTGCACGGTGGCCGGCGGGGATCAGTAAGCTCCCAATAAGTACTTGTGATTCGGAGCTTTCTGATCATGTGACCACTGTGACAGCCAATCACTGCGGTCAAATGACCCGAATGCCCACCTCTGCCTCTTGGTTTTTAGAACTCTTAAAGGGCTGGGAGGCGGTTGGCTTGAAGGGGTTGAGGAGGAGGGGAAGGCTGTCTGTCTGATAATTCAGACCTTGTGACCGCAATGTCGCTGTGTCACACTGTAGTCTCGGAGAACACAGGAATTATGAAATGGATATCTAATTCGGCAGTCAAAGAACCATGGGTTCTTTGACTGCCTGTATACCATATCCAGTAGTAGCTATTCCTCCATATATGCTGTTTAGAGTAGATGGGAAAATTTATTTCTCCCGTACAGCCCATGAGAGAAGTCTAAGCAAGTATGGTTAGGCTTATTGTCCAGTCTGGTTGATGACTGCCAGTGATCAGTTCCATAGGTGAGCTATTTATTTCACCTGACTAGTGTAATCGGCATAGGGGTAGACATCCAACTTGAGAATTTGTTTAGCACTCAGTGTTACTATGCAAAGGGGCTTTAGGCAAGTTTCCAATTGTTTTGAAAATCTTTTTAACCACTTGTCCTCCAGAGAATTTACCCCCCTTCCTGACCAGGCCATTTTTTTGCTGTTCGGCACTGCGCTATTTCAACTGGTATCTGCGCGATCGTGCAATGCTGTACCCAAACAAAATGTATGTTCTTTTTCACACAGAGCTTTCTTTTGGCGGTATTTGATCACCTCTGCTTTTTTTTTGTTTGTTTTTTTTGCGCTATAAACAAAAAAGACTATATTTGTAACTTTTGGTTATTTTTGTTTTTATTTTTTTTTTTGGATCATTTTTAATGCTATCACGGGGAATGCAAATATCCCCTGTAACATCAATGGGCATTGTCATGTATTCTTTTTTGAGAAATCTGGGGTCTATCATACTCTAGATATCTTGTCTGCTCTTACATTATCTAATCTGACCAAGATCGGTGTGATCAGATGCTTTCCCAATTTACAAATGGCACTTTTTATATCTTGCAAAACTGAAGTGATGAAATGCTCGTAGCTTCCAATTTCTTGGACTATAGAGCTGATTGGAGCCATTCTGGTCTCTGACCAGCTCTATGGTTAGCCAGTGGAACTGCTGGATGCATAAATTAATATGGGCGATCAAAGGGTTAAATGTGCTAATCTAACACGTGTGTGTGTAAAATGTAGAGCTTTTACTTGGTGTGGTCTCTTTCTCTGTCCCCGAACCGACGGGTGGGGAGGCGCAGGTGCGTTCAAACCCCAAAATAGGAAGCGAAGCAAGATTACATTGCTTTGCCAAGAGCTGCTGCTTGCCCGCAAAATGTGAGTAAGCGGTTGGCAAGTAGGTCAGGGATTTTTTTTTTTTTTCCCTTGTTTTTTTTTTTTTTTTTTTTTTTCTATGCTTTGCAGGAAAAATAAAGATCATTTCTCTGGCAATTCAAAGCTTGCTGTCATGACCCTAACTCGTTCATGAACTGTCATGAGTGAGTTAAGTTTTGACAGCTCAGGATAGTCATCTGTGATTGGCTGGAGCTGGTCACATGGTACAGGGTGCTGTGATTGGCCCCACCTATCATGTGACAGCTATGGGCCAATCACAGCTCACTAGGAAAAGGAGCAGAGCTGTTATGAATGAGACTGATTCATAACAGCTTTGATTACATTGTGATCATGTGATCACATAGTGATCACATGATCACCAGAATCTTCATTCTGCTGTGTCCGCTGGATACCACAGTCACGAGGGGGGGAGCACTGCGCTGTTAGTACAGCCAGAGCGATGTACGAGTACGTCTCTTTACCTGTAGCTGCCGCAGTACATGGCGGGCAGGAAGTGGTTAAAGGTGAAAAGATATTTATATGTACAAAACCCATGTAACCTCGTTACTAAAGCAAGTATTGAACCTCATTGATTTCTATGCGCTCTGACTTACTGTATTTCCATGGGTTTTCTTGCTTGGACACAGATAAACTGAGATAAGCTGTAATTGTGTTTGATGTCGGTACATTGAAGTGAAAATGTCAGTAGAAGTGACTCATCGTGGTGGGCAAGACATGGGGAAATGTGTTCATCAACCTGTATACATGTACTGCCTCTACATGTTGTTTCTGCGTGTTGGGAGAGAGAAAACCCAACTAATTGCCTGGAGACTTTCTTTTCAGACATCACTTTTTCTACCTACGGTACATGTCCAGATTTGTTTTCTTCAGCTTTACATAACCGATGTTTTCTCGTGGGAAACAAACTTCCTATTTGATAACATCACCTAAATCTCCTTTACCGCCTTTAATCTTGCAATGGAGTGTGTAATATAAAAAGATATGAATGACAAAATGCAGATACAGTACATTTTCTCTGTTTATGAAGGCAATGTGTTACTAGGTATGTGCTCTCATAATGTTAGTGATTTTCAGCTTCTTGAGCACGGTTGGCTTATTAACTGATGACCTCATAGTTTGAAGGTAATGATACACTGAGCTGGACTTATAACTGGTTTTAATTCCAGTTTTTTTTCGGTAAAGGCTTATATAGCTGGATTAGGCTCATTGTTTGTTGTGATAATTGGAACAGCAACAAGTTCATTTCTGATTGCACCTCTGTTCTTAAGAGCATGGGGAAGCCTAAAGGAAACCAGCACTGACAGAATTACAGAGGTTATGATTGTTGGTCCGCTTATGAAAATGATAGATATTTGGGTCTCTATTAGAATAATACTGATTGGGAGCAAGCATACAGTCTAGAAAAGTTAGGACTCTAAGGGGGAGATTTGCTAAAACTGGAGCACTGTGACTCTGGTGCAGCTGTGTATGGTAGTCAATCGACTTCTAACATCAGCTTGTTGGAAGCTGATTGGTTTCTATTTTCTATGCAGAGCTGCAACAGATTTTGCACCAGTTTTAGTAACCCCCCCCCCACTAATAACATACTTTGTCATACTTGAAGCATGGTAGCCAGGAGACTGATATTTTATGAAGGAGAGGTGGCTACAGGTCTCCTGAAAATGCCTCCATCATATAAGATTTTTTCATGTGTTTGCATGTGAATTCAGAATTCTTTCATACCTCCTGATCTTCAAATACTGTCCAGCCCTCAGCAGAAACTGGCAGATATTTGAACCATGTATGGTCAGGCTGAATGTACCCAAGTTGATCGATTAACTTGGGTACAACCAGCCTGCCGGATTTTGCATGTGATTATCGCTAGTGGCTGTTATAGCTGCTAGCAATAATCACTGTCTTTTCTTCCCCCACCCTACCTGCTGGGAGAACACAATAACTTGGTGGGAGGGATTCCCCTGTCAAAACAGTCTGTGCTGATGGGGGAATCCAGCAAGTTCTCACTGTCGCTTGCCTTACTTCATAGTGCCTGTTTTGCTTAATATACCTGGCCAATGTACAGCCCTCTACAGGAATGGATACAAGATAATGGACCTTGTTGGGTGCCAGCTGACAGATCCTCTGTTTTTGTCATCCGATAAAATATATTTGCTTTACATTTGAGGGACATCAGTAGATATTTGTATGGCTGAACCACTAATTAGCCTTAATCAGTTTGGAGTGTTAATGAGCAGATAATCCAGTGTTGGAACATCAAATGCAGAGATTTGGAAATCTAGACACTGTCGTGAAATGAATTGTAGGTTCTTGTAATAAGCTGAGTACACATTTTGAGATATTTATTAATATTATTCACATGAAAGCAATTTTTTTACATGCTTCTGTTGCCTTTTTTCTGTTTTCTCGATTTCATATTTTAAATTTTCTGTGGCGGGCGACAGTCGGTAACTTATGGAATGATTGTGGATATACAAAATCTACTGCAAGATGAGCCATGTAGAGATTGTTTCATCGTGTGCCAAATCTTGTCTGTAGAAGTCTATTGAAGCACAATCATTTCGTTGCACAATTGCTGGCATGCATATGTATTGTTTTAAGTAAACATGGGAGCCCCATGCACACATCCCTTTACAAATTATACTTGGAAATAAGATTTTATAAACACATACAGTCATGGCCGAAATTGTTGGCACCCTTGATATTTCTCCAGGAAATCATGTATTTCTCACGAAACGTATTGCATTAACACATGTTTTGCTATACACATGTTTATTCCCTTTGTGTGTATTGGGACAAAACAAAAAAAGGGAGGAAAGAAAGCAAATTCGACATAATGTCACACAAACCTCCAAAAATGGGCTGGACAAAAGTATTGGCACCCTTTCACAACTGCGGATAAATAAGAATGTTACAAGCATGTGATGCTCCTGTAAACTCACCTGGGGCAAGTAACAGGTGTGGGCAATATAGAAATCACACCTGAAAGCAGATAAAAAGGAGAGACGTTCACTTAACCTTTGCATTGTGTGTCTGTCTGTGCCACACTAAGCATGGACAACAGAAAGAGGAGACGAGAACTGTCTGAGGACCTGAGAACCAAAATTGTGGCAAAATATCAACAATCTCAAGGTTACAAGTCCATCTCCAGAGAACTAGATTTGCCTTTGTCCACAGTGCGCAACATTATCAAGAAGTTTGCAACCCATGGCACTGTAGCTAATCTCCCTGGTCGTGGACGGATGAGGAAAATTGATGAAAGATTGCAACGCAGAATAGTCCGGATGGTGGATAAGCAGCCCCAAACATGTTCCAAAGACATTCAAGCTGTCCTGCAGGCTCAGGGAGCATCAGTGTCAGCGCGAACTATCCGTCGACATTTAAATGAAATGAAACGCTATGGCAGGAGACCCAGGAGGACCCCACTGCTGACACAGAGACATAAAAAAGCAAGACTACAGTTTGCCAAAATGTACTTGAGTAAGCCAAAAGCCTTCTGGGAAAACGTCTTGTGGACAGATGAGACCAAGATAGAGCTTTTCGGTAAAGCACATCATTCTACTGTTTACCGAAAACGGAATGAGGCCTACAAAGAACAAAACACAGTACCTACGGTAAAATATGGTGGAGGTTCAATGATGTTTTGGGGTTGTTTTGCTGCCTCTGGCACTGGGTGCCTTGACTGTGTGCAAGGCATCATGAAATCTGAGGATTACCAAAGGATTTTGGGTCGCACTGTAGGGCCCAGTGTCAGAAAGCTGGGTTTGCGTCCAAGATCCTGGGTCTTCCAGCAGGACAATGACCCCAAACATACGTCAAAAAGCACTCAGAAATGGATGGCAAAGAAGCGCTGGAGAGTTCTGAAGTGGCCAGCAATGAGCCCAGATCTAAATCCCATTGAACACCTGTGGAGAGATCTTAAAATTGCTGTTGGGAAAAGGTGTCCTTCCAATAAGAGAGACCTGGAGCTGTTTGCAAAGGAAGAGTGGTCCAAAATTCCGGGTGAGAGGTGTCAGAAGCTTATTGATGGTTATAGGAAGCGACTGATTTCAGTTATGTTTTCCAAAGGGTGTGCAACCAAATATTAAGTTAAGGGTGCCAATACTTTTGTCCAGCCCATTTTTGGGGTTTTGTGTGACATTATGTCATATTTGCTTTTCTGCCTCTGTTTTATATTTGTTCCAATACATACAAAGGGAATAAACATGTGTATAGCAAAACATGTGTTAATGCAATACCTTTTTTGTGTGAAATACTTGATTTTCAGGAAAAATATCAAGGGTGCCAACAATTTCGGCCATGACTGTATACATCATTGTAGCTTGTTGGTATTGAAGACTTTTTTTCATGGGGAATTGGTTGATTGCTAACCAGAGCATCTTCTAGTCTTCATGTTGAACATTTGTTGGCGAGCACTCTTGCCACTCAAAAGTCCATAGCTAACATCTACCTGGCAATACTGTTGTAGTAAGTGTTTGGATCTGTCATACTGCTTAGAAAACCTGAAGCTTAAAATTTGCTGTAGACCGATTTCATGCATCAGAAACATCAACATCAGAAGTTGTTTTTAATGTGTACATTATTCTTTATATTGGTGGTATCCAAACTTTTGCCTTTTGTGGGCCACATTGGAAAAAATGGAATTGTCTTGGGCCACGCAAAAAATACACGAACAATAAGGATATCTGATGAGAAGAAAAGGTCAGGCAGACCACAAGTTAATGGTCGCTGATATAGTCAATGCACCCTTCTGAGTAATAAAACTTTATTTTTTTTATTATACAGTAAAAAAGGGCGCCATAAAACTAGTGCAATATTTGACGCTGTGTTGATAAACTAAGGCATCAATATCTGGTTAGATGGATGTTGCCGCAATTCTCAATGAATTCTCAAGGTGCTCATCAGATATTTTGGTTCTAATTTTGCCCTTCATGTGGTTCATCCTTGAAAATAGTTGCTCACAAATATAAGTGCTGCCAAAAACTGATGACACATGAATAAGACATAATTGTGAAGAGTGGGATACTTTTCTTTGTGAAGATAAAACTTGTAAAAGTCCAATAATATGACACTTTTGTTTTAAGCTGTATGTGTTTTTCGAAGTGTAAATGCACTTTTATAAAAACAATTCCTCAAACATCAACATTTTTAAGTAAGTTTACAATTTTGTGTTGGCCCGAATTCATAGCTGTCTTGTGCCGCAGGTTGGACACCCCTGCTTTATATAGAGAAAACGGCCAAGTTGTCATTGAGCTTTCACTAGGGGTTTTTGAGCTAATTTCAGAAATAAGCTGAAATTTTGTAATACCCATTCATTCATGCATATGAGCAACCACCCACTGAAATTTTCTTGAAATTTATGATCCATGTTCAAAGACATGCCTGGGCAAAGCAGGATAGTCACTTCCACCTTATCCGGCAGAGCTGCACTCCTCAGAGTGAACTTTGTGCCTAATAAGTGAGCACAGGAGGGGGCAAGGTACATCAGATTCTAGGGCCATTATTCAAGGCTAATGGACTGCACATAAAAAGCACTGGATGTTCCCAGTTTTATGAACACCATCATGTACTGCACATTTATTTCAGTATTAAGAGGCAGGAATACAAATATTGAGATTTTTGAATGTATTACACGGTTTTCTGTTTTGAAATAGCTGCTAATATGCATATTACCTAATCTCCTAGAAGCTAGAATTGTTTGGGTCTGTCCTTTTAAAGTGTATCTCCATCCAGGAAGTTTCACTAATAGGGGCATAGACGGCAATAACATGCTGCTGAGGGTCTAAACTCCCCCCTACTTTATACATACATGTACTTATGGCAAAGAATTCAAATTATCCTAAGGGGATGACTTTGCGAATGGTTGCTAACAATTCTGACTGGAGCTTTACACAGTTCACAGGTCTGCAAGTGTAGACCATGTTCACACTAGGAATTAATTGCACAGCGGGTGCACCACATTCCTGTACAATTCACATGTGATTCAGTGTTGTGCAATTTCAGCTGATTCATTTTGAATGCACAACATCGCACCAAAGTAGCAAATGCACCAATTGTAGAAACACACTACAACCGTATTGCATGGTCATTTTGTACCATGCTATCCGGTGCAAGTAAACTGACTTCGTTTGCAACTTTGCTACCTGCATTTGGGGTGTTGTCACTGCACATTTCTAGGCATGGAAAATTGGCAGGCGGACTTCTCAGTCGTCAATTTCTGTACTCAGGGAATGGCCTTTTTCATTCTGAGGTGTTTCAAGACCTCTAATAGAAAAGGGGATACCAGACGTGGCTTCCAGGTTCAACAATAGACTGACCAGGTTTGTCCCCAGGTTAAATTGTTACTAAACCCACAACAGTAAAATCAGCCTGTATATGCAGTAAAGCATGCTTGTTATACTCACTGTGGAACCTAAGGGGTTAATCCTCTGCTTTGTGCAAAAAAGCTGTTTGATCCTTTCTTCTCTGTTCCTCCCCTTTTTCAGGTGACCACCCCATATCTCCAGACTGAACTGTAGGCCTGCGCACGATCAGTTGGGTGTATGTTGCTAGAGAGGGTTTTTTTTTGTTTTTTGTTTTTTTTTGCTTGTGAGAGTGCATGTGATCAGCACAGGGCCAATCAGCACTGCCCAGACAGAGGTCAGGGGACTTCCATCCTTCTAGAAAAGAAAGAAAACTCCTACAAGCGTTAGCTAGTGGAAGGCTGGACACAAATATCAGTCACAGGACTGCTCCAACTGCTGAGAAAAGGTATTCAGCAGTTTATATTTACTAAAATAATTTAGTGGGTGCCCTGGTGAATCTGTGGGCTCAGATCAACTTGATCTATGCCTTTCTCATTCTGAATCTCCTTTGTCCTCCCCCCACCTCCCTGCCTTTAGACAAAGGAATTCCTGTGATTCCCATGACACGGAAATGACCCAGGCTGATGTTGAGTTTGGACCATTCCAGACTCTGCTTGTGTGAGTCAAGGAATTTCTATCTCAGCAAGTACTCCGTAGTGCTAAACTATCTTTTCCCAGTCTGGTATGGAACAACTTCTGGCCTTGAGTTACCATCAAGGATCAAATCTCAGCCTTAGAAACTCCTTTTCTCAAAGACTGCTTGCTTCTCTTTAGTAAATCCCTTGTGAAGGGTATCGTGCAGTTTTCTCCACCTTGCATTCCCCAATGACTTCTCAACCTGGTTCTGCCATTTCTCCAGAAACTGCCCTTTGAACCTTTTAGGGATATTCCCATTTACTTCCACTTTCAAGGTTGCCTTCCTCATTGTCCTCACATCTGTGTGGCAAGTGTCTGAATTGACTGATATAACCTCAACATCTTAACCCTTTAACCCTTACTTGTGCCATGCAGAGATAATGTTTTTTGGAAGCCCTATGCCTCTTTTTCTTCGTTGCACCTTAACGAGGACATGGTTTTTCAATATTTGTTCTGCTCCACATCATCTCAAGAAGATTTACCTCCACTGCACTGTGTAGTACATGCTTTTGAGTGCATCTGTCAACTACAGCTTCTTTCAGACAGACTTTTTTTTTTTTTTTTTCATCGAGGGTACCTGTAGGGGACAGCCTGATTCTACAATATAT
The DNA here is from genome assembly GCF_062004578.1 of Staurois parvus. Classification (NCBI taxonomy): domain Eukaryota; kingdom Metazoa; phylum Chordata; class Amphibia; order Anura; family Ranidae; genus Staurois; species Staurois parvus. Next base: position 1,028,051 of record NW_028317845.1, read on the forward strand.
AAGTGGATTTATCAGCTCCTCATTCACGCATAAAAATTCAGGGACAAAGTTCCACCTTTCATTGTCAAAGTGCACTCCACTAGAGCAGTTAATGCTTCATGGGCTTAAAGCATCTGTTTCCCAGATTTGCAAGGCTGCCACCAGGTCTTCTATTCACAAGTTTTACCAAGTGGGTGTTTTAGGCCTCATCTGATGCCAGCTTTCATCACAAAGTTCTTCAAGCAGATCTGATGTGTTGCCCACGTGTCCATTTGACTACTTTTGTACATCCCTATGTAACTGAATACATCCTGTGTTCCTTAATGTACGATTGAGAAAATAGAATTTTTGCGTTACTGACACAAGCCCTCTTCTCTGTTGTGTGGTATTTTTGTTTTTGTGTTTTGTTTTTTTTTTTTTTGTTTTTTTCCACGTCTACTATTGCTTGCTGCTAAACTGAGGCATTCTGGGAGTGGGAGGGGCTATTTTTACAGTTTTGTTTCAGTGTCTAATATCCAGAGAGGGAGTCACATAACCCTATTTACAGGAATACATCTTGTGCCCTTAATGTACTCCCAAGAAAAGGATTTTACACTAAGTCAAAAATCCTATTTTTACAATCACCTACAACATTCTACATCTGCAATAGGTAACAAAAACTCACAAATTTATATGGCTGTAGTCTGTAGTTTTGTCTATCTGTTAAATACAGTTCTGTGTCTATAATAATTAAATCATGCAAACAAATTTGCCAGTGCTTTGGACAACAGCACAGTGGCTAAATGGTTAGCATTTCAGCATGGCAGTGCTAGGGTCGTTGGTTCAAATCCCAGCCACGGCACCTCCTGCCTGGAGTTTGCATGTTCTCCCTGTGCCTGCGTGGGTTTCCTCCGGGTATTCCGGCTTCCTCATACACTCCAAAGACATGCTGGTAGGTTAATTGGCTCCTGTCTAAATTGGCCCTAGTATGTGCATGTATGAATGTAAGTTAGGGACCTTAGATTGTACACCCCTTGAGGGTTAGGGACTGATGTGAATGTACAATATATATGTAAAGCTCTGCGTAAATTGATAGCGCTATATAAGTACCTGTAATAAATAAATTAATAAAAATAAATACCTTGTACAAGTTAAATTTTTGTGTTCAAGCCCAGAAAACCGTTTTCTTTACTTTTAAATTACAGAGATTTGGATTCAAGAGCGGTTTTATCTACAGTGGATATAAAAAGTCTACACACCCCTATTTAAAATATCAGGTTTCTGTGATGTAGCAAAATTAGACAAAGATAAATAATTTCAGAACATTTTCCACCTTTAATGTTACCTATAAACTGTACAACTCAGTTGAAAAACAAACTGAAATCTTTTAGGGGGGGGAGTAAACATAAACTAAAATAATGCATAAGTGTGCACACCATCTTTATAATTGGGGATGTAGCTGTGTTCAGAATGAAGCTATCATGTTCAAAATCATGTTAAATAGGAGATGGTGCACACCTGCCATATTTAAAGTGCCTCTGATTAACCCCAAATAAAGTTCAGCTTTTCTAGTAGGTCTTTCCTGACATTTTCTTGGTCTCATCCTACTTCAAAAGCCATGGTCCGCAGAGAGCTTCCAAAGAATCCGAGGGATCTCATTGTTAAAAGGTATCAGCCAGGAGAAGGGTACAAAAGAATTTCCAAGGCATTAGATATACCATGGAACACAGTGAAGACAGTCCTCATCAAGTGGAGAAAATATGGTGCAACAGTGACCTTACCAAGAACTGGACGTCCCTCCACAATTGATGAAAAGACTAGAAGAAAACTGGTATGGGAGGCTGCCAAGAGACCTACAGCAACATGAAAGGAGCTGCAGGAATCTCTGGCAAGTACTGGCTGTGTGGTACATGTGACAACAATCTCCTCTATCCTTCATATGTCTGGACTATGGGGTAGAGTGGCAACAGGTAGAAAAACATCCAAATCCGGCTAAATTTTGCAAACACACATCTGAAGTCTCCAAAAGCATGTGGGAAAATGTGTTTTATGGTCTGATGAAATCAAGGTTGAACGTTTTGGCCATAATTCCAAAAGAATATTTGGCGCAAAAACACTGCACATCACCAAAAGAACACCATACCCACAGTGAAGCATGGTGGTGGCAGCGTCATGCTTTGGGGCTGTTTTTTCATCTTTCAGCATTACAACCCAAAGCATACATTCAAATCAACAAAGGAATGGCTTCAGCAGAAGAATATTAACGTTTTGGAATGGCCCAGACCTGAATCCTGTGGGGTGCTCTGAAGAGGGCTGTGCACAGGAGATGCCCTCACAATCTGACAAATTTGGAGTGTTTTTGCAAGCAAGAGTAGACAAATATTGCCAAGTCAAGGTGTGCCATGCTGATAGACTCATACCCAAAAACACTGAGTGCTGGAATCAAATCAAAAGGTGCTTCAACAAAGTATTAGTTTAAGGGTGTGCACACTTATACAACCATATTATTTTAGTTTTTTATTTTTACTTCCCTCCACCTAAAAGATTTCAGTTTGTTTTTCAACTGAGTTGTACAGTTTATAGGTTACATTAAAGGTGGAAAAGGTTCTGAAATTATTTCTTTGTCTCATTTTTTTTTTTTTACATCACAGAAAGCTGACCTTTTCAACAGGGGTGTGTAGACTTTTTTTTTTTTTTTATATCCACTGTATATACATATGTTTTTCTGCAGTGAAGTCTGAACTTGCCCTGTGTCAGCAGAATCCACAGGGAAACTATTTTGTCAGGAAGTACTTGTATGACTCCTTCTAAAACAAAATTAAGGATATTATTAAAGCATGACTAAAGGCAAAACTTTTCTTTTTTTTTTTTTTTTTTTTTTAGGATAGAGTGGATAGGGATTAGAATACCTGTCAGGTTTTATTGCTTTCTGTGCCCCCCACCCCGCCCCCCAGTAGGGAGACTCACCCTCTATATTTGCCTTTTTTGCCCTATATGGCGGTAAAGGGAAATAATCCAATGGGAAACACTAGTTTTATTGACAACCAGGAGTTTCCTCTCACTTTTGACTTCCTGGTTTTTTCTTTCCATATTTATTACTGTAATGCAGTTAGGCTACTAATACAGTAATACGTTTTTTATTTTTGTTATAGCATGCTATGGCGTCTGACTGCTGCTTATTACAGCGCAGCAGCCTGACCTACCCTGTGTCCCATTTATTCAGCAGTGTATTGTGTTAAGCAGTGGTCAGTCTCACTAATGTGCTTCTAGCACAGAATATTTTATCACATGCTGCAGCACAACGGATATAAAGACAAACCGCAGCAATCAAATTGATCACACCTAAGCAGAGTGTTTTTCACGTGCTGTTCCTTCAGAGCCCTGTGCCGTAAACAGTGATTCCTGTGCACACCTGTGCTGGAGTGACGTCATCGTGGCTTGGACATTCATATCACCGAAGCCCGTGAACTCAGAAGGAAGACTGGGTTAAGATGGAGGTGCCTATAGCAGTGACAGGTAAGTTGATCATTTGCAGTGCATACTAGTGCTTTATGACTTAAACTGCCTGGGGCCCAGTTATTTTTACCTGAGCCCGATCCGATCCAGCGATGTGCCCAAAAGCAGCAGATCTCGTCGCTGTCTCCCTCCTCCCTAGGCAGATTGGTAGCAGCAGGAGCCATTGGTTCCCGCTGCTGCGAATCAAATGCTGTGCAGAGGGAGCTGGTGGCAGGGCCGGGCCGCCTGCTCTGTGTCAATGGACACAGAAAGGGCAGCTGGGAGCCAGCTTTCCATAGGGGCACCCCCTGAAGACGAGGGGCCAGAAGAGTCAGCGGGTGACCCCAGAAGAAGAGGATTGGGTCTGCTGTGTGCAAAACCATTGCACAGAGCAGGTAAGTATGACATGGTGTTTTTTTTTTTTTTTGTTTTTTTTTTTACAAAGCTTTTATTGTCGAAGTTCTGCTGTAACAAACATCGAGCAGGTCGGCTTTCAGTGCAGAAGGAACATGCAAGGTCTCTTCTGCAATAAAATGCCCTGCCTGCCTGCTCGCTGTCTTCTCCGGCGCTGCAAGCTAAACTGCACAAGCCATTCTCCGTGTTCCTAGACTGACTAACTCCTGCGCATATGCAAACCGGCATTTTGGACTTTTTTTGACAAAATAAAAAAAATAAATGCGGGAAAACACCGCTAAACGCTAATGCAAAAATGCTGAAAAAAAAAAGCTGAATAACTCACGTTTTTTAATGTGATTTTACACAGCTAACGTTACCAGCGTTATCAAAATGTCCGGTTTGCATGAGGACTAAAGGTTGGAATACACGATTAGAAAATCGACCGATCGGTTATCCGACGATCGAGAGGCGTTCGTTGGTCGAAATCATGGCCCACATTAACCGATCTAAAGATATTGTTCATCAGGCAATACATAGTGTTGACGTCTTCCGTACAAGTGGAAGTGATGCAGTATGCATGTGACCTTGTAGCCACTCCCTTCCGTCCAGAACGAGTGATATACATAACAATTAACAGCAATGAGTATAATATAGTTTATTACATTATCTATATACATGAATAGTAAAACATAAAAATATAATACGCAGAGTTCTGGTTTCATTATCTCATTAGGCTACTTTTAACATTTGGATTTTTCGTTCGTGTTTACGAAGATTCCTTGGACATAAACATCCGAGTTATCTTCTGTTTCTGCTCATGTGTGATAGTGCTTGATAGATTTTTTTCGTACGCCCGTCATACCACTGCATAGAAAATCGGTTGATCGTATGCAAAACAACAACATTTTTCACTGTTGTTCAACCTGATTTTTTTCGTTCACAATATCGTTATTGGTTAAAACATCCTGCTCATCAGCGAAGAGAAAATCGTTCGATCAGTGATTTCGTGAAATTTTTCATATGATTTTCTTATCGTGTGTACGGTGCTTTAGTCTGTTATTTTTCAACTTCCTTTTAATAGACCAAGCTGTCCAGACAAAGTAGAACGTAGAGGGATGAGGCAAACCATTTACCACTGAGGGGTACTTACAGTGGTTAGCTTTTTATTTGTTTTTTTGTAAAATTTCTATCCCTCATGGGAAAAAAACTGTTACTGTAACGGTTTAAAAAGTGTTAGTTGGAATTTAACCTTAATTGTTAGGCAAGTACATCTAAATCTGTTAGTCAATCTAATACTACCCTTTTCCCAGACTGATGTTCCTGCTGTCCAAAGGTATGTGCATTACTACTTTGTCCAAAATGAAGACACCTTAAGACAGGAATTATGTTACTGGCAGGATCACCAGGTGAAATAAAGGGGGGGGGGGAAGCCTTAAATAGAAAACTAATGCAGTCACCATATCTAAGAATATGTAAGCTGCAATACATTATTTATTTTTGTTTTTTTTGGGTGTGATATTGCTTTAAGTATTAGGACACAGGATTATTGTCTAAGGTTTGTTTACCCTTTTCAGAATATTCTGAATTCAGCGGCACAAATGAGAAAGCTGCTGACCAAATTAATTGTATATTTGTCATGTGTACTCCAAGTCAGTTGAAAGAATAATGTCTTTGTTCATATTTCTAAAGGCTATAGTTGCCTGGAGAAGTAATTTAATAAAGTAAGCCGTTGGTCTCTTGAACTTGAGCCCAGTTAGACATGTTACAATGGAGCCACATAGGAATATATTCCGGGACTCACAACATATCTTCAAATGTAATTCCCTATCCAGGAAAACATGTAATCCATAGATCATTGGATTAATTAGGAAACCTACCAACACCATTTAGGTGAAGGGAGGATTACATTTTTATTGTAAAATGTAGTTGCAATTTTATAACTGAGGATTGATTTCTACCACCTTCTCCCCTCATTAATAAATACAGAGCTCGGAAATAGAAAAATCAATCTTTTTACTGCCCAGCCTAGCCTGGACCTGCACTGTGATTATGTGTTCTTAACATCTTTGTCTTTATCTCTGGGAGGGCCATTATTCTCTGTATCCAGGCCTGGCACATATACAATGATTTCAGAGGACACTGGAATACTGCACTAGTACAAGCAGGGTGAGGGTGGGTGTCTGGTAGATGGTGACTAAATACCCGTTGTTGCCAAAGTGCCATTGTTGCTTAACCCTTTGAGGACCAAGGGACGTATTTGTCCCATGTTTTTAATTGCGTGTATCATCTGATTAAGAACTTGAAACTTTTTTTTTTTGGTTTGAGTCAAAATATTAGTTCTTATCAACAAACAACAAATGGATCTAGCTTTTTGCCAATTATTTCATGAAATGGCTTAGTTACAGCAACTGAAGTGTACGAACTTTAAAAACAAACAAATTGATTCTTTTGGCGTTCCAAAATCTTACGGTCCTCAAAGGGTTAAGAACTTATTCACACAGGTGACAGGCTCTACTACTCCTCTAAAAAGCGTTCCAAGGTATTTGCTTTTTTCAGAGATGTTTTTAGAGCTGATTTATAGCCATACAGGAAGCACCTCTTGACATCTTTATTTTTTTTTCAATCACAGCAGTGATTTAAATATTGCAGGAAAGCTGCATTCCAAGTGCTTGACACGTGGTTGCCGTGAAGGTCCATTGACTTCAATGGGTGAGTTGGCAAGCAGCACTGCTTGTCAAACTAGACATGCCCAGTTAATATTGCCATGGCTTGTAGTGAAGCCATCATGTCACATTGAAGGTGAGCAGTAAGTGGGGGTATAAAAATGCAGATCAGCTGCCTGTTTTTACCACCCCCTGGCTGCTTATGTTACTTAGCCTAACATATAAATATCAGTCTATTATCTAAAAGCCTAATTTCATATTTCATCTGTGTCTGATACAATGAGATATCTAGATTATTTAAATGATGTGGGAATAGGTCTTTCTTTTACAGTTATTAGGTCTTACATATGTTCTAGCAGAACATGGACTGTCCACTGCCTGGTTTGTGGCATGGCAGCTTGAAAACCAGTGTGTTCATAATGTTATACGACTTGACTTGTGTTGGAATTGTGAGATGTAGTTTCCCATGCATTGGGTATGTCCTTACGTGGCACAACTATTAAGCTGGCACTTAACTAAACATGTTTTGCTTCTTCCACTTCCTGTAGTAGACAGGGAGGGACGCTAATCAGTAATTATCTATGCCTTGGGCTAGTAGGATATTTGCCATGGTTTTTTTTTTTTTTCTTTTTGCATCTTTCACTATTGTCTTTAGTTTTATTTGCTTTAAAAACTAGTTGTATTGGTTAGACAGGTTGTGTTGCTGCTTAAGGAAGACCAGGGTTTCCTCTGCAGTTTCTATATGCTCTCTATTTATGTAGAAGCATTATGACAAACAATTGAGTATTTGGAATGTACCATTATATGTCTACATTGCCAATTTGTGTATAGTTTATTACTAAAAATTGTATATTTTGGTGTATGCAAATAAATGTAAACCTCTTGTAATGTCTATTCTTTTTTTAATCTGAGAAAATGTTACATGAATCAATTGTCCTAGCAAATATGTATTTGTTAGAAGTCACAAAGGAAAAAGCTTGCAAGCAAACTGCTAATGTCCTGCTCTTAAAGCTGATCTCCATGTACAAAAACTATAAAGTATAACTAAAAGCAAAACTTTTCTTTTAGATAGAGAGGAAAGGGAATAGAACATCTGTCAGGTTTTTATTAGTGTATTCATCCCACTTGGAGAAATTCACACTTTGTCCAGTTTATAATTATTACTGTGAGTGAACGTGTAAGAAAATCCCAATATTTTGGGCTGTCGGCAGAAAAAAAATGGATGGGAAATGTTCCTGTGGTGACTAGGTTTGGTGACAGCCAGGGATTTCCTCACATTTCCTTTTTTTGCCTGTGGGAAAGAAAGTCAAGGGAAGTCTCCTTAATGGCAAAGTTACTGCTTGGCCCCACCCCTTGTCCTTCCAGCACCTTGCTTCATAGTTCTAATGAAGTGCCTGGAAGGTAAGTTTGGGTCTGTGGGGTTTCAGAGATTTTAGTACAAAGCTACAGACCTGTGCAGCCACCTTTTAATGACCTAATTACGTAGTGAAGTATTTGCCAAACGTGCCTCAAGTTCCACCAATGGTTTTTCCACATGCGTTGCTAAAATGCATTGCTGATTTATTTGCTGCCCTAAGTGTGGTCACTGGCACAACAACTGCTCCTGATGGGACTCTGGGCAGGTTTTTGAAATGCAACTGTAGTACATATGCATACAATTGACACTGAAAAGCAAAAGTGTTGGTGGAATGATATCTGATTTAGCTTGTTGGCGGAGTGGTAACTTGGAAGCATTTACAAATGCACCGTTTTTTATTTGAATTGTCAGGCAGTGCTTGATAATCACTCCTGCTGGCTCTCTTTAAAGATAACAACATTTATAGGACTATGTTGATGTGCATATTACAGCTGGTAAATCAAAATCTAGATGTCATTTGCAGTGTTAAGATAAATGTAGAAAATGTTAACAAAGGTAATGTGAGCTTTGCATGTGATCACAGTAAACTGAACTGTAGTAAATACAGTATCTCACAGAAGTACACCCCTCACATTTTTGTAAATATTTTATTCTATCTTTTCATGTGACAACACTGAAGAAATGACACTTAGCTACAATGTAAAGTAGTGAGTGTACAGCTTGTATAATGGTGTAAATTTGCTGTCCCCTCAAAAGAACTCCACACACAGCCATTAATGTGTAGACCTCTGGCAACAAAAGTGAGTACACCCCTAAGTGAAAATGTCCAGATTGGGCCCAATTAGCCATTTTTCCTCCCTGGTGCCATGTGATTCGTTAGTGTTACAAGGTCTCAGGTGTGAATGGGGAGCATTTGTGTTAAATTTGGTGTTCTCACTATCTTACTGGTCACTGGAAGTTCAGCATGGCACCTCATGGCAAGAACTCTGAGGATCTGAAAAAAAGAATTGTTGCTCTACATAAAGTTGGCCTAGGCTATAAGAAGATTGCCAAGACCCTGAAACTGAGCTGCAGCGTGGTGGCCGAGACCATACAGTGGTTTAACAGGACAGGTTCCACTCAGAACAGGCCTTACCATGGTCGACCAAAGAAGTTGAGTGCAAGTGCTCAGTGTCATATCCAGAGGTTGTCTTTTGGTGAAATAGACGTATGATTGCTGCAAAGATGTAAGGGGTGGGGGGTCAGCCTGTCTGTGCTCAGACTATACACTGCATCAAATTGGTCTGCATGGCTGTCGTCCCAGAAGGAAGCCTCTTCTAAAGATGATGCACAAGAAAGCCCACAAACAGTTTACTGAAGACAAGCAGACTAAGGACATGGATTACTGGAACCATGTCCTGTGGTCTGATGAGACCAAGGTAAACTTATTTGGGTCAGATGGTGTCAAACGTGTGTGGCGGCAAAGACTAGTGTGTCTTGCCTACAGTCAAGCATGGTGATGGGAGTGTCATGGTCTGGGGCTGCATGAGTGCTACCGGAACTGGGGAGCTACAGTTCATTGAGGGAACCATGAATGTCAACATGTACTGTGACATACTGAAGCAGAGCATGATCCCCCTTCCTTCGGAGACGGGGCCACAGGGCAGTATTCCAACATAACGACCCCAAACACACCTTCAAGACAACCACTGCCAGAGGGTAAAGGTGATGGACTGGCCAAGCATGTCTCCAGACCTAAACCCTATTGAGCATCTGTGGGGCATCCTCAAACGGAAGGTGGAGGAGCGCAAGGTCTCTAACATCCACCAGCTCCGTGATGTCATCATGGAGGAGTGGAAGAGGACTCCAGTGGCAACCTGTGAAACCCTGGTGAACTCCATGACCAGGAGGGTTAAGGCAATGCTGTAAAGGTAGCCACACAAAATATTGACACTTTGGGCCCAATTTGGATATTTTCACTTAGGGGTGTACTCACTTTTGTTGCCAGCAGTTTAGACATTAATGGCTGTGTGTTGAGGTATTTGGAGGGGAAAGCAAATGTACACTGTTATACAAGCTGTATACTCACTACTTTTACATTGCAGCAATGTGTCATTTCTTCAGTCTTGCACATGAAAAGATATAATATATTTACAAAAATGTGAGGGGTGTACTCACTTCTGTGAGATACTGTATATCAGATGTACCCAAACGACACTGAAAGGCATATCGGTAAACATTTCTTGATCATTAGTCTGAGATTGATTACCCTTAACTTTGTGTGACAGACACATCGCCCATCTCATTTGTGAAGTCAAGGAGATTTGCTATAGAAACTGCCACAGGACACTATTCATCAGACATTTTCAGGGCAAATTTAAGGCAGAAGCTGGAAGTGGCCAACTCGTACTGTTGGTGAAAGGATGCCTGCAAATAGTAACCAGCTGTGAACTGTGTAGTATGAGAACAGCTGTAGACCAATGATGAATTAAACTTTCATGTTCTGTGAACTAGCATTTTAAAAACATTAATTGTACTGTCATAGTTTACTTTGATCTTGCATTGTGTTATAAGGTTGTGTATTTATATACCTGTTTTTATAAATATTTCAGGAAATAATACAACACTGGGTCATTATGGGGGACATAGAAGGAACATATCGTGTGCTGCAGACTCCAGGTGCCCGCCTGGGAGCAGAAAGAAGCACTGGCATTAGCACACTGGAACCAGGACAGAACCTCAGCACAGCTCTATCATCTTCTCCTTCCAAGAACATCAACCAAAATCTTTCTTCGTCTGTATTGCTGCTGGATGGTACAGAACTACCAGTGGAAATTGGGGTATGTTATGGAATGTTCTTTAAAGAGTATCTGTGGTCACAATTTAAAATCAAATTCATTTCCGCATTGTATTTCAAATATTTCTAACCTACTCTTCTTAATCTGAATGATCTCGAAGTGTGTACGCTTCTTTTGTGAAGATCCCCCTCGCATTTCTTCCTTGAATTCTACAACACTTGTTCCCTGTGCCCTGTGAGTAGGGTCCTCTCTGTCACAGAATTTGCAGAGCCTGCCTTCTGAACTGCTGAGAGGAGTTTCAGAAATCACAGCTTGCAGGCAGCAAGGTACCATGGGATTTGTAGTCCTTTTAGAGTGTGTTTATTTATTGAAAGTAAACAGCAGAGGAAAAGCTGCAATACATTCAGGGAATTCAAGAAGTTGATGGTCATCAAACAGGCAGCACTCACAACATGAAAGGAGATTTTTTTTCAAATATACTTAACCCCTTTCCAACTGCGTAACACATACATGTGGGCTTTAATCCTGGGTGCCGCATATACGTGTTTGTGTTTGAAGCACGATGGCAGCACTGAGACCAAGCTGTTGATGAAAGCCCCAGGTCTTCTACGAATGATCAGGACCAATCATATGATTGCGGTGTTGGCCTCTGATTGTGATCCACCCATGGTGGATGGCATAAAAATATTCAGCTAAAATCTAGCCTTTTTTGAGCTGTTTTTCTTACATAATAAAACAAAACCAGGTGATATCCATTACTATTTACCACCAAATAAAAGCCCAACCTGTCCTAAAAAAAACAAGGTATAATCCACCTGGATACATGAAGACACTGTGATATATGTACAGTTTTTGATATGTACAGTTACAAATTTGGGTTTGGTTGTTAGATCACAAATGTAGTGCATTTGCAGGCATCAAAACGCATGGTATTGCAGCACAGGCAGTCCCTGAGTTACAAACACAATCGGGTCTGTAGGTTTGTTCTTAAGTTGAATTTGTATGCAAGTTGGACCAGGTACATTTTTTTAAGTGTAGCCCCAGCCAAAATAAAAAAAATGTTTACTTTTTTTTTTTGTTTTTTTGTTGTTTTTTTTTGGGATAGCATAGAGCAGGATTAACACCCCTGTTATGTTTGTTTTGTTGTCTGTGCCCATGTTTAGAAGATTTCACCTCACTTTCGGTCCCTGTGACAATTTGGAGTTTGAAAATTTTGGGTTGTCCTATAAATAGATTGGTGGTGAAACTTCAGTGGAAACACTTTTTATCCCATGATAACTCTTACAGAAGTGAATTTCCTTTCCTAGGGGTAGATTTCCTCTCTCTTCTTATTTCTCCGTTCGTAAGTACGAGTCTTTCGTAACTCAAATGTTCCTGACTCAGGAATCTGAGTTCCTGCACCATGTTTATGTAGTAAGCAATACCAGTGAGTCTCCAGGTTCTTGTAAGCAAAATTGAGAGCCTTGGTGGATTTTAGTTCCTCGAATTAATAGAAAGCAGTTGTTGAATCATCATCCTGTGCTCAGATAAATACAGACGTAAAGTGAGATGAGACAATCAGCAAGGTATAATGTAAACAGAACCTGCATGTAATGAATAAAGGGCTAGATATGATAGGTCTACTGTATGTTATTATACCTTACATGTTGTTTTTTAGTGTATCAATACACAATAATAAGATTGTTGGCATTTAAGCTTAAGTTCACCTTAAAGAAAAAAGAAATAGAAGCAGCTTGTTTTTGCAGGGAAAAAAAATGCTCCTATTTTTTTTTTTTCTAATGAGCCTGCAGAGCATTGCACCCACGATCAGTAGATCATGGGTGGAATGTTACATTCCTGCAGACACTGCCTCCAGCTTGCCTACCCATACTTCTATACGTGCAGACAGTTACAAAGCTGGAGGAAGTGTCAAACAACCAGAGCACTCAGTAGAAAACTAAAAGCCATCTGGCGCAGTGGCAGACGGAACGTGTAGTGCATTCCTGCACAGATTACTGTGAATGAATGACCTGGATGTGTGAGTGGAACTGTGCACTGCTTCTCTGTTTTGCTTATAGTTCTACTTTTAAGCTTATGTAGCATAACTAAAAACTTTAGATAAAGCTACAGGCCCCTTTTACCCCACTAGCGGTATTCCCGAGTGTAGCTCGGGGTTAACTTGTCAGTACCAGAAGCGGTAACCCCGAGCTACACTCGGGATTACACTGCAGCATTGCTCTGGGATCCCTCGAGCACTTACCTTGTCCTGTGGTCCCACGATGCCCCCCCTGCAACGTCCCCAGCCATGTCCCCTGGCCGATGCCAGCATCTGTCTTCCGGTTTCCGTTCCCTGCGAGCATCGGTACGTATTGGGGGCAGAACCGGCAGGAATTTAAAAAATTTGGCTTTCACTCAATACACTAAAATCTGATAGTATTACATTACTGTATCAACCCATTTCACATACATTCTGTCCTGCGCCCTGCCTGCACTTGTACTGTTCTTTCTGCCTGGAAACTGAGAAATGTCCATGGCATCCAAAAAGCGTCCCTTTTAGGTCAAAAGCGGTTTTAGACCAGCTAGAGAACAGCGATCGTAAATTAGAACTACAGTTGTGACCAAAATTATTCAACCCCCAATGCTGTAAAGGGGTTTAGGGACTATAGTGTACATTTGGAATTGTATTCAGAATCAAATCCTACAAGGACGTTGTAACTACCCAAATGCAACTAAAATGACATCAATTGTTTATGTAATACAGTAGTAAATGGTTCTTATGTGGTTTCTTCATTGCCACAATTATTCAACCCCTTAAAGACTACCACTCTGAAGAACAGAGGTTCATACAGGTGCTTTCCATCAGGTATTGAAAACACCTGTGGATGTCACCGAGCAGCAATCAAGCATAATAAGCACCAATTAGGCAGCTTTAAAATGACTGTGATACTCAGCTCCTTCTAGACATTTACTGGTGTGGTTACAAACATGGTGAAGGCAAGAGAATGGTCCAGGAAGACAAGAGAAGAGGTGATTTCTCTTCACAGGAAGGGCAATGGCTATAAGAAGATTGCAAAGATGTTAAACATACCAAGAGACACCTTAGGAAGCATCATTCGCAAATTCAAGGCAAAGGGCACTGTTGAAACGCTACCTGGTCGTGGCAGAAAGAAGATGCTGACTTCGACTGCTGTGCGCTACCTGAAGCGTAGAGTGGAGAGAAGTCCCCGTGTGACTGCTGAGGAACTGAGAAAAGATTTGTCAGATGTGGGTACAGAAGTTTCAGCCCAGACAATAAGACGCACACTGCGTAATGAAGGCCTCCGTGCCAGAACTCCCAGGCGTACCCCCTTGCTGTCTCCAAAGAATAAGAAGAGTCGACTGCAGTATGCCAAAAGCCATGTGGACAAACCACAAAAGTTGTGGGATAGTGTTCTGTGGACTGATGAAACAAAATTAGAACTGTTTGGGCCCATGGATCAACGCTATGTTTGGAGGAGGAAGAACAAGGCCTATGATGAAAAGAACACCTTGCCTACTGTGAAGCATGGTGGAGGGTCAATCATGCTTTGGGGCTGTTTTGCTTCTGCAGGTACAGGGAAGCTTCAGCGTGTGCAAGGTACCATGAATTCTCTTCAGTACCAGGAGATATTGGATGGAAACGTGATGCAGTCCGTCACACACCTGAGGCTTGGGAGACGTTGGACCTTTCAACAGGACAATGATCCCAAGCATACCTCCAAGTCCACTAGAGCATGGTTGCAGAGGAAAGGCTGGAACATTTTGGAGTGGCCATCGCAGTCACCAGACTTAAATCCGATTGAGAACCTCTGGTGGGACTTAAAGAAAGCAGTTGCAGTGCGCAAGCCTAAGAATGTGACTGAACTGGAGGCCTTTGCCCATGAAGAATGGGCGAAGATACCCGTAGATCGCTGCAAGACACTTGTGTCAAGCTATGCTTCACGTTTAAAAGCTGTTATAACTGTAAAAGGATGCTGTACTAAGTACTAAGATTGAATGTCACTTGGGGGTTGAATAAAACTGATAATGCTGTGAGCACAGAAAAGACATTTGTGGTTATTTCATTATAACTGTTATGTTATATTTGTCTGACCTACAAGTGCCTCTTTAATGTAAATGTAAGCAAGATGACTGAATGATCAAAAGCAATGTCAAACTGGCCAAAACACTCAATTTCAGTGGGGGTTGAATAATTTTGGTCACAACTGTACTTGCAGAATTGAGTGATAATGATTCGTGGGGAAATTCGTCATCAGACACTGAAAACGACTCTGTGACTTTGCTCAGGGATGTGCGAACTTGGCGCTATATTTCAAATTTCAGTGTTTTTGGTTTGATTACATTATTGAACTAAATGTATTATTACTATTTATGATGATTTATTATATTATTTATGATTTCGGGTTTCAAATTTTATCATACCCAGGATGTTTACTAGACTCTTGTTCAGACAGAATTCAGTGAGTTATTCCTAAAAATTACAGGCCTACAATAAAAAAAACTACATATTTCCATTGAAAACAATGTACCGCATTGAGCACAGAAATATTATTATTATACAGGATTTATATAGCGCCAACAGTTTGCTTAGTGCTTTACAATATAACGGGAGACAGTACAGCAACAATCCAGTTCAATACAAGAGGGATAGGAGGGCACTGCTCCTTGGAGCTTACAATCTAGGAGATACTGACATAATCAGACCGCCAGGGATGGTAAAGCATAGAAAGTTGGTGGTTTTTTATTAAATTATACAAAATGTTTCACATGATGGAGTGGATCTAGAGCTAGCATGATTAGCATTGCATCCCTCACGAATGTAAGACCATTATACTCTGAAGGAGACAAATGTTTTATGACTTCTAGTTGACTACTCTCTACCAGCAGGTTTTACCAGTGCTATCATTCAGCATAGCAGGGGGAGGGGTCAGCATGGATCATAGCACAATGTTCAGATAAACGTCTTATGCTGGCCATACACAATATAAAAATATGCTCGATATGATAATGATTTGAACATTCAACCGGTTTTCTAATAGTGGATGACAATCAATTGTTTTCAAAGCCAAAAATTTGATTGAAAAGTTTAAAATATTTTTATTGAATGAAGTTTGTAAGGTTAGTGGCTTTCACATATGGTAAAAATTGATTTTTCTTCTGCGCATGTGCAAGTTCAATTTTATTTCATCATTTCCTTTATCATGTGACCAAATCAAATGATAAACTGATTAATGTATGTCTATTGAATGATTGATTTATTTTTCGAAATTTGGTTGTTACAAGATGGTAGTATCTTTTAGCACTGCCGAACATTGTTTAGTTTTTCTCACCATCGAGCAATTTTTCATGTAGCGTATGGCCAGCATTAGTTTCACTGGAAGCATCAGGGGACACTTGGCACACAACACAAAGAAAATTGAGAATCTGAGAGAGGGGCAGTGGCTTCAGTGCTGTGCTGCACTTCCTCCATAGGATTGCCCATAAATTGGGCTCTGGTTTTGGGTAGAACTACAATCAGCAGAAACACACATGCTATATGCACTTGAATCCTCGTGGCATTTAACAAGGATTTATAAGTTGTAGTGACACTTCTTGAATATACTGCCTGTATTGTGTAATCAATGTAGCATGAGTGTAATTGTCCCAATGCTTCATTTGGTTATTAGCGCTGGTAATATATAGGTATGAGGTTTTCCAAAACTTTTGCATGTGGTATTGCTGATATGTTGTAGCTAGTTGCATGTCACATGAGTGTTGCTGTTACGAGAGTCACAGCCAGGATTCCCCTTGTAATCTGGTCCTGGATTTTACGTAATGCCACAGAACAGCTGTTATCCTCGGGACAGGTTTGTCTTGAATGGGCAACAGATGGACACAGGATAAGCTGTGCTAACAAGCTTTGCTCTTTTTACCTCTCCGTGTATACAAATTCTTCTTTCAGAGTCGTAGTAATACTGTTTTAAAGATCTGATTTTCATTTCCAGACATGGCACCTTATTGTTTATCATACCCTATCTTGTTGTAATATCTGTTGAGTGAGCATATCTTGAGCATTGATTGCATTCTATACCTGAAAGCATTTTTTTTTTTTAAACTGTGTTTTTGACATACAGCGACATACAGATAATCTACAGCAAAACATTGTACTTGGCATGCCCTAATGCATTCAAATAGTGACACATCTCAGAAGTAGTACAAAACAGCCATCGTCGTACAATATACAGTGCACATTATCAGAATTCTTCGCAAAAGAAATTAAGAAGCCAGAATGGCAACAGATATACCCATGCCGACAAGTATACATATAGCACTTTTCTTGTACATTAAATTATACCAAACCTTAATATCTGCTATATAAAAAAAAAAAAAAAAAAAAAATCTGGAGTGTATGAATGTCCGCTCCATTCACTGATCCAGTCGCCTCACCAATGCTCCATCCTGCCCACCTCATACCTATATTTAAAAAAATACTGTTAGCCATCTACAGAAATACTCAACTAGGTACCTCTACTTCCTACCTCTAGTTTCCACTGCTGTTTCTGAAGAATCTACCCAATGAGGGTAATTTTTGGGCACCCTCTGGCCTCATAAGTCATTCTATATAAGGGGATATCTGCATTTACTAGTTTCTTCTAATTTCCCAGTCTGCTAATATCTGTGTTTCCAGTAAAATCCAAAAGTTGCCTATCTTTGTGATAGATCAACATAACAAATTGAGCATCGTTTAAACGTCACGGCCTACCTCAGTATTGTTGCTGACCATGTCTATTCCTTTATGACTACAGTGTTACCCATATTTTGACTACTTCCATGTCACAAAGTTCAAATCATCTAAAACTGGTTTCTTGAACATGACCATGAGTTCACTGTACTCCAATGGCCTTTACAGTCACGAGATCTCAATCCAATAGAGCACCTTTGGGGTGTGCTGGAACAATAGATTCACATCATGGATGTGCAGCCGACAAATCTGCAGCAATTGTGTAATGCAATCATATCAATATGGACCAAAATCTCTGAAGAATATTTCGAACACCTTGTTGAAACTATGCCACAAAGAATTAGAGCAGTTCTGAAGGCAAAAGGTGGTCCAACCTGGTACTAGCAAGGTGTACCTAATAAAGTGGTTGGTGAGTGTGTGTATGTAAATATATATTGATCTAAGAAAAGGCCCTACTCATTTCAATTGCTACAATAAATACTTCTCACATAAATGATTATAGTGCACAATAATCAACATCAACAAAGTGTCAATATAAATATGAAAGTGTCCATAAAGAAAAAAAAAAGTCCATATAGTAGTTCCACAAAGTAACTATCCACACCATGTGCCCAAAAACGAAGATCGAGTGATCCAGTAATGCAAGTGTTCACCACGTGCAGTGAAAGTAATAACTTGCCAGACATTAAATATCAGAAGGCAAATTATATTACTATAATTTATTGTAGCAATTGATGTTAGTAGCACCTTTTCTTTAGATCAATATTTATAGTGTTATTACACTCTTACCTCTGGTTCACATCTGTGCGGGTGGTGCCACAGCGGGACCCGCACAAATACCTTCAGCTGCATCACACGCACACGCAGGTGCCGTTCTAATGGCATGCCATCTGCACTAGAAATTGCAACCTTACTGAAAACCTTGGTTCCCTTGTGGGCTGCAATTTCCTAAGTAGTGCAGGGACTTCTTCCCTGCGTTTCCTGGAGCATGGGAGTCCATTCAAATGAATGGGCTCTTGTGCCCGCACAGCTGTGAACCAGGGGTTAAGGTGGCTTCTCCCCATTAATATTGTGGAATTGGAGGTGACGTGTTTGTGTGTTAAAATGTTAGGTTTCTGTGATGTAAAAAAAATTAGATAAATAATTTCGGAACTTTTTCCACCTTTTTAATGTAACCTATAAACTGTACAACTCCGCTGAACAATACACACACACACACCTCTCAAATAATTTAAAGGAACACTTATTAATGAGAGTATAGCATCAAATGAAATTAGCATTGGGTGCACCAGATGGGCAGCAGTGAGACTACTCCCAAAACAGGAATGGTTTTACAGGTGGAGGCCACTGACATTTTTCCCTGCTCCGTCTTTTCTGACTGTTTTTCACTAGTTTTGCTTTTGGCTAGCATCGGTGTCACTATTGGAAGCATGAGGCGATACCTGGACCCTGCAGAGGTTGCACAGACAGGCCAACTCTTCCAGGATGGTAAATCAATACGTGCCATTGTCAGGTCTCCCAGCACAGTCTCAAGACCATGGAGGAGATTCCAGGAGACAGGCAGTTACTCTAAGAGAGCTGGACAGGGCCGTAGAATGTCAACCCATCAGCAGGACCGGTATGTTCTGCTTTATGCAAGGAGGAACAGGATGAGCATTGCCAGAGCCCTACAAAAATGATCTCCAGTAGGCCACTTGTGTGAATGTCTCTGACCAAGCAATCAGAAACAGACTTCATAAGGGTGGCCTGAGGGCCCGACGTCCTCCGTGGGCCCTGTGCTCATTGCCTGGCACCATAGAGCTCGATTGGCATTTGCCATTGAACACCAGAATTGGCAACTGGCGCTCTGTGCTTTTCACAGATGAGAGCAAGTTCACCCTGAGCACGTGACAAGACATGAAAGGGTCTGCAGAAGCCGTGGAGAACGTTATACTGCCTGTAACATCATTCAGCATGACTGGATATCTATACTGATGTGCCCTGCCCCATCTTTCTCCTCATTGGTTGACTGGCTGTGATTGACAGCAGCAAGAGCCAATGGCTCTCTCGTGCTGTGCTGTCTCAGGCAATGCGAGGCAGAGACCCAGGACAGCCGAGGCTGTTGTTGACATCGCTGGATCACTAAGAGGCTCAGGTAGGTATTGAGGGTGCTAGGGGCGCTGCTGCACACAGGTGTGTGTTTTTTTTTTTTTTTTGTTGTTTTTTTAAAGTAAAAAACCTTGAGCCTTTACAACCACTTTAAACAAAATATCAGTTTATAAATATCTAAACATTTTAAAAAATATAATACACTTTACCAGAAATCATTATGGTCCCTTTTTTGATTGCATTAGGGTGTAGCACAAACTCCATCAAAAAAACAATTAATTTAACACAAGTGAAAACCATAATAAATGGTGACATACACAAAGTTTGGGTTTGTAAAATTGCCTCCTCAGTACCATGGTTCTGATTAAACTTTAATTATGGTTACCTTTTTAACTCCTTATTGCTCGTGGCATTAATCTGTCAAGATGGAATCTAATCCTCTGCATACATCCCATCGAATCCCAGGACTGGAATGTGATAATAAGCATTAATCTCAGTACACAGGAAATAACACAACTAATTGTTGATGACCTTGTTATGGGAGGAGGTTGTTCTGTCTGGGGGTTAATACAAATGAACAAGGAGCTCAATGCTAACGCAAAGAACTGCTGCAGACCACATTCCTTTTGTGAAATCTTTACAGACCAGAATGCATGCCCACTAGATTTGTTTGTGTGGCAAGTAGTGTTTCAGTAGGCAGCTTGCTAGCTGTAACAAACTCCAACATGCCTTGCTGTCTGCTAGGACAGACTGTATCTTAAAGTTTCTCAAACACTGGTTGGTTGCTAGCTACCCAACCCAAGTTCTGTGTTATGTGCATCTCTCTTCTAAGTAAAACCATACAGGTTTGTTCAAATGATTATTTTCTCTTAGGAAAGTAATTCAGGTTGATGAAATGACCTGAGTACAACAAGTCCAACCAAAAGAGAAAATTAATGGTTAAAATAAACTCACATTCTTAGAGCCCCATCCTCGATCCATGGAAGAATTAAAAAAACCTACACAGTGTGGCCCAGCCCACTTGAACTGGGAGAAAATTCCCCAAAGGCAAACGGCAACCAACGCCCATACGTTTATTTCTCGCAACCAAGAAAAACCATTTATTTTTTTTTGTACCCAGAAACACATTTTGCGAAAACAGTCTATGGAGTTGCCTAGCACCAGCTTCTGTGCAGGACTATTTCACCTTTTAACAGCTCACATTTTCTGTATGCGTAGGTTAAATCTTTTCCTCCAGTGCTATTCACCCCACTTGTCTTTTTTGTATTGACCCTACAGTGAACAATCTTCCACTGAGTTTACACTGTGGACCATTTTATATATGTGCATGGTCACATCCCTTAAATCTCCTTATTGTTGGATAAATTCAGTTCAGAAATGTTTTCCTCCTAGCTGAGATCCTTCATGCCTCTTATTAACCTCTTGCCTACCAGGCACTTATACCCTCTTCCTTACCAGGCCAATTTGCAGCTTTCAGCGCTGTCGTACTTTGACTGACAATTTCACGGTCATGCAACATTGTACTGTAATGGGATTCGCTCGGCAGCGGGTGTGTGTGACCCCCTGGATGGGTGCACAACACAAAAACACAGGCACAGCACAACAGTGGAGGTGAAAAACAAAAAGGTGCAGTTTATTTACAGGAAAACGTCAAACCAAAAAGAAACCTCCAAATCAAATCCTGGCCAACTTGGCTACTTACTGTACAAATAGCTTCCCTAGCTATCCACTAGGTACAGCCTGATGCTATACCTAGTCCCTGTTATTTGGAAGCTAACCACACGGGCTTTTGTCTCACTGCACTCAGTATGTTGCTCCCCAGTAAGTTCAGGCACAGATCTGGTTCCAGGATGGAGCAACTCCCTAAGCAGGCTGGGAAGTTTTATAACGGCCTTAATGAGCCCACTACCTTCAGCTGGGCTCATTACCTCAGTGCTGAAGGACTCAGCACTTCCCCCTAGTGCAGTGGTGGGCAACCTTTTTTTTTCAACTGAGCCAAATCTCGCCAAAACCACGATTGAAATTTATTTTGAGAGCCACATTTTTAAAACTGAAAATACATCCCCCCTATAGTAATTCATCCCCCCTATAGTAATTCATCCCCCCTATAGTAATTCATTCCCCATATTGTGTCAATTCACTTACCTTTGCTCCGTGTGTTCCTCTTGCCGTGTTCCCGCGCCGTTCCGGTCTTCAGGGCGGACTGTGAGAGGAGAGGAGTTCGTCACGCTGCCCCGCCTACATCCTGACAGCCAATCTTTGCCACGCTCCGCGGGCCGGATTAAAACGTCCGCCGGGCCGTAGTTTGCCCATTGCTGGGCTAGCTGCAGAGTCCTGACTTTTGGGGCGGCCGCGCGAGAGGAGGGAGGGGAGCAGGCGCCCGGCACACAGAAGAGCCGCATTAATGTGTGTAAAGAGCCGCGGCTTGCCGACCACTGCCCTAGTGGATCAAATCCCCATAGAGTCTGAACCTTGGACAAATGTATCGTCCATCCAGGACGCAACCAGGTGATTTCACCTGCCTGCTGCCACATACCCCCCCCCCTCTTGTTTCAACCTCGGGGTTGTAACACCAGTAGCCAGGCAAAACTTTTTTTTTTTTTAACCACTTTAGCTCCAGAGGATTTACCCCCCTTAATGACCAGGCCTCTTTTTGCTACTCGGCGCTGCTCTAATTCAACTGATAATTGCGTGGTCATGCAATGCTGCACCCAAACGAAATTTACGTCCTTTTTTTCACACAAATAGAGCTTTCTTTCTGTGGTATTTGATCATCTGTGCGCTTTTTATTTTTCACGCTATAAACAAAAAAAGGCCAAAAATTTTAAAGAAAAACAATATTTTTTACTTTCAGCTATAAAAAATATATAGTAAACTCAAAGTTGGTTATAAATTTAGGCCAAAATGTATTCTGCTACATGTTTTTGGTAAAAACATGTAAGTGGCGGCAAGTGGTTAAGATACAGCAGGGGAGGATTATAACCCCTGTCAAATTTTTGTTTTTTTGTTTTTTTGGTCCCATTGCTGAGATTTCCCTTCACTTTCTGTCCTGTAGCTAAACAGGAAGTTAGAGGAAATCCCTACAAGTTAGGGGAATTTCTTGTGGACCCCCAGGTCACCAGAACTAGATTTCCCCTCCAAGCAAGAATTTGGGATTATCTTTTACTTACACTTTCAATGATAATGGTAAACTGGACAAATAGGGTGAATCTCCCTAATGGGGGCACAGATAGCAATAAAACCTGACAGGCTTTCTAATCTCTCTACACTTTATCCAAAACTGAAAAAAAAAACACTTTAATTTTAGCTTCTCGCTAGTTTACTCTTTATAGTTTCAATATATCCTTTTACATCAGTGAGTGCCCATATTTGTATGACAATTTTTAAGTGTTACTATACCCAGGAAACTGCATTCACTATATCTGGTCTCCCACAGTACAGACAACATGGAAATGCAATTAATTTAGTAAATATAAACTGCTAAACACCTTTTCTCATCAGCAGTTAGAGCAGTCTTGTGTCTATCAGTGTCCAGCCCACCACTAACTAAAGCTTGTAGGAGGAGTTTTTTCTTTCTGCTCTAGGAGGATGCAAATCCCCTGACCTCTGTCTGGACAGTGCTGATTGGCCCTGTGCTAATCACATGCACTCTCCCAAGAAAAAAAACCTCTAGCAATACACACCAAACTGAGCATGTGCGTGCCTGCGGTTCAGTCTGGAGGTAAGAGGTCGCTTGAAAAAGGGGAGAAACAGAGAGAGGATTTAACAGCCTTTTTACACAATGCTGAGGATTAACCCCTTAGGTTCCACAGTGAGTATAACAAGCATGCTTTACTGCATATACAGGCTGATTTTACTGTTGTGGTTGTAGTAACACTTTAAGCTGAGATCTTACTAAGGCTTTTTATAGGTAGCAAGATTATGAATTTGCTTTCTTTCTTTAACACAAGTAATTTTTTAATAATAAATTGCTGTAACTTATAAAACAATTCACATTTGTATCTTTTTTTCCT
Organism: Staurois parvus; assembly: GCF_062004578.1. Taxonomy (NCBI): domain Eukaryota; kingdom Metazoa; phylum Chordata; class Amphibia; order Anura; family Ranidae; genus Staurois; species Staurois parvus. The sequence continues at coordinate 1,051,516 of NW_028317845.1, forward strand.
TGCATATCGAAGGAAGGATTATGCAAGTTACCTATGTTACTGCCATAAAGTTTCCACCCTAAGGGGTTAATATGCCCTTAGTCCTGGACCCCCAAGTCCACCAAAAAATCCCACTCATAATGATTGGGTCCCCCACTTGTAAGAGTGGAGGGACATCTTTTGGTCTTCATGGCCATCTGGTGCCATAACACTTCGAACATTTGTATCCAAAATGTTATTTCCAGGAGCTACAAACTGGAATTTCGGTCCCAGTTTCATTTTGTCAAACTTGCTGACATCCCCGCAAAGATTGGCAGGCTTTTATGCTGCTCTAACACAGCTCCTCTTTGAAGGGTTCATAGCCATTGTCATGGAAAGGAGAGATTTCCAGGTTTCTACTCAAACATGTTCACTGCCCCCAAAGCAAAAAGGGGCATCTGCTCCATAATTGAGCTTAAGGTTCTCAACACCTTCTGGGTTTCTTCTCGTTGTGGTTTGATTATCCCTTCAACACTGTATCTCTCACCTGCAGGGTCTTCCGACTGGGTTTCAGTCAGACAATGCCGTGGCAGTGGCTTACACCAGCTGCCTGGGAGGAACCAGAAGTCTTGTAGTCGAAAGAGAAGTAGATCTGATTCTGGCATAACTTCATGTTCCAGCCCTGGCCACTGTGCTATTCCCATGCATGGAAAGTAGCAGGTGGACTACCCCAGTTGTCAATGTCTGAACTCCCCCCCAAGGTGTTTCATGGTTGTAGGTTGGGGATGCCCATTGTGGACCTCATGGCTTCAAGGTACAACAACAAACTGATCAAGATTGCCTCCAGATCCAGGGATCCTCTACCCTTCATGGTGGATGCTTTGGGGGCTCTGTGGGATCAGTTCAGCCTAATCCCTTTTTTTTTCTTACCTCAAAGCCCCTTTCTCACCTACTCACAGGGTGAGGGTCAAGATGGACATCATTCCAGGGATGCTCATTGCACCAGACTGGCTCAGGAGGACATCTTACTCTGACCTTGTTGGGCTTCTGGCAGATTATTTGTGGGCCCAGCAAAATCATGCAAATCTTCTGTTCAAAGGGCCAGTTTGCTGCCCTGCTTCTTGGTCCCTGGTTTTATGGCTTGGCTGTTGAAGACTAGGTTCTGAGGGACCGGTGCCCATCAAATTCAGCTATCCCTACACTCATGAAAATTTGTAAATCAACTTTTCTCAAAAATGTACAAGTACATTGGTAGAGGTGTGTGTTTTTTTTTTTTGTTTTTTTTTTATCTGCAGGGAATATAGTACAAAATGTAACTGACAGGAAAGGTGTGATGTGGGTTGCCAGAATGGAAGAGCTACATTCAGCTTTTTATCAGTCTGTCTTCATGTTGTCAAGCTTTCCAACACCCCCGCAGAGACTGGCGGACCTTCATGCTGCTCTAGCACAGTTCCTCTCTCAAGGGTTCATAGACATTGTCCCAGAAAATAGAAGTTTCAAGAGGGCATCTGCCCCATAATTGGGCTTAAGGTTCTCAACACCTTCTTCTGGATAAAAAATTCCTGATTAACCAGTTTACCCATGGTATGTCACACCATGATAGTACCTTAACATCCCCTTGACAAGCTCATGAGATAAAGCAAAACCCTGCAGCCATTGCTGCTGCATTATATATATATATATATATATATATATATATATATATATATGCATTATTATATTCATCAGGCCTCACTATATACATACAAACCCTGGTATTGCTTTCCAGCAGGTAAACTGCCTGCTGCAGTTGCAAACTGTTTCAGTGCGTTCGATAAGAAGCCACAAAGAATCTAGATTGCTTCCTGTGTGGATTCATCAAGCCTTGAAGAGTGGAGGAGGCATGTGTACACGCTCCAGAAATTGTAAGGAAGACGTAATTTTATCATTGTCTCGGGCAAGGAAGAAATGTCCCAGGATGGCACCTTTTCTTTGTTCAACTTGCAGCTTTTCATTTTACATTTGTTTTTTAGTTTATTAATATTTTGAAGATAATTTTCTGTGCAATTCTCCTCTTCTTGTGTGCATAAAAAGTCTTTCAGGGTTGAACACACTCATTAATCTGCACCCACACGGCTTCTTCAATGAGCTTTCATAACATGGAAAGGTCACATCAGATCTCTACTTCTACATGAGAAACAATGAGAGACTGGTCTTTTCTACACATTATGTAAAGGGTTAGGAGGAAATTCACTTACTAGAGGGCTACAGATTTTGTTATAAATGGGTTATTATTATTTTAAAAAGTCGACCATAAAACATCCAAATTAATAAAACAATTTTGATATGAGGTAGCGCTGTGAAAAAAAAGTGATGATTCTAATCCTATATCATACACATCAGTGCCCATTGCAAACAAACATATGCATAGGTATAATATTATAACAAACGTGTAGATTTCTCAATAGTGCGCTTGTGTACTAACCATATATTCCACCAGTGCTGTAATATTCATAAAGTCCCCAACAAATGTCCATGCAATGTGATACGATTTATGCAATCTACTCTGAGTCACCCTGTAACAAGTGAATAGCGCTCATAAACTGGAATCACAATATCCTATGCGTTTCCGCTCTTTACATCCACTCTCCCCTTTAAGGACTTGCCTGGTGGCTCCCAACAGGAGAATAGAAGACCAGCTCTGTTTACACAATAAATGTATATCGATGTTTAAAAATATACTAAATTTACCAGTACTTTTTAAACGTTCTTAAATGGAAAAAAGAGACACCTTTTTGTACTGCTTAGTGTGGAAAAATACAGCTTGCTACATTTTTCCACACCGCAAACATGCAAAAGTACTGCAAATGCACTGCAACACATCACAGTGCACATAGAAGCCCAAAGAAAGAAGGAAGTGACTTCACAGGACAAACGCAGATAGAAAAATATACGCACCAAATGCATGCATAGGTACAAGGAAAAACGTGCAGGACTTTCTGGTGTGAATGGGCCCTTACATAGGATTTACTTTACTGCATCAAATTGGTCTGCATGGCTGTCGTCCCAGAAGGAAGCCTCTTCTAAAGATGATGCACAAGAAAGCCTGCAAACAGTTTGCTGAAGACAAGCAGACTAAGGACATGGATTACTGGAACCATGTCCTGTGGTCTGAGACCAAGATAAATTTATTTGGTTCAGATGGTGTCAAGCGTGTGTGGCGGCAACCAGGTGAGGAGTACAAAGACAAGTGTGTCTTGTCTACAGTCAAGCATGGTGGTGGGAGTGTCATGGTCTGGGGCTGCATGAGTGCTGCCAGCACTGGGGAGCTACAGTTCACTGAGGAAACCATGAATGCCAACATGTACTGTGACATACTGAAGCAGAGCATGATCCCCTCTCCTCAGAGACTGGGCCGCAGGGCAGTATTCCAACATAATGACCCCAAAACACACCTCCAAGACAACCACTGCCTTTCAAAGAAGCTGAGGGTAAAGGTGATGGACTGGCCAAGCATGTCTCCAGACCTAAACCCTATTGAGCATCTGTGGGGAATCCTCAAACGGAAAGTGGAGAAGCGCAAGGTGTCTAACATCCACCAGCTCCGTGATGTCGTCATGAAGGAGTGGAAGAGGACTTCATTGGCAACCTGTGAAGCTCTGGTGGACCCCATGCCCAGGAGGGTTAAGTCAGTGCTGAAAATTAATGGTGGCCACACAAAATATTGACACACTTTGGGCTCAATTTGGACATTTTCATTTAGGGGTGTATTCACTTTTGTTGCCAGCAGTTTAGACATTAATGGCTGTGTGTTATTTTGATGGGACAGCAAATTTACACTGTTACACAAGCTGTACACTCACTACTTTACATTGTAGCAAAGTGTAATTTCTTTAGTGTTTTCACATGAAAAGATAGAATAAAGTATTTACAAAAATGTGAAGGGTGTACTTCTGTGAGAGACTGTAAATGAAAACGGTTGGTTTTTTTTTTAAATAAGATGCTGGTTTGAATTTCGATTTTCTAAGCTTCCAGTGTGTTCTTGAATTGTATGAGAATGAGTTGGCCCTGAAGGAAATGTACACAGCTCTATACAAAGTACAGGCTTTATACAGATACTGCCTCTGGTGGGATGTTCACATATGATCCCAGCACTCCCAGGGAGGGTGCTAAAAATTCTCCATTGTGCATAATTTTTTAAAAATAAAAATAATCTGATTTGTTGTGTTTGGATAGTTTATGTTCTTTTATACACCCTCCATTAAAGAAAAGCACTAATCCATCCTTTTCATGTTCCAGCGATGCCCTCCATTTCTAGGGCTTCATTCACGTGACTGAAAAACACTTGTAAGTGTTTTTTTGTTTTTTGTTTTTTTTTTACAATTACAGATCTTAACACAGCTGCATTGTTTTCAGTGGAGCCATTCACACAGGTGCATAAACATGCTCTGCTTACAGGTCTGTAACACAGAATACAAAAATCTGCAACTAAGAACATGCACTCCTTGCATTTGTAAATTAGGTTTAAATAAAGGGAAAAATAAATTATCATTATGTGCACGTGTCTTTTACATGTTTAAACACATCTATATGCAAGTAGTTTACTGGTCATTATGTAGGAGCTTTTCTCTTCGAAAACACGTGTAATAACATAGGTACATTTTTTTTATGGCTGCGTGAATGTAGCCTAATAGATTTCATTCATTCAGCCTACTGGCTGAACAAAGGAGCTCTAACAGATTCCTCTACCCACACAAACTACATGTGTAGATGAATTAACCATGCCAGTCTGTTGTATTTTGACAGCCACAAGCGGCAACTTTCATTCAGTTCTACTTTTAATAAGTCGATTGAGCAATCCACTTTTTATGAGCTGCCAGGGCCAACCATGGTTAGAGTTCCGGCCAAAAATCTTATAATGTATGGTCCGCTTTAGTTTTCTTCCAGGTTGAATGACACCCAGCATCATTCAACCCCCACTTCCTTTGAGTCTCATGGACACGCCTCCTTGAAGATGTGTCATCACGTCGGCCTGGGATCACATCACAATGCTGCAGAGAAATGGCATTAGTATTAATAATTATGGGATAGTTTACAGTTTGTGGGGTTGGGATTTCAGTCCTTTTATAACAAAACTGTATTTCTTGTGAGGATGTTTCCTGTTAGTACAAAAATGCAGTCTGGCATTTGATTAATGGATCACTGATGTGCAGTGTTCAATGGACTGTCCGGTTTAGGCAGATTTCAATTCCAGTGCAGGATGTCTTGGTGCACATAATGGGGTTAACACAGTGGAATTTCTCTGGTCTCACAGGCTAATTCTGTTATTTCCATTTGTAGGGGAATTTTCTGAATTCCAGAGAGAATTGTGTCCAGATGCTAAGACTGCTTCGCTTAATAGTCCAAAGCTTTAATTTTCTCTTTAGTCTGCATGGGTCCCTTTGGCTACAAAAGATCTAAAGGTGCCAAAACAGTTTTATGTCCTTCCTCTCAAGTGTCATTGGTTAGTTTGTCTCAATTATGGATACTTAGCAAATAACTAACATTTTCCCTGCAATCTTCACGGGACTGAGATTGAGCTCTGCAGTCACTTTTGCAGCAGTCTTTTTATTCCGGGTCACCGGATAAATCATTTGGCAACTTAAGTCACAGAGGCACCAGCTAAGCGGGCACCAACAGTTTGCCCCCCAGTCATTTTGAGTGGGCTAAAATTGCACTGCACTACTTTTAAAACACACTACAACCAGATTGCATTGTACAAAAATACCATGCAATCTGGTGCGGGCACGAGCGATTGCGACCTGCGTTTTGATGTGTTGTTAGCTTTCTATTGACACCCGCTGCAGATCCCAAATGGAGTGAGTTTTGCATGTGGTGTTAATCGATGCAATAATGTATTGCTATGGATGCAGGCAAAGAGAAATGTTGAACATTTAGGATATGTAAAGCTGCTAATAATTTGAAAATGAATTGTGTAGAATTGTAAAGTGTATCTGTTTCTAAATGAAGCTGGAGTTTTTACTTCTAGGACTAGAAATGTCTCCTATCTGTATTTTTACAAGTCTTTTTGTCTTCTCAGCCAAAGACTGTGGGCCAGGCATTGTTGAGCCAACTGTTCATGCATCTGAATGTGGTGGAGACAGATTATTTTGGCATTGAGTTCCAGACAGCACAGTCACAGTGGGTGAGTAAAGCATTGTCACTTTACATTCTCAGATCTCTTTATACCATATTTACTTGTGTTTTTTCTTCTTCACATTTATTTGGTTTCCTAAAACCGTAGTACCTATTGTATATCTATTTGTATATAACAGTACCTATGTTTATTTTATGTGACTAACTTCTTTCCATTTTTCATTATGTAAATTCTTCACAATTCATTAACTTTCTTTTTTTTAGCTACCTATTTTTACCTTGTGACAGTTTTATTTTATTTTTTAAGTTTGATGCAGCACAAAGCTGGTGCCTGGATAAAGTCTCATAAATAGTGCTGTTTCATATCACAGAGCAAAAGAAGTAATACAAAAAAAAAAATCTGTTTACTGATTGCATAGAGATCGAATGGTACTTTTGGGACCTAGATGGTAGACACAACGACAAACAACATAAACCTGTGTATTGAGAGAAAGTAGGGAAAAAAATAAAAACCACTCCAGGCAAATATATCAAAACACAGGTTAATTATCTGTTTATTCAGAAGTTTTGAAATAATTCAATTTAGTTACTGTAATTACCTGAAATATTTAATTTTAAAGCAGATCGTTACTCTCAGTCAACATTGACTGTTTTTAATCCTTATGCTGCTAGCATTAGTAAATAGATAGGAAAGTATACCATTTTTACTTGTTTTAAACTTTTTTTTTTTACATTTTAGTTACTTCCTGGTTTCCATGCCTAGGCAAATTTTGTCATACATATCAGGAGTCTTCAGGAGGGGTTTTCTTAGCTAAGCACACCCTCCTGCCTGTATGCCTGAGCTAAGGTCAGATGGATTCCACAAAGTAAATGCTACATAAATCATCTGTCCTCACTCAAGATGGCTATGGTCAGAAATGCTAGGGGGTGTTTTTAACTTGATTTCTTGGCAAAATGAAGCATGCAGACATGGGTGGATGAGTGAGTTGGCTTTCAGTATTAAAAATAAAACCGTGTTTATTGTGGCGCTCTGATGCAGTGAAGTTCCGCTATAAGCTGCCTAACACCAGCAGAAAGTGTAAATCAAGCCTACACTGCGCATAATTATTAGGCAAGTGATTTTGACAAAATCATAATTTTTATGCATATTGTCCAACTCCAAGCTGTATGAGCTTGAATGCCTTTTGGATTTAAGCATATCAGGTGATGTGTATTTGTGTAATGAGGGAGGGTGTGGCCTAATGAGATCAACACCCTATATCAAGGTGTGCATAATTATTAGGCAGCTTCTTTTCCTCAGGCAAAATAGGCCAAAGAAAAAGATTTAACTGACTCTGAACAGTCAAAAATTGTAAAAACTCTTTTAGAGGGATGCAGCAATCTTTAAGTTGCTAATATATTGGGGAGTGCTCACAGAACCATCAAACGTTTTGTTGCAAATAGTCAACAGGGTCGCAAGAAATGTGTTGTGAAAAAGATGCAAATTAACTGCCAAAGATTTAAGAAGAATCAAATGTGAAGCTACCAGGAACCTATTATCATCCAGTGCTGTCCTTTTCCAGAACTTCAACCTACCTGGAGTGCCCGGAAGTACAAGTTGTCCAGTGCTCAGAGATATAGCCAATGTAAGAAAGGCTGAAACCCGACCACCACTGATTAAGACACATAAGTTGAAACCTAAAAACTGGGCCAAGAAATACCCGAAGACAGGTTTTTCAAAGGTTTTATGGACTGATGAGATGTCAGTGACTCTTGACAGACAAGATGGATGGGCCTGTGGCTGGATCAGTAGCAGGCACAGAGCTCCACTTCTACTCAAGACGCCAGCAAGTTGAAGGTGGGGAACTGGTTGTGACGAACGCGGCGTCAGACCCCAGCTCTTCTCACCAAACTCGTGACCGAAGGATTAGCCAATCTAAAACCACGCTGTCACGTGCGTAACAATGCCACGCCCAGCTGCACCCTGCACACAGATTTTCCAGCTAATGGACCACAATCTGTGTATCTGCAGCCTGAGAGCTATTGTTACTGGGTCAGGTTAATTACCCAATTAACCATTCACACTGCCACCACCTCCTTTTTGTACAGAGAAAGAGGAAACTCGGCAATATCAGCAATAACACTATGATGTTTGAATAATCGTATACACAATGTCACCGCAGACAGATGTATGCAGACGTTTAAAATACACAGTAGCGTTCTTCAGAGACGGGTGCTTTAGTTTGCATTAAAGAGCTGTAGAAACAGTTCAACACTTTCAGAAAGTAAGATTTATTACTAAAAGGTCAAAAGGGTGTAATAAAAATATTTTCAGAAAAAGATGTAGGATATATATATATATATATATATATATATATATATATATATATATATTACAGAAAACAATAGCACAGCAAAGAGATAACAGGAGTTTAGAGGGTTAAAGTACTTGCCAAATGTCCTGGTTTAAGCAGATCATGTTTCATGAACCAAAAGGATGCCTTATCTCCCAACCTTAGTTCCGATGTTAAAGGAGAATTCTTTCACTTCTACTCTCACACACCTCAACTCAGCCTAGCTTAGCTTTTTCTAGCAACTCCACAGGGTGTCTCCCTGGAGCAGTAAACCAATCGCCTCATTTGAGGAGGGAGTTGTAGGTGGAGACCTAAGCTATGACCAAAAACTCTCATAGCTCATATTATGGTTCATAACGTATTCTCGGTGCATTTAGCAGCCTTGCCACTAGTAGATTAACATGCAGACGCATCTGCCGAATGGTTAGATATGAAATATGACATATCTGTTTGGTTACGGAGATATATTTTTCTGTTCTCCGGTATATGTCAGGGGGTGTAATATACCAGGAGAATGGTCTTAACTTGAGCCGTCCGAATATGGGCTCCATGTTTAGGTAATTCTGTCCTATTTGAAGATATGAACTTATATTGAAAAAGTGAGTTTTTAAATGTAAGTCTGTTTTTACGACCCCTTGGAATGTCTTTTGAACTCAGTGAAGGACTTGGTTTATGGCTTTATGAGCCCAGATTGCGGATGTTAACAGACATCTAGGCCCCAGCTCAGTTGTGGGATTTATGATGCCCTCCCATGGAGTTTGCTGCCTGTGATCTGCATCAATCAGACCACATGTCACTCAACAGAGAGGGAGGGGAATGAGGAAAGCTGATTTGGGAGTAGAGATGATACAGCATGGAAGATTCTTAACAAGATGGATGACCGTGTCCATCTCTGTGTGCATGTTTGCTACACTGGTATCGGCTGGTATTATTAAAGATGAACTAGTTGGACCTTTTTCGGGTTGATGAACTCAAAATCAACTCCCCAACCTACTGCCATTTTTTAGAAGACACTTTCTTTAAGTAGTGGTACAGGAAACAGTCTGCAGCTTTCACGAAGACCATGATATTTATGCAGGACAATGCTCCATTGCATGCATCGAAGTACTGCACTGCGTGGTTAGCCAGTGAAGGTTTTAAAGATGAAACAATAATGACATGGCCCCCTTCCTCACCTGACCTAAACCCTATTGAGAATATGTGGACCCTTCTTAAACAGGAGATTTACTGTGAATGAAAACCGTACATCTCTCTGAATAGTGTCTAGGAGGCTGTTGTCCATCAACAGATCAAGAAACTGACAGGCTCCAGGAATGGAAGGCTTATTGAAAAGGGTGGCTATATTGGTCACTGCATATATATATATATATATTATTTTTTTTTTTCTATATCTTCTCACTTTCACAGATGAAAATAAACCAGTGAGATGGGAAAAGTAAATTTTTCATTTAGCTGCATAATAATAATTCTGCATACTAATAGTTGCCCAATAATTGTGCATACACAGATATTCTCCTAAGAAAGCCAAAAGCTCATGTTTACCTAAATATTCAGGTTTAAGGTTTATTAACCACTTGCCCTCCGCCCTATACCAGACGTACTGCTACAGGGCTGCACAAAATCACGTGTTTATATATACGTGATTTGTATTCCCAGGTAGGGGCGCGCGTGCCGCTTTACCCGCGTCACTATTGGCTGCTGGGTATGTCAATCACCGGGTCCCAGCTGGCGATTCCTATAAGTGTCACATAATCTAATTAATATACACTTATTTGGCTTTTTCTTTTTTTTTTTTTGTTAGCAAAGACAAGTATCAGAATACATTTTGGCCTAAATTTATGAAGAAATTTAATTTTAAAATTTTTTTTTTATTGGATATGTTTTATAGCAAAAAGTCAAAAATATATATATATATATTTTTTTTTTTCAAAATTGTCGGTCTTTTTTTGTTTATAGTGCAAAGAATAAAAACAGAGGTGATCAATTACCACTGAAAAAAAGCTCTATTTGTGGGGAAAAAAATGACATAAATTTAATTTATTTACAGCGTTGCATGATTGCACAATTGTCAGTTAAATTAACGCAGCGCCATATCACAAAAAAAAGGCCTGGTCAGGAAGGGGGTAAATCCTCTGGAGGGCAAGTGGTTAACATTTTAGATTGAACAAGAGTACTGTAGTTCAATAATTAAATTATTCCTCAAAAATGCAAATTGCCTAATAATTGTGCACACAGTGTACAGTGGGAATGTATGCTCTGTAGGCAAGTTATTTTTTTTTTTTTTAGGTAGGTTTCCAAAAGGCAGAGAATTTAGTTTGAACGTAACAATTTGATGACATTTACTAGGGCCTTTTAACACATGGAGGCCCATTCACACAGTATGCATTGGGCTGCTTTGATATGCAATTGTTCAACACAGACCCATTGTTATAACAAGCCAAAATGCATTGCTTCAAATAGGATTTGTTAAAAACCAATGCATCACATTCATGTGCCGTTTGTGAAAATGGAACATGCTGCAGTAAAACGCAGTACATGTTAAGGCAGGAAATGTGTTTTGGTGCCTGCCATGAAAAAAACCTGGCCATCAGTGTAGTGTGCTTAAACAAATCGGATGCCAATGCACGACAACTCAAGTGCAGTCAGTGCAAGCTAAATGCAACAGATGTTGTTTGCATCAACCTACAAGTTACCGTTTGTGTATACATTTTTCATTACATGATAAATTTGCATTAACTTATCTCAGCCACCTCTTCTAATTTTTGCTGGAGTTTATCTTTAGTTGAAACCCTAGTTTATGTACAATTGTAAGGAAACATTTTGGCTTTTTGGCAGTGGCCTATTTATTCTCCTCCTGGATCAGTTTGCTCCACTCAGTTGCTAAGATTCTAAGCACAATGTTCCTAAAGCCAGTGTAGCGCTGTTCATGTGGCATGTTTAATTCGTTAAATGTTGGGTGGATAAAATATATAATTTAGTATCTGAGAATTTGGTTTGTGATGTGGAAATTCCTTTTGAAAAAAAGTTATAATTCAGTTGACAGCTATACTTTTTTCCATTCTGGGCAGCACATACTTTTCCAGTATGGTCTGTGGTGTTAATCTCCAGCCATTTATAAATGTAGTGTATGGTAAAATTATCTCCATCTTTGCCATGTGTCAGTATGTGTTTAAATTTCTTTTCCTGTGGAAGAATGGGTATCTGGCCAGCAACTGCAATTGAAGGCGTTTGATTCTAATGTACTGTATATCTTGGCTAATATATATTGAAAGTTGACATCTTTTTCTGCCCAGATATGAATTGATCTAACCACCATTTTTGTTTTGGTTTTTTTGACCTGTGAGGATCTCTATTCTCTTGCTCCATCTATTGAAGGACACAGGGTTTCTTAGACTGTTGGGTTATACTGCCACCTACAAGAGAAAAACACTGGCAACAACAACAAAACTGTTAGCCAGTACAGGATGATCCCACCCACTACAGCATGCCTCAGTTTTTGTTAGTGTCCTTATGAGAGTGTCAGATATTTTAAGTCTGCCAACAAGCACAGATTTTTCCAGTTTATATTTGTGCGCTCTCTGTGACAGCTCTAATTTTCTTCAGTCATGTACAGTTACTGGTAGATTCAGGCTGGATATTGAAATCCTGGAAAGCTCTCCAGTTGGCCAAGCAGCTCAGGTTCCTGGGTTCATTATCTACAATGGTTCTCTCTGCAGCAGACCTGGAGTCCACACAGAACTCCACCATTCAGGTCAGACCAGTATGTCTGGGGATTCCTTATGGAGTTATCTATCTGGGACTTAGGCAACTTTGCTGTCCCCATCTGTGCAACTCGTTGTAAGAACCTAGCAGGATTATGCTAGATTAAGCTTTCCTCTGTTTTAAATACTCAGGATACATATGTCATATTTTGCAAATGTAGCTGGCTGGTAATTTTGTGTGTTTTTTATTTCGCACCGTGCTTATGCTCTATGTACTGTGTAAGATGGCCATATGGGGCAGTCGTCCTCTTTGTGCTTGTATTTCATTTTCCTGCCCCCTCCTTACTCTACTGCTGCACTTCATGACGCAGCTCTGAACCAGGTGGGAACACATGCTGGAGCCTGCCTCTGGCTCAGGGGATTGATGCCAGCCCATTACTTTTCAGACCTTGACACTTGGGAGTGCGCACACATACTATGCTATGAGTAATCGATTTCTATGCAGGCTGAGATGTCAGATTATACTCTACTTATCCTCCAACCTCACCTAGATCTGACATCAGACATGCTAGGCTTCACTGGTATGGTCAGGACTGTTCTTCAAATCCCAATTGGTTGTGGAAACTGTCCTCCTCTGAAGGAAGAAATATTCAAACTGATTTCGATCTTTAGCTATCATGGAGAATTTGTCTTGGGCCTGATGTACATAGACATACTTCAGTATTACATATGCCTAGCATAAAAACGTTGTTTTCCCCAGGCTGTGCACCCGCAGCTAGAGCATACAGCCAGCCATAGAATCTAATAGTTTTAAATCCCTGTAGTTCTATAAATGCTGATTCTTATCTGAATCTGAGTTTTGTGTTTACCTGCTTATGGGCGCCCAACAAAATTTCCCAAATGCGACACTATAGCATTTGCCAAATTACATTGTATGTGTGGGAAAACACCTTTCAGCCTAGTTCCCATCCACCTACAAAGTCTGGCACTCAAAGTATGCCAAATCCTCAAAGTCTCTTCATTGTGAAGGTGTGCTTTCTCTTTCCAAAGTAGGGAGATTTTTGTTAACCTTTGTAGACAAATTACGTCTCTGATACTTGTGTGCAGGAGGTGATACCCTAGGGCTAGGGCTACAAACCTAAATTTCCCTCCTTTTTTTTCCTTTTCCTCTCCAAATTTCATGTGTCGTCTCACAGATTAGCAGATTTCCATCAAGTGCTCTTGAGTCTTCTGGATCAAGATGTCATTGCCCCAGTTCCTGTGGTAGAACAGTTTCAAGGGTTTTTTGCTTCAACTTTTTCACTGTTTCAGTACCCAAAAGAGGCATTTGACCCACCTTGGTTTTGAATGTCTATAGAAATTAAGCTTGGAAGCCACCATATTTGTCATCACCCCCCTTCACCAGGGAGTCTTTCTGGCTTCTATTGATATCAAAAATGTCTTCCTGGATGTCCCTATCTTTCCAGCACACCTTTGTTTTCTACAGTTTGCTGTGGGGCCCCTACACTTCCAGTTCATGACTGCCCTTTGGCCCCTCTCTGCCCCTTGGTTTATTCACCAAGGTGCTAGCCCAAGAGTCAGCCCTGCTGCACTCTCAAGGCATCTGCATTGTGGGATACTTAGATGACCCCTTGTTGAAGGAACGGTCAGCGCCAGGTCTGTCAAAGTAACTTTGACTGTCCAGAAGTTACAGTGGTTTGGGTAGATCCTGGACTTTCATAAATAGTTGCCAGAACCAAATCTTTTAGAGTATTTGGTTCCAATACTAGACATAGTTCAGGCCTTAGTGTTCCTTCCATAATGGTAACTTTAGAGTCTCTGGTCTCAGATTGAAGCTCTTGTTTCCAGGAGTCGCCTGACTCTTCTTTTGCATTAGGGTCCTGGGCTTGATGGTAGCCTCATTTGAGGCATTTCCATTTGTTAAAATTTACTCTAGACCTCTACAACGCAACATTCTGTCTTAATAGGACATGTAAGACAGGTCCCTGGACAGACCTGCTCTCTTGGCACCAAAGACAAGGTTGTCTCTGGCTTGCCGGCTCTGGAATTTTGGAAGGCCTTCTTTCGCCTCTTTTGGAGGATATTTATAATGGATACCAGCTTGTCCAACTGGGGAGGAGTCCCTGCCATCCTGTCACTGCAGAAAACTTTGTTGTTGGAGTCCCTAATCAATATCCTGGAGCTTGAGGCAGTTTTGCTCTCTGCAGGATTGGACCATCCTTCTGGAACACCATCCAATCCAAATCCAAATTCAGTCACAATTTTGAGTGCATCATCCATGAGGGAGAAATCTGAACTTCCTGTTCCTTATACTTGGAAGTGTTGCGGGACTGGGATCAAATTTGTGGGGGGGGGGGGGGGCACAAGATGTGGACCCCCAGGTCCCACAGTAAACTGAACAAATTTATCTTCAGGTACAGGAATCCTTTGGAAGAAGCAGTAGATGCTCTGGTAACTGCATGGGATCAACACACCCTGATCTGTGTTTCCTCCCCTGAAGCTCTGTTATCAGACTGCTTTGCAGGATTGAGATGAAGGACCTTCCGAGGATCCTCATCAGATCAGGTAGACGTGGTAAGCTGGCCTGATTTTACCATTCTTCTTCATGGTCGCTGGCATTAGTGGCATGACTGTTGTAGCCCAGGATCTGAGGGGCAGAGACATATTTGAATCTGTGCTTCCTACAATGCTAAAAGCAACAAAGGCTACTACCTACAAATGCTACCATTTATTGTGGAAGGCGTACTTCACTTGGTGTGAGTCTCAAGACTTCCACCTCAGAAGATTCTCCTTTGGGATGAATTATATTTTTCTTCATGTTGGCCTGGACCAGCATTTGACTTTCACGGGTCAGGTTCCTGTGCTATCAATTTAGAGTCTGTTGACCTTTCTCTTTCCTTGAACCTTTGTACAGGGCGTCTCATGTAGTTCCCCCAATCTATTCCTTTGTGGTTCTGTGCAATCAGAACCTGGTTTTCTCAGCACTTCAGAAACTGCTATTTGAGTCTACTCGACACATTACTTTCTCTACTCTCACCCATAAGGTAGTGTTCCTTGTTAACCATCACCTCTGAGGCAAATGTCTGAACTGGTGGAAAGAAATATTTTCTTTAAGTAGTTCTGGATAGTGGGGAGTAGTTAAAAAATAAATAAATAATAATAAATAAATAAAAAATCTGTCTTTTTTTTTTTTTTTTTTTGCTGTCTGTGCTCCTCCTGAGAAGAATCTCACACTATTTGTCGTGTTTACTGTTATTGCCGAGAGCAAAAATAGAGGAAAATCCCCATTTTGTGTTGTCATCAGAACAGAAATAGAGAGTAAATCTTCCATTGGGGAAGCTAGATCTGCTGACCCTGGTAGCAAGCTCTGTGGGCTTGGCCAGCTTAAGCTAAAATAAAAACACCACAGTTCTTCCCTTCAGAGGTCTGATATTGACAGTCCAGACCCTTTTCCCCTACTGGAGTCAGCAGTCTATCTGGTGTGTCCTCCTCCTTATCCATGGAAGTGTTCTGTACAGCTATTTCACAGTTTGTAGGGAAAGTTTAAGCCTGACTAGTTGACTCACAATGTAGGAGTGCTTTGCAATCGTGCTCCTGTGCCACCTTTTTCAAAATCTGATTTTCCTAGAACTGCAGCTGCTGTAGCACAGTTGGGATGCAAAGCGGAGAGTACACTCTCAAGGTTACCATTTAGGTCCTTGTGGATGCAGTTTACTCATGCTTAGACCTGGAGCAACCTGCATACTCTACCCCAAAAGTTACCAGCCTGAGTTCCCATAGCAGTCCATAACCAGCAAAAACTTACCTTGTACACTTGCTCCTACTCCCTGTGTTGTACAAGAATTGGCCTAACCCTATAAAGTCTCAACTCCTCCCAGCGTTTCTAATCGACGAGGGTTTCCTTAGAAAGTGGCTCGTCCCTGTAGTGAATCCAGCCAATTCCTGCTTTAATAAAGCTCTGCTGTCCCTATGAAGTACTTCTCGGCTTTTTAAAGCAGGATTAAACTCACCAATTTAAT
Organism: Staurois parvus; assembly: GCF_062004578.1. NCBI lineage: Eukaryota > Metazoa > Chordata > Amphibia > Anura > Ranidae > Staurois > Staurois parvus. Next base: position 1,067,641 of record NW_028317845.1, read on the forward strand.
GGTTTCACAAAACCGTTAAATTCAAGGTATGCCTATGACCACATGCAACACTAAGACAATTGCAGGTTGGAGGCTAAGATGGCAGCTTCCTTGGCTGTAAAAAGTTACGCTCCACTCTAAAGATTCTGTGGATAAATGCATTGAGCACCCTATCTAAGGCTCTGTCTGCTTCCATAGGCCCTACTCTGCAACCTACTGTTGTGGCCATGTCCATATGTCGGTCCTTAAGCATGTGGCTTAAGAATATGGCTAAGAATTCTTGTTCTGTCCTAATGGATCATTCGGTTCTCCAACAGTTGGAACGTATGTTAACAGCCTTGCTTTACTGTGCGGAGTGGCTAGTGGATGTTGTGCGCCTAGTACCCACATGGGTCTCCGTGCAGTGAACATGTGAAGGACCCTTTGGCTCAAGTATTGGACTGCAGAACAGCTATGCAAGATGTATTTACTGCACATACCTTTTGATGGAGAATGCTTTGGCGCACCCCCAGGATCTTTTATTAAGGAAATCACCAGGGGAAGAGCCCTCTTGGCAAGAAAAAAAATGCTAAGCTTCAGTCATCAAACCCTCTTCTTCAGAATCTTAAGAAGAGCTCCTTTCATTTTTCTGAGGCCTCTAAAGGCCTTTGCAACCAATTGGTCCCAGGGCATTTCAGAAACCTGGGTCTGAAGTGTGGTGTCTAGGGTTAGAAACTTGGAATTTAATCTGTACCTTTTTGCCTTGCTTCATGTTGTTCAACCTTCCATTATTCCTGCAAAAACTTTATGGACATATGTGCTGCCTTGTCACAGCTCTTGAGTGAAGATGCAATAACCCTGGTCCAGGAGGAGCTATAGTTTCAGATCTTCCACTCAAAACTGTTCACCGTTCCAAAAGCCACAGGGCATTCCCCACATTCTGGACCTAGAGGTTTGCCATACATTTCTTTGCATGCACAAATTCTGCATGGAATTTGTGATGTTAGTCATTGTTTTCATTCAGCTTGTTCACATCAAGGAGAAAAGAAAAAAAAGATAAAATTAATGTGGACTATTGGTCATAGAAACCAAATTGATTATCTGTGTTTTTGTTTTTTGCACTGAAGCTTACAATCTGGTCACTGCAGGCTTCAGCGTAATCTGATAAATAACATTTTTGGTAGATGTTGGCCCCAGTGATATTTTTGCCCTTCTCAGCAGTTCATACAACAGCTACTATGTGTGGACTTTTTTTAAGCTTTTGGTGGTTTCAATTTATAATGCTTTACTTTTGCTTAGCCAGCCCTGGCATCTGTTTATCAGTGGAAGCTGATTCTCAGCTCCTAGTCTTTGACAGCATGGAAAATTATTTAAAGCCCCACTCTGGGCAAAAACAAACTTTTAACTATACCCTCCCATCTGCCTCTAGTTTTTTTTTTTTTTTTTCCCTGCTTACTTGAGTGTAGATATATTCACTGGTCCAGGTCCCTCACTGCTGCTGAATCCAGTGTGGGGAAAGAGGGGCACTGCTGATCCAGCATTTTGCTGGCACCCCGAGACCACTGGTCCCCTGTTATCTCCCTGTGATGTCATCCTCATCTCTTTCCTGGGAGGACCCCATCCAACAGGGAGTGTCCACTTCTCACAGGCAGTTACTTGGGCACCTGAATAAGGACCGTTCGAGGAAGTAAACAGAAAAAAAGGTCTACAATATCACATGATCAAGGCCTCAGGTAAGTTAAATAGAACATTTAGCTAGTGCCTATTTTTTTCTCTTTTTTATGATCAATTAAAGTGATTAAGTTGGAGGGGGGTAGGTATTTTTTCCCCGGGGGGCTTTAAAACCTTCTTTTTTTTTTTTTTTTTTTTTTTTTTTATTTCTAAATGTGTAAATGAGTTGTTTGTCATTATTGTGCTGAAATTGGGTATGTGTTTTACATAGTGAGTAGCAGCAAGTGAGATACTCTGCATTAGAAGATCCACCCAAAATAATCTGTTTTTAATTCTTATAATATAGCTCTGTCAATGCCCATAAAAAGCAAACGCTCCGATGTGTTTCTATTTTAGGTGTGGTTGGAGCCTCTAAAATTTGTGTGCAAGCAGCTGCGCAGTAAGTTGACTTATTGTTTTGTTTGATGGGTGTGTAGATTTGTCACAACTTTCATAAACGTTTGCAATGCCTATATAGCTTTACATGATGGAAAGGGAAGGATTGTGATATAAAATTGACTTTACACCTCCTAATATAAACAAATTGCAGTGTGATTGTTTTGCAAATAGTTAATTTAAAACCCGCAGAAAGCTTGTGATAAACTTTCGATTTCATTCGGTATATTTTGGTGTTCTACATAAAGGGTCACAATTGCTTGCCGCATTCACTCTGTTTTTGATGCTCTTTTATGAACAGTTGGGTTAATTCAATAAGGCCATGACAAATACAGGGATGCAGTGTACAGTAAACCTTGGCAACTGGAATGGTTTATTTTTCAATATGGTTTATAATGAGCATTTCGATCACTAAAGGCATTCTGAATGTTTTCATGGATTACTGCACATTTTGTACTTTTCCAATAGGCTGGTATATATAGTAAGCTCACACAAAACCTATGCTTCTTTTTTCGGGGAATGTCATAGGTTTAACCATCTAGTGGGTTCCTTTCAGATCTCACTTAAATGAGTGTGACCTGTTTTCAGCTGAGGGGGGGCGGCGAACAGAGCGTCACTGCTCTCTGCTCAGAGTGGCTGTGAGAACTCAGCGGTCATGTAATAGCTGTTCTCATATTTAGAGCCGGCCGGGGACTGATGCTGCATCAACCTAGGTAAGTATAATTTGAGGAAAAAAAGGGAAAGCCATACTTCTCTTTTAAAGAGTTTATAATGTCTGTGAAGCTTAAAAAACTTTGTGTGTATTTACAGAACCGAAAAACTCTAAAATGCGTCTGGCTGTAAAGTTTTTTCCCCCTGACCCTGGTCAGCTGCAGGAGGAGTACACAAGGTTAGATCTCAGAGTGTGTGCAAGATATTCCAGTGTCCTCCACATGTGACTGTGTTATAATCTATGTTCTATAATCTGTTTGCTTTAGGTACCTTTTTGCTATGCAGATCAAGAGGGACCTTGCAGAGGAGAGGCTTGTGTGCAGTGATAATACTACGGCTCTACTTATTTCTCTTCTCTTGCAGTGTGAGTATTTTACTTGTAAGGTGTGGACTCTTACTATAATCTAGGATACACCCTTAGTCAATAAGGGAAGCCTGTCTCAGCTCTTTGTAAAATGCATGCTGATGCTGGAGAAAGTTTGAATGCAACCATAGTGCACAACAGGCTTCACATATGAACTTGTGTGCATTTCCAGGAACAATCATTTTATATTTTCCCTTCCTATTTTTAGTAAAACTTTAAAAATCAAAGAAGAATCTGGCTCGTTGCTGTGGGCAGCACATTGATACTTTCATATACACTGTATTGCCAAAAGTATTGGGACACACCCCTCCAAATCATTGGATTCGGGTGTTCCACTTCTACAAACATTTGTAAAAGAATGGGTCGCTCTCAGGAGCTCCATGAATTCAAGCGTGGTACCGTGATAGGTTGCCACCTGTGCAATAAGGCCATGTAAAATGACAGCGTATGCTGATGTCGCCAACTGTCTGCAGAGTCAATAGCTAAAGACCTCTAAACTTCATGTGGCCTTTGGATTAGCACAACAACAGTGCTTCGAGAGCATCATGGAATGGGTTTCTATGGCAAAGCAGCTGCATCTAAGCCTTACATCACCAAGTGCAATGCAAAGCGTCGGATGCAGTGGTGTAACGCACGCCACCAGTGGAGACGTGTTCTCTGGAGTGGTGAATCGCACTTCTCTGTCTGAAAATCCGATGGGTGTGTCTGGGTTTGGCAGTTGCCAGAATACTTGCCTGACTGCATTGTGCCATGTGTAAAGTTTGGTGGAAGGGGCAATTTATGGTGTGGGGTTTGTTTTTAGGGGTTGAGCTTGGCCCCCTTAGTTCCAGTGAAGGGAACTCTTAAAGCGTCGGCATACCAAGACATTTTGAACAATTTCATGCTCCCATCTTTGTGGGAACATTTGGGGGATGGCCCCTTCCTTTTCCAACATGACTGCACCCCAGTGCTTAAAGCAAGGTCCATAAAGACATGGATGAGCGAGTTTGGGGGGGGGGAACTTGACTGCCTGTACAGAGTCCTGACCTCAACCCGATAGAACACCTTGGGGATAAATTAGAGCGGAGGCTGCAAGCCAGGCCTTCTCATCCAACAACAGTGCCTGACCTCACAAATGCGCTTCTGGAAGAATGGTCAAATATTCCCATAGAGACACTAAACCTTGTGGACAGCCTTCCCAGAAGAGTTGAAGCTGTTATAGCTGCAAAGGGTGTGCCAACTCAATATTGAACCCTATGGACTAAGACTGGGATGCCATCAGGGGCGGACTGACCATTTGGAAATTCGGGCACTGCCCGAGGGCCCGGGGTCAGTAGGGGGCCCCATGAGATGCCCCTGGTACCTTTTTTTCATAGTCTTTTTTGAGTTTGGGCAAGGACACGGGCCCCATGATCCCGTTTCCCGGGGGCTCCATGAGTTGTCAGTCCGCCCCTGGATGCCATTAAAGTTCATGTGCGTGTAAAGGCAGACGTCCCAATACTTTTGGCAATATAGTGTATGTGGCAACATAAACTTCAGAAAAGAGTGACTGTGATACAGAAGCTTTTGTCTTCTTTTGTGCTTTAGGCGAAGCAAACATTATCATTAAATGGCAGGAAACAGCCAACTTTCAGGTACTGTGCACAGCAGTCTGTCCAACAGAAGCTGGCCTAACAACCGGCTTTTGTTGAAGGAACATGCTGGAAAACCAGCATCCAGTCAGAACTTGCAGCCAATGGGGGAGTCCACCTTGCAGAATGCAATAGCACAATGGGGGAGAACATTGCACCAATATCGCTTGTGTTGGTACAGTTCTGTCAGGTTTTTGTTTTGTTTTTTTGTTTAGCCCACATGGTTGAACAAGAAAAGTGTGTAGCAGGCTTAGGAAGCATATCTAACTACTTTAGATCAAACAAAATTAAATCTGCCTTTTTCTTTAGATTTTGCCATGGTAGACATGATGATGGCAACAAAACAAAATGCCACCTGCAGTGAAATCTGAACAGTCTGAAACTATAATTATATCCTATGGCGACAATAGTACTATTTTTAGTAGATGAGCATTTCCATGAATGGAGTCCTAAATCAAACAGTGACTTAAAGTATAATTCCAGCCTAGTTTTTTATATATTGTTTTTTAAATTTTGAATACAGTGTTTTTTTGTTTTATTGTCTGAGGCTTTTGTGGGAGAGTTTCTCTCATTTCCTGTTCTTATGACAATCGCACAGGCAGGAAGTGAACAGAAAATTTTTAACTGGGACAAAGACAATAGTAAATATTCCCCTACTCAATTTTTCCCCTCACATTCTATCATGGTGACACGTTGTAAATATGTCAAACCTCCCCAAAAGACAGCAGTAAAAACGGACTGTGGTTTTTTTCCACTATATCCAAAACGAAGAAATATTTTGACTCGAGATACACTTTAAAATAAATCTGTTAGCTGTTTTAACCCTTTAGAAATAAAGGTCCTGCTTAACTAAGATATCACAATATATGCACTATAACCTTTATTAATCCAAAAAAGGTTTTGTGTGCCCCCTGACATCTGAGCTAAGCCCTGGCCAACTCCCATTTACCCGTACAAAGATGCTGCTGCAGTGGCCAATAAAGGCACTTTCATTAGACTGGTATTTTAGGCCCTATTAAATTGAAACTAAATCAGTCATACAGATGGGTTAATATTTTTTTTTTCTAAAATAATAGACACCTTGAAATGTCGGTTAGGATATTTATTTATGTTTAATGCCCTTAGATCTTGTGCTTTAAATCCTGCAAAATGTTACACAAATACTTTCTATGCCATCACATCATTGTTGACTCAACAATAACAGTTGCTCATTTTACTTCAGATTTTCATTCCATGTACCTATACATATATCCATGTCTGTTACAGCTGAGGTTGGGGATTACGATCAGAAAGTGGATCTGGAGAATCTAAAAAACACTCACTATGTACAGAGACAGCACAGTCTGGAAGAGCGGATATTGCAATACCACCACGAGCACATGTGAGTTATATTGTATCATTTTCATATTTTATATGATCATATTAATAACTGGATCTGTATTCACCAATGAAGCCTTATGATTATTTGGGATTTTTTCTTTTTTGTTAAATTATATAGGCATATCATCAGTATTTTGTTCTTATAACGTGTGTTGTTGGTATAATTTTCTCTTGCAGTGGCATGTCTCCAGCTGATGCTGATTTTCAGATTCTGGAGATTTCTAGAAGACTTGACCTGTATGGAACCCGCTTCCACCTTGCATCTGACCGGGAAGGTGCCAAAATTAATTTGTCAGTCTCTCATATGGGTATACTGGTTTTTCAGGTAATATTTTTAAGTTAATATACAAAAAAAAAAAGTATGAAGAGTGTGTGTATATATGTGTGTGTGTATATGTGTGTATATATATATATATATATATATATATATATATATCTGCCGTGTTGTCTGTGTTAGCTACATACAGTACCATGTGGAATAAAGAGCTAAAGCCCCTTCTGTGGACCCAGCTTGCTAAAGAAGACATCCACAAACAGGAAAGTGAGGGCTACAGTTATGGGACTAGTCAAACAAGGAAGAAAGGACAATTTAAAAAAATTAAGACAAAGTATTTCAAGTTGAATTCCAGGTATGGATTTTGCTGCATAGTTACATTGGTACAACTTGGCAGGAATGCTGTGGAAGCAGAGCATCACTGTAGTAGTCACCACCACTACAGTGATCACTGTCTTGGCCCCATGGAGAGCGGCTTCCCTGCTGCATATTAACCACAGGGGGTCTCTTGCTCAGTCAGCAGGGGTGCCATTCACAGAAACCCTTGCATTTTTCTTAGGGTATTCAAGCTATTTGCTGATTAGATGAGGTGGGAAGGTGATGTCTTTCTCCATCTCATTCAATCAGGGAACAATTTGCATTAATTGAGAAAAATGCAATGCGTCTGTGGTTGGCACCCATGCTGAACAAGAAATCCCCTGTTTGCTATGCAGAAGGGCAGCCGCTTACCACGTGATGGGAAAGACCATGAGGGTCACTATATTAGTGGCGACTACTGCTGTGATTTTTCACTTCCACAATGGTTCCCCAAGCTAGACCAATGTAACTATGCAATAATTTCCATACTTGAAAAGCTTTGTCTCCCTTTGTTTGAGGCTAGCCTTTCTTCTTTGTTTGTCTAGTCTCATCCTAGTCTTGCTTGCACAGTGGTTCCACAGATTTGGAATGTGCATAATAACACCTGGTCCATGCTGTACCAATATAACTATGCAATAAAAGCTATACCTGGAGTTCATTTTTAATGTAAGTGGACCTCTTTTGAAATGCATAAAAGAAATATAGGGTTTAATATGACTTAAGACCCAAATCCAGCATCCGTGTTAGACAATATTAATGGTTTGGTTATATGGCTTCTTCTAGGCAGTATGATGCCTTACATAATGCAGGCCACTTAATTCAGTTGCCTGGCTGTCATCAACAGGCCCCCCTTTAGTTTTCAGCACTACAGGGGATGTCCTAACAGTGTTTCTTTGTCTTGTGTATAAGCAATGCCAGGAGTGAGAGTCAGACTGCCCCAGCAATGCACAGAAACACTGCTCATACCATTACTTTTATTTGTATATAAAAACTATCTCCTATAAGATATTTGTCTACTTTGCTGTGCATTTTAATATTGAAAAGCTGAATAAACATAAACTAAAAATCCGGAGGCTTGGTTGGCCAAGGAACAATACAGCACCTGCTAGAATACCTATAATCCTGGGTCCTACTGGGGAACTGCTTACTAGTCCTGGGGAGATTAATAATTGCTTTACCTCCTATAGAAACCAAAAAATTTGCCTCCTACTATCAGACAATTTAAAGCTTTTGGGCAGATTATACTGCTAGTGCATTGCAAGCATACCTATCTGAGGTTGACTTCCCGGTTCTTCTCAGTACCGGGGCAAATTAGATTCCCCTATCACTTTTGGAAAGAGGTTCAGGTGGCATTGAGTGTGCTTCAGTCGGGTAAGACTCCTGGCCCTGATGACATTCCTGTGGAATTTTATAAACAATATGCTGATGCTTTACTCCCTTGTATACATCCTGTGTTGCTTAAATGGTCGAGGGAAGATGTGATTCTAGAGTCAATGAGTGATGCGGTAATTGTGATTCCAAAGCCTGGGAAAACCCTGATCTCTGCTCCTCTTATCGTCCCATCTCTCTGCTGAGTGCGGATGCGTAGCTGCTTTCCAAGATTTTGGCCAATCGCCTCAATGCGGTAATTGCGGCTCTGGCCCACTCTGATCAGTCTGGCTATGTACTAGGTAGAGCAACAGATATCCGTATTAGACATCATCATACCCATATGGACCTGACTACACCAGACTGACCTGGAGTAGTGGTGTCACTGGACATCGAGAATGCATTTCCCTCAGTTGAGTGCGAGTATCTTTGGGCAACCCTTGTCCCTGTTGGGTTTGGCTCACGTTTCATCTCCTGGTTGCGAATTCACTATGCCTAGTACCTGGGTTAGGACTAATGGGACTCTCTCTCTGCACCGCGGGACACCCCAGGGTTGTCCTCTCTCACCCAGTACCTAGAGCCCCTTGCCATACGTCTTAGAACTGATGCTATGGTGCGAGGTATTGTAGTGGGCTCCATTGAGGAAAAAACTTTCCATCTACGTCGATGGCTCCTTTCTGTATCTAGCGGACGCGACTTCCTCCCTTTTATTCAACACTGGCTATCATTACCCACGTTTTTCGGGAATCCGTATCAACTGGGATAAATCAGTACTCTTTCTGCTTCATCTTTCTGTACCACGCTCAGATACGCAGACACCACTCTATTGGGTTGATTACTTACCTGGAGATCCAGGTGGGGGGGGGCAATAGCTGATTACCTGGAAAAGAATGTCACTCCTTTGGCTACCCATTTGCCACGGAAATGTGGCATTAGGCAATCCCTTCCTCTAACCCTAGTTGGTCAGATTAATATGCTAAAAAAATAATTTTTGTCTGTTTCGTAACACCCCAATCATCATTCCCAAAACAGTATTTCAGAAACTGGATGGTACTGTGACGTCATTTGTTTGGGCTGGGCGTACCCCTTGCCTGGCTATGTCGACTCTTCAATTGCCTCTGTCATGGGGAGACTTTGCCTCACCTAACTTCTGTTCATTCTACTGGGCAGTGGTCTTGGTGTGACCTTCGAGGCAGCCCTACTGTGCTCATATGCAGCTCTCAGTAACCTTGTTTTCGGGGTCCTAGAGCCCACCCCAATGTTATTGGCCCTATAAAAGTAGTTATCCAGGTTTGGGGTTAAGCTAGAGCCATATATAGGGATCCTCTAAAGATTTCTTCTCATTTTCCTTTGTGGGGGAATCTGCAGCTCCCTCATCTCTATTCCCTCCTCGACCTGCAGTTGTGGGCCTTCCATGGGATAACAACTTTTAAACAGGTAATGGATGCTGGGAAAATATTAACGTTCCACACCCTTAAAGATACCTTTTCTTTGCCTAGCAGCATGAGGTTTAGATACTGGCAACTACAGCATGCCCTCAGGGTGCAATTCCCTGAGCCTATCCAACTGGAGTCTGACCCGATTGTGTGCAGGCAACTACAGCATGCCCTCAGGGTGCAATTCCCTGAGCCTATCTAACTGGAGTCTGACCCAATTGTGTGCCGTTTGGCATCTAAAGTGATTGGAAAGCCACGGTCTTCCCTGTACCTCCACTTATCTATAGCACATGATACTAAGTTGACCCGCACCTTCAGTCGCTGGCATACAGATGTTCCTGAGCTTACTGAAGAGGACTGGGAGGTTTGTGCATCCACTTATGTTACCTCCATGATTTCTGCTGAAGATCGTTTCATACAATTGAAATTTCTTCACAGGGGCTATTACACTCCCCAACGTTTGGCCAATATCTACCCCCAGGAGAGCCCTATTCATACAAGATGCGTCACTTCTAATGGCATGTTCCTGCACATGGTGTGGTCCTGTCCTATTATCTGTCCATACTGGGAGTCCGCAGTTGGCACGATTAATGATGTATGCGATTTGGCTATAAAGACAGACCCGAAACTCTTATTGCTAAATTATATGGAGGATGTGGAAGTGGATAGATGTACTAAGCATTTTCTTACCTATGCCTGTTTTATGCAAGACATGAAATCCTGTTATGTTGGAAACTGCCCACACCTCCCACTGTGTTTACGTGGCGAAAGGCTGTGGATTCAGTTCTATCCCTCTACACAATTACTTCTGAAAGTAGAAAGAAATTTGACAAGATGCGGTCTACTTGGATAAACGCTTATTGTCAGGAGGCGGCAGAAGGCGAGTGAAAAACGTTTCTTGCCCCTTTTTCTCTCCATATTTTCTTCTTCCCTGCATCCCTTCCTCCCTTACGTTGGACCCTTCTCCAGATCATTTATTTCCCACCCCCTCTCCTGTTCTCCTGCCCATTGATATTTTGTAACAGCGTAGCGTGGGTTTTTCCTGTTTCTGTTTTGACATCTTGGTGTATGTGAAAGACCATATCCTGCTGTATATCTACTCTGCCTGTTCCATTATCCTTTATGGTCCTTTGGACTATTGACTGCTACTGTTGAACTTTGTAAAAAACTGCTATTGTATCATGTACCAGAATGCCAATTGTACTACCATGATCTTTGATTTGTCTGACACACCTTAATAAATGTTTCTGTTAAAAAAAAAAAAAAAAAAAATCTGGAGGCTGTTTTGATTCTTTAATTTTTTAGGCTTATTTAATTAAAGTGGTTCTAAAGTCAGAAGTTTTTTTTTTTTTACCTAATGCATTCTCTGCATTTAAGCTAAAAAAAAATACATCTGCATGCAGTCACCCCCCCCCCCTTATACTTGCCTGAGCCTGATCTTCGATCTTGATCAGCAATGTGTAAGAGAGCAGCAGCTCCCTCAGCTCTCTCACTGCTCAACGTCTCAGAGACAACAGCTGAAGCCATTGGCTCCTGCTGCTGTCAATCACAGCCAATGCAAGGAGCAGGGCCTCAGGAGCCAGGAGTGCCAGCGAGGGACCTGAGAAAAGGAGAATCAGAGTTGGTCTGTGTAAAACCAGGAGCAAGTACAACATGTTTGTTTTTTGAATTAAAAAAATGTGGGCATTTACAATCCCTTTTTAGTATAAAATGTTTTGTAATCAGATATTCTCCACCCCCATATAAAAGCGATAGACTGAAATCAGGTCGCCATGGATTACTACACTTTTATCTGATTAAATAAGTGTACACACAGGTGTGCACAAGAGCATTGCTGCATTCAGTATTGCCATCTAGTTATGATGATCAGTCTAGAGACAATTTAGCTATAAGATAACCATGAGTAGCTGTGTATGCTTCTATTAGTTCATTTCAGGCAGGTTTACCAGAGAGGCAAATGTTTTTAGTGACAATGTGTGCCTGTTGAGCACTGTCATATAATCGTACTTGAAAGCTGTATTTCGGACACTGGTCTGTATGCTTACTTGATCATTATATTTATAATCTTCAGCCTTGTAATGCGGTTAAATGTGTATACATGCCTGTACAAAAATGTCTTGTATACTTGTTCCTTATTAACATCTACTGTATGTGTGTTTGATGCATGTTGCTTTGGACCCTTCAGAACAACTCAGAACAAGAAAAAACTTTTTTGCATAATGAGGCACACCACAGTAGATAGTGTTTCATCTACGCATTTTTGTGTGCTAAAGGGCATTTTTTTCCCACTGTATGTGCATTTGGGTGCCATTCAGAATCAATAGCTACACACAGCAACACCCATATAATCCTAGGTCACACAGGTAAATAGAGCCTGATGGTAACTGCTTTCTTTTCTGTGTCATTAATTTTATTCCCTTTTCACGTATACTCATTACTACTTTTCCGTTTTGACTTGCAGGGTAACACAAAAATTAATACATTTAACTGGTCAAAAATACGGAAGTTAAGCTTCAAAAGACGACGTTTCCTAATAAAGTTACACCCGGAGGTCCATGTGAGTACTGTAGAAATTGTCCCTTTCATCTCTAAAGGGGTATGCTTTGAGCTAAGAGAACTGGCTGAACAAAATTGTGTAAAGAGAAAATAGAGTTACTAGTGTCCATTTTTTTTCTATACCACAGTTCCCAATAATCTAAAAATTGAAAATATAACTATAAAATAATGAATATGTATTAATATTTGCACATTAACCCATAAAAAATCTTTATAAAAATTAGGTCAGTGTTTCGTGTGGCATAATAAGCCCACGCATTAATCACGTTTTGTTCTCAAGTGGGTTCTGGGAGGTGCCCATGTAATTAGACTTTATTCTTATTGTAATGTAAAATGTATGTCTAAAGAAAAAAAAATAATTAGTAATGCAAACTGAAATACACGATTCTAAATCTCTTTAGAATTCTATAGTGTTTAATAAGGAATGTTCAGATTCATGCAAGATGCCCTCTCTGTATGCATTTTCATTACAGAAAAAATTGCTTAGAACCCCCAGTGGTACACACTCAGCTTTACGGTGACATTATTTATACTCCTCCCATACCAACTTGATTAAATGAACGCCTACAGCTACTCAATTATCTGATTATCAAATATTCCTTTCCCCTCTGAAAACTGACCCTTGATTTCACTTAAAGTAATATATATGATCACTTATTCTGCAATTAACTTTGTAAAAATAGATATTACAGGTTATAATTATATAGAATATATTACTGTAGTTCAGTAAGGGAAACCTGTGCTCCATTTTAAGCTTTTAGAAATTAAAATCTTACCTAATTAAAAGTTAATGGCTGGAGGATATATACAATCTTCCAGAGGTTGCTTGGCGGATATTATAGGACCGTATATTATCATGCTCATTTCTTATAGAGACTAATCAATTCAAAATTCTTATACCGTATATATATTTTATACCATCTAGACTAGAAATGTGGAAAATTCCCCGCTCTGCTGTTAGGACCTTTTTTTTTTTTTTTTTTTCACATGATATGGCAAAGTCCCATAATAAGATCCTTTAGGTCAGTTATAACCGGTTTTACTGCCTCTTTTCTGATCATAACAAATACCTTTCTTTGGCACCACTAAGGCTTTTGATTGCAGTAAGTGGGACCTCTCTTGAGAGGGTTATTGGATGAGTTTGGCTTGGTGTCTAATTTCAAGAAATGGGTACAACTTTTATATGAAACCCCAAATTAATACTAAGCTCTCTAGATTTTTACCTCTGGAGCAGGAAACTTGGCAGAGATGCCATGAGGACAACAAACTGTATTTTGGAGACGCCGAGCACCCATTGACTTTAATAGAAGGGGGGAAAATATGGGGAAAGCTAGGGAGTCCACAGAAATACAAAAAAGAATGATGAGGTGCCACCAGAGTAGTCTGGAAGGGTGCTACCTAAAACATACTGCAAAAACAAAGGAAAAAGAAGATAGGCTGCACACCTAAAACACTAACCTCAACGACATATTTATTTATAGCTGCCGGCTAAGCAATTTGGACAAGTTGTTGTGTCCGTGATCTGAAGAAGTCCTGGACATAGGCAGGATGAAACGTGTGGTTACTCATCCCCTCCATCTCCCCACGCCATCTCCATACCACATGGTGTTCCACTGGACCCTAACAGAACTTCACTAGTACGGACACGACGACTTGTCCAAATTGCTTAGCCGGAAGCTATTCTGGGATCACAGCAGGAGCCTCCACCGGATCTCGTTACTACATCGGGACTGTCAGCCGCAGTTTCACCTACAAAGACCTTGACACATCGTGCGTACTGGTGACCCTGTGTTGTCACCAAGGTCATATCAGCTTTGCAGGTTGCACAGGCTGGACGGGTCACACACATTGAAGTTGCTGTGGCAGGTACTCCTATTCACTGCTGAATTACATCTGCTGGCTGTGTTGTGTCCTATATGTTGACTGAATTCCATTCAGAGGCTCGTATCCCATATACAGTACCGGTACTGCTCAGCAATTAGCCGGATTACAACTGCAGCTGCCTGTGACTACACATCGTTTGATTTTGGTAACATTTTTGGTCACAGTGGACTTTACTACTGGATTACACTATGGGGACACCCTCTTTTGCACTTGGTCTGGTCACACCAGACTATACCTGAATACATGTACTTGATTGTTGGATCGAACTATGAGGCTGTTGCCCTATATATTACATACATTACCCTCAGGCCTTTTATTGGGTTGTTATATATGCAGTTAGGTTGTGTCTTTTTTACTGTCTGGTTTATACTCCCTGATTTATTCCAGGTTCACACATAGGTGTATTACTAAATAGGACATATCATCTAGCGGGATCTGGAAGGTAGGGGGGCGATTATAGGATCAGTGGTTCACCTCCGCTCCTTTCTCTCCCCTTAGGGAGGTTGCGTGGGTGGGGTCCTGGGGGGGGTCATTGTGGAAGGAGCACATTAGCCATCATAGGGGGTGTCTTTCTGTTTTTGTCTGTCCCTTTTTTTTTTTTTTTTTTTGAAGGGGGGTTTGGTTTTTGTGTTGTGTGTGTGTATGGGGGGGGCAGTTGGGTTTTCCACTGGGGAGATATAAGTGTGACTAGTACCTAGGGGACACTCCTAGTCACCGGTGAGTGTCTGTCACAGGAAGATGCAATGTTTTTACTGTGCTTTTATAAATAAATATGCAGTTGAGGTTAGCCTTTTAGGTGTGCAGCCTATTTTCTTTTTCTTTGGTTTTTGCACCCATTGACTTTCCCTTATATTGAATTTTAATACATTTTGGTTCTTCTCCGGTCTCACCATCAACTGAGATAAATCCACCCTTGCTCCAGGTGATGCAGCTGTGCCAAACCTATTTGTTTATTTTTACTAGTAATGGTGGCGATGAGCGACTTGTTGCAGGACTGCAGTGGGCATTTTGACACTGGGAGGAAACTGCCACTGACATTCCTAGTGACACTTAAAAGCACTGTACTGACACTGGGTAAGAAGGGGTTAACACAGCAATGGGCAAACTACGGCCCCCGGGCCGTATACAGCCCGCGGAGCTAGGCTCCCGCTAGGCTCCTCTCACAGTCCGCTCTGAAGACCGGTGTAGCATGAAAATCTGTCTCCTATGAGGATCTGTCCCCCTCGACGTATCTGCGCATGTGCCGGAGATCGCCAATCGGCTGCTAATGCCTGAAACTGGCACATGCGCAGATACGTCGAGGGGGACAGATCCTCATAGGAAACAGATTTTCATGCTACACTGGAACGGCGCGGGAACACGGCGAGAGGAACGCGCGGAGCAAAGGTAAGTGAATTGACACTTGGGGAGACTTAATATGGGGGATGAATTAATATGGGGGATGAATTACTATATGGGGGATTAATTACTATGGGGGATGAATTACTATATGGGGGATGAATTACTATATGGGGGATGAATTACTATATGGGGGATGAATTACTATATGGGGGATGAATTACTATATGGGGGATGAATTGCTATATGGGGGATGAATTGCTATATGGGGGATGAATTGCTATATGGGGGATGAATTGCTATATGGGGATGAATTACTATATGGGGGATGAATTACTATATGGGGGATGAATTACTATATGGGGGATGAATTACTATATGGGGGATGAATTACTATATGGGGGATGAATTACTATATGGGGGATGAATTACTATGGGGGATGAATTACTATATGGGGGATGAATTGCTATATGGGGGATGAATTGCTATATGGGGGATGAATTGCTATATGGGGGATGAATTACTATATGGGGGATGAATTACTATAGGGGGGATGAATTACTATAGGGGGGATGAATTACTATAGGGGGGATGAATTACTATAGGGGGGATGAATTACTATGCTTACTATGGGGGAATATTACTATACTTACTATGGATGACACATACACATCATTCATCTACTCTTGGTCCGGCCCCCGGGTCCAATATATGAACCCATTGCGGCCCTCAAGTC
This sequence comes from Staurois parvus, assembly GCF_062004578.1. Lineage (NCBI taxonomy): Eukaryota > Metazoa > Chordata > Amphibia > Anura > Ranidae > Staurois > Staurois parvus. The sequence goes on from NW_028317845.1 coordinate 1,083,720, forward strand.
AAAAAGTTTGCCCACCCCTGCGTTAACATCTGGGGTTGCTGTGCAGAGCAATACAAAGCAGCCTGTTCGTGCTGGCAGCAGAGAGATCTGTGTTTATATACAGACCTCTCCCCTGTCAGCTCCGCCGACTATCAGCGAGTACCAGCCGAGAATCCGTGGCCGGGATCCAGTGATTGACATGCCGATGAGCCAATAGCAGCGCAGGTAGGGAGCTCGCGCACCCCTACCCGGAAATGCGAAATCCCGTGTGTGTATATGTATATATATACGGGATTTTGCGCATACCTGCCACCCTGTAGCAGTACTTCTGCTATAGGACTGTCGGGAAGTGGTTAAGGAACTTAAAATACACCCCACAATAGCTTAGTCAATATCAGTGCAGATCTAATCCCAATTGTACAGGAAGTGTGCTGTCCCCGGGAGACCTCTTGCATGTGCTGTTCAGGTGTCCAAATATTTTCCAGTATTGGGATGATGTATTGGCTACCATCAGTAGAGGGTTTTTTTTTTTACACCTGATCCTAAATTTGTTCTTACCTAGGATGATGAATTGCAAGGAGATTCCTCCTGATGTACAGACACCTATACACATTATTGTTTATAAACTTCTAGCTTCTAATCTTTTATCAGTAGACAATTGTTAATTACGTGTCTGAGTATTGGAGTTTCTTTGCCCCTTGCACCTCTTTCATGAGTACTGTTAACAGCTGGATTATATACTTTGACTTTATTCCCTAAAAGTTCTTCAAAAATCTGTTTCAGAAAAACTACGTAATTTCCAGACACTCCAGCTAAACAATCAAAGTAAGGAAAGTTAAATAATTGCTTCTGGGTTTAGGGCGTGCGTGCCCCTGCTGATCCGTGCTGTGATTGGACACGAGCACAAGTTGGCAAGACTATTTCAACCAATAAGTTTGGCTGAAGTCAGCTGATCGACTGTGGCCATTCGCACACAGGGTTCTGTGTACTGTTAATCGTGATCTGGTGGTTTCTTGCAGGAAGGAAAAAATACAGGCAGATATTAAAGAAAAAGCAGCACACATTGTTAGGCACACAGTTAACCCCTTGATTTCCCCAGCCAGTGTCAGTACACTGGCAGTGTACAGTATTATCATTGATCACTGTATTAGTGTCACTAGCGATGTCAATGTCCGTTAGTGACCCTCCCAGAAAGTGTCTGTAAGTGCCAGTCCTTGATAGCTGCCATTCCAGTATAGCGTCTATAGCTGCGTAAATTCCAGTATATGTAACATAAGTTTGTAGACGCTATAACTTTCGCACAAACCAATTAATATACAATTATTGGGATTTTTTCTTTACCAAAGACGTAACAGAATACATTTTGGCCTAAATTATGACGTAATTTGATATTTTATTTTTTTTTTTATTTTTTTATTGGCCGTGTTTCATAACTTCTTTTTTAAACATTTTATAACATTTTCCTTTTCAATATTTTCAGTCTTTTTTTGTTTATATCGCAAGAAAAACAGTGGTGAGCAAATATCACCAAAAAAAAAAAAATGGTGTGAAAAAGAAGAATTTGCGTACAGTGTTGCATGACCATGCTATTGCCAGTAGCACAGTGCTGAATAGCAAAAAAAAATTCTGGTAATGAAGGGGGTTAAAACCTTCTGGAGGTCAAGTGGTTAATCAATGTAATTTAAAAGTCATAGAGAGTAGGTTATTTTATTTTGCTGCCATTATATATTGGTGTCCTTTCTACAAAGTGTGTCTATTTCTTACCCATCCTTTCATCTAGGGACCCTATCAGGATGCCCTAGAGTTCCTTCTCCCTAGCCGGGATATGTGTAAGAGGTTCTGGAAAATATGTGTTGAGTATCACAGCTTCTTTCGACTCCAGGATCAGCCTAAGCCAAAATCCAAGCCAGTTCTTCTAAGCCGGGGTTCCTCGTTTCGGTACAGGTAAATATATGCTTTTTTTTTTTAACCAGCTTTTCTATAGCTGTGTTTTCACTTGTAACATAAAGCCTAGCAAGTGTCCTCCTGATAATGTGTTTTTTTTTTAATACCATTGCTTGAGTTGTTTATTTAGCAGACATGAACGTTCTTAGTGAGAATAGGAAATGATTGACTGTTTTGCACAAGGACTTTCCCACCAGGCTGCCCATAAGTCCTGGTCATTGCCTGAGCATCATATAAGGAATTTTCACCCCAAACTGCCCTTAAAGAGCTACGAGGAGCGTTCAAGTCAAATGGGACTTTTAATTTTACAAGTATAAAAAGGGATGTTAGCGTGGCAGTGCTACATGCAGTAGTAAGTGTGTCATAGTACTGATAGGCAGCGCACATGTCATTGGCCAGTCCAGAGACCGGTAATCAAAATGGCAGACAACACTGTTGGTGTATGCATAGAACAGTGTATGGTGATGAAGTTTTTTGTGAACGAAGGCATAACCTGATGATCTATCTACAGAAGACTTAAAGCACAGTATGGTGATGAGACACTTAGCCACAGTAGGACATTTGAATGGTGTAAACGTTTCAAAGATGGCCGTACCTCCGTCAGTGACAATCCTGGCTGTGGTGGTTTCCAGCCCACAGCAGTCATTCTTGTGAACATTCAGTGCATGGAACTCTTGATCCTGGATAAGCAACGCATAACCTGTCCTGAAATTGCACAAGATACCAATATTTCTGTGAAAACAGTGAACACAATCATTCAAGAACATTTTCCAAAAAATTAGCACACTTTGGGTACCAAGACCGCTTTCTGCTTTTGACCAGCACAGAAGAGTTGAAGTCTGCACTGCATTGAAGGAGCGTTTTGACAGGGAAGGCAGTTGGTTTTTTTTGTTTTTTTTTGGATCCCATCATTACATGTGACGAAACCTAGGCACATCATTTCACTTCGGAATCGAAACAAGCATCAAAGCAGTGTAAGCATGCGGACTCACCACCACCAAAAAAATTTTCAACAATTGCATCTGCAGTTAAAGTGATGGCAAGTGTTTTCTGGGACAAACGTGGTGTTATTCATGTAGATTTTCTACTCCGTTGTGCCACTATCAACAGTGAATATTACTGTCATTTTCCGAGTGATGTGCATACGTGTTTGCGGAAAAAAACAGCCTGGTTTGATCCCAAGGGCGTCCTGTTTCTCCAGGACAACACACTTCTCACCGCAGTACATGCACATTACAGTTGTAGTGCTTTGGAGCAATGTGGTGCTTTATGAATAATAATGAAATGGGCGGTGTCTGACTCCCAGATATAATTATGACACAGTACCTCCAGCCGTTACAGCAAAATAACTTAATAAATAATATTAAATACAGACACCTTGATAAAATATACTACCACATGTAATTTTCCTGAATTCTTTTACCAATGTGATTTCTTCCCAAATATACAAATATCACCAATTTGATAAATTTATTTACAAAAATATTTATATTTTAATAGAAACGAATTTACTGGTGATTTGTATTTCCTACACACGATCAAAAGAATAACCCACGATAAACTGCAAGTAGGTCAGTTTTAAAATGTATACAATAGCAAGGTAAAATAACAAAATCCTTGATTTATCGGCGATTTGCAAAATATATTTCAGTGTTAAGTATATTTTCCTACAACTCCCGCGGCTGAAGGGAATTCAGAAAACTACTTCTGAGATTATACGAACTGAGACACACTTCAAATGCGTCCTAAGAACAATGCGTTTACAGCATACCAATATAGAGAAAAAAAACCCTCTATTCTACAACCAATACAACCCAATACGATAAATTAGTCTTCAGTTTCCCTATACATCATCCAGTCTTGATGGTTCAGCAAGATTTATACAATGACAAAATAATTATCAGTTTATATCATCATGCACAGTACCAGCACTACAGCTCAATAAAAAGTTATAAAGTTCTAGTAATGACTTTGATATGCATAAAATGTATGATACTTTGGCCACAATATCTCACCACTCCCAGGGATAGCGTTCTTTGAGATTTTTGGATGGAACAGTAGGCAGGTGAAAAGTGTTGTTCTTTAGCGAATAACAGTCTCTCCAACCAGCAAAAGTTCTCCTTTTTAGTAAGCCAAGTAAAAGGATCTTCTTTAGTAAGCAAAAGGGTTTTTTTTCCCCAAGCAAAAGGTCTTCTTCCATATAAATACTGTGGGGATCAATTGACTTGTGGATTGGACGATCAAAATACGCGGTTTATTTTTAGATGTTCTTTTACCTGTCCACTAGAGGCAATCGTGTTCCATGAATGAAGATTTGATTTTCTGCTTATGTACAATTTTAATTAGTATTGCTTCAAAGAAATATGTCATGAAATATTAAAGTGTCTTTCATAGATCCCCTTCTTGATAAAATTGGCGTTGGGTTAAACATTGTGAATCATTCTTAATAGATGAGAATTATATCTCTGCAGTTATCAATTATTATGAAAATGGTTGCTATTAAGGAGAATATTTCTGTAATTCATCATGGTACTTTATCAGATTATGCACATGTTATTTCAGTCCATCATATCATATACCTCATATCTTTGTGCACTCTGATATGTAGGTACGTATTGTTAGTAAATCATCTACCTATAATCACCATCCATAGCATACGTTTTGGAAACTGGTTGATATTGGTTAATACTTGATGTGATTTTGTAGTTGAGAAATGGATGTGGTTTTATCCTTTGACCATATCAAGAAAAGGAATGATCTATATGTAGATATATTTAGATATATATATGTCTGTTTAAACCCTCCATACAGCTGCTCTCAACTTCCTTTTGCTTGGCGGCAGGGATCGAGGCTGCATGAAGGCGTCAGGCACTCTAAGGGAGTACAAAGTCAAAGGGCGCAGTCTGCCTACTGCTAAGGCACCTGTTCCACCTCTTTACCGTATGCAAATTTTCGCACCCAACCATGTTGTTGCAAAGTCTCGTTTTTGGTATTTTGTTTCTCAACTAAAAAAGATAAAGAAGGCATCTGGAAAGATTGCATACTGTGGACAAGTTTTTGAGAAATCACCATTAAAAGTGAAGAACTTTGGCATCTGGCTGCGCTATGATTTCCATAGTGGAACACACAATATGTAGAGAGAGTATAGAGACTTGACTACAGCTGGTGCTGTGACACAGTGCTGCCGCGACATGGGTGCCCACCATCGTGCTCGTGCCCATGCTATTCAGATCATGAAGGTTGAGGTGATACATGCCATCAAGCAGTTCCACGACTCAAAGATCAAGCTCCCTCTGCCACACAGGGTTCTGCATCGCCAGCACAAGTCCCACTTCACAACCAAGAGACCAAACACCTTCTTTTAAGCAAGTCAAAACTCACTCCTTGTTCTCTGGTCAAATAAAATTATTTGTGGAAAAACAGAAAACCTCCATACAGCTGAGTATATTGCTTAGTTGAGTTTTGGCTCTTGCATTTGAATGGAAGAATTTTTTGGTCTGTGTAAACACCTGAGGGTTGTAAGTGTGGCTTGATATATTCATCCTTGAGAGGGCTGTTGTCTATGTGGCTCATTGGCAAACACTCAGTTGATATCCCAGCAGATATTTGACTCTCCGTTGATAATGAGTGTTAAAGTTCCCGACACGTTTCATCTTCTTGTCTCATTTAACAATTGTAAAAATGTATTGGAAGCTTTAAACTTGGTTAATAAGGTTGTTTGGGGAGAACTAACCTCATGGTCTCTCATCGTCTTTACATTTTATTTCTCTTACAATCCAGGTACATATCTGATGTGTCTTCACAATGAACATTTATGACATCTAGAAGTCTTTTGATCAATTCTGGCCAGTTTGTTTCTGATCAGGGCTGTGTGAAACCATTATCTTTTTATCAATTCTGAGAGTTGAATAGGACATTCAGACTCAGTCAACATAGCATTTGGTTAACATTACCTTGTCCTTGTGTGGCCACCTGGTTGGTCAACAATTGTTAGTGTCTCTTGTTTAAATGGTCTATTGTTAAAGGAGGCTTGGGAGACAATCTGTCTATTTGAAGTGTCTCATTGAGTTATATTCTGATATAACTTACGGATTTTTATGCATGAAAGCCATAACACAGTAACTCGTCTGGGAGGTATTGCCACATCTCATTTACAACCTAAACCTTGCTCCAAGTGATTTCTACTGGTTTGGACCCCTAAAAGATTCTCGGAGGTCAGCATTTCAGAACTGATGTCGAAGTGAAGCAGGCTGTCCTAGGATGGTTCACGCATACTGACAAATCTTTCTATGCTGAAACTTTCCAGGCATTCGTTAAATGCTGGAATAATTGTATAAATGTAGAAGGGGAGTATTTTGAAAAATAAATACAGTTTCCACTCCTTGAAATATTCTTTTATTATATAAGTTCAAAAGTTCTAGTTTGACTTGAACACCCCTCAATTTAATTGAATTATTTTATTTATTGTTTTCATGTTTAGAGCTTAGAGGGGCTCAGTTTCTGTGTGGGGCATGACATTTATTTTTTACTAACAGCATTGATGCCTAGCGTTAATCTGATACAGCCATGACATACAGATCTGATTTGTTTATTAACAGTGCTATCGGGTACTGAAGCATTTGCTCCTTACTTAATAAGGGGATGAGGAAAAAGTGAATGCCAGTGGCAATAAGCTGCCCAACTTCTCAGGAAGATTTACTGCATGCTTTGAATTTTCCTGCATATAAGAAGATAACTGCTGAACTACCATACAGCTGTTTAGACCAGCGTTTCTCAACTGGGGTGCTGTGACAAAATCACTAATAACTTCCCCAACTAAGCCGGCATCTAGTAAAAGATTAAACTCTCCACCAGTTAAGCCTTTTTTTTTTTTTTTTAATTACAAGGGTGCCAGTCCACTCTCTCAAACATGCAAGCAGCTACTACAGGCACTCAGAAAGCTGTACTGACCGCCTGCCCACATCCTAGCAACCAATTACATCATCATTTGTTGCTAAGGGGCTGTCTGGGTGCCCACACAGCTTTCTGGGATGTGATGTCTCCCACTGCTCTGCCGTTGTAGCTTAGGATATATATATATATATTCTTCCAGACTGCTGACCTCTGTGTCCTCCTACAGTGCAGGACTTTCTAAATCAATTTTCTGGCCAGTGGGGGATTCCGCACATGAAATTCAAAGTCTGCCAGGTGAGAAGGTGTCTGAATCAGGCAGGCCAGTAGATCTGCATTAAAAAAAAAAAAAAAAAATGCTATATGTACATATCCAGTATGTGTGTTCCTGACCCCTACACTCTCTACGGTCAGAGATGCTTTTTTAGGCTAGCAGGACTGTTTTTTTCAGGGCTCATTTACACTAGTAGTAAGGCATGTTGCTACTCTGAAAAGCAATTCATGCTCGGATCACTTTGCAGAGGCATTTGACAGGTGGAGAGGAGACGATCTGTCACCTCCTCACCACATGTTTTAGCCCCCTAAATGCAGTACCACTGTGCTGCAACCGCATGCAGTGCACTTGGTTGCAGCGTGGCCCCATTCATCAGCAATGCCTGCCAAACACAACAGGGGGATACTTCCTGCCATAACCACAAAGCATTGTGGCTACAGCATGTGTACAACCCTGGCTACTGCCTCTGCAAGTAAAGGGAGAGTAGTTGGGGGTGGTAAAAATATGGCTTGACCATATTGTTTTACCATCCCCCAACCTCATGTATGAATGAGCTCTTGGGTTAGGTTCCCATTATTGCTGGTTTTTGGCCGCATTTGCTAAGGCATGACGGCTCATTCATTTGAATTTTTAGATGCATGGGGGTGCCATTAAGAATGAATGGCAGCCCCATGCACCTGTAAAGAGCAGCATGTTTTAGCTGCGGGTGCAGGAACAGCCGCAATACCCGCAACCACACGCAGTGGTGTGAACCTAGCCTTAGAATGGGGTGCCTTGAGACTGAATATACTTTCAAAGGGTGCCATGACTGAAAAAAAGGTTGAGAAACACTGGTTTAGACTCAATAGGTGAGATGCAGCCTGCCCCATTCCATCCTGAACAGAGACGTCCATCTATAATGTCTTTATTTTGTACTGAAGGAAAGGTCATAGATAGTGTTTGCTTAGCTCTGAAGATTTATTTCATAACTTATCTTTTTTTTTTTTTTTTTTTTAAAAGCGGTCGAACACAGAAGCAACTGATGGACTATGTACGAGACACCAGCATCAAAAGGCCACCATATGACAGGTCAGTACTTGGCTCTGATGTGTATGTGACTGGTTAGTGCTCCTGAGATTTTCAGCCCCTTTTTCTTTTACATTATTCTTTGTTAATTTTACCCCGTAGTTTCAACATAAATAACGCATTACTTTGTAAGTGTAAAAAAATGCATATGGTGAAGGGTTACATATAGTTAGTCTGGCTGAAAAAAGACATCAGTCCATCCAGTTCAACCATAGAAAAAAAAAAAGTTTTAATCCTATACCCACAGTTGATCCAGAGGAAGGCAAAAAAAACCCAGCAAAGCACGATCCAATTTGCTCCTGCAGGGAAAATAATTCCTTCCTGATCCCCCGAGAGGCAATCAGATATTCCCTGGATCAACTTTACCTATAAATGTTAGTATCCAGTTATATTTTGTGTATCCAAGAAAGAATCCAGGCCTTTTTTTTTTTTTTTTTTTTTTTTTTTTTTGAAGCAATCCACTGAGCTGGCCAGAACCAACTCTTGAGGGAGCCTATTCCACATTTTCACAGTTCTCACTGTGAAGAAACCTTTCCGTGTTTGGAGATTACATTTCTTTTCCTCCAGACGTAAAGAGTGCCCCCTTGTCCTCTGTGATGACCTCAGGCTGAATAGCTCTACACCAAGTTCACTATATGAACCACTGATGTATTTATACATGTTGATCATATCCCCCCTTAATCTTCTCTGCTCAGGAGAGAATAAATTCAGTTCATCTAATCTTCCCTCATAGCGGAGTTCCTCCATGCCTCTTATCAGTTTGGTTGCCCTCCTGTGTACTTTCTCCAGTTCCCCAATGTTCTTTTTGTGAATTGGTGCCCAAAACTGAACTGCATATTCCAGATGAGGTGTTACTAATGATTTGTACAGGGGTAATATGATATCTCTCTCTCTGGAGTCTATACCTCTTTTAATACAAGAGAGGATTTTGCTCGCTTTAGAAGCCGTAGTTTGGCATTGCATGCCATTATTAAGCTTGTGATCTACCAGAACCCCCAGATCCTTCTCCACAATTAATTCCCCCAGTTGTACCCCTGTCTCTTTTTCTATAATTGCCCATCTGTGACATCCAGCTTTTGTTTTGTGTGCTGCAGTAAAAATGTAAATTCTGCAATTACCCAACAATGTTGGCCAGCTTGAGTCTTGTCCCAAACAAGCAACTGTTTCTTAGGCTGAAAGAACAGCAGAGCTGAGACTGAAAGCGATCACAGTCTATTCCCTCAGTGCCATCCAGCTCCTGCACAGAAATTAATTGAAAAAGAAGGCTCAGGAGCAGTTGAGTAGCTGGCCCATATTTCTGATTGAATGCAGGGTTTTTTCCAATGTTTGGCTGAAAGTCGAAGACCCCTGAAGATTTAACATGAAATGACAATTTGAATTGGTTTAATGGCTAGTAGCTAAGCAAAATTATTTGCAATTTCTTTACTAACTACTAACCAAAAGTAATTCCATCCAAAACTGATATTTGCTATGTGTGGTCATCCGTAACCTGAACTATCTAAAGCTTATTGAATGTTTTGGAGACCTCCGTGATCAGATTTCCAAGCAGTAGTAATTTGTCTCCCACAAACCTTATTGAAGAGGTTACTCTCTTGGCTGTGGTTTTTCCAGTAATTTATTCTACGTTACGGAGCACTCTATCAGGAGAGAATAGCATCGTCATTTGGCATGTAATGGCCAGGGTAGGTGATTCTGATGCCAATATCCTCCCAGAAATCTGATTCCAGTCATACTGATAGCCATTTTGTACCAGTTTTGGAAGACTTCAAATAGTCCATACTAATGTGTTCTCTGTGGTTTTGATCTTTTCCAAATTTTGAGCAATCAGATTGTAAAAACTGGGCTATAACTCTTTCAGAAATGCCTTTTGACTTCCATTGTAGTGCTTTGAAATGATTTACTGAAGAATTACCATGTATAAATACCATGCCAGTGAGATACCAGGCTGCATGTTTTATAGCATCCTTGCAAAACTGAAATGTTTGTTTTGGGTAGCGTTGCCCTTTTTATTAGCATAACCTGTCCCTGCTATAATAGTTTCGTTTAAAGGGTTTCCACACCCAGCTCTTGATTTTGCCTCCCTGATTAGTAAGATGATGTGATGTGGTTTAAAAAGAAAAGCGAAATGGTACCTTCAGTTTGCAGGGTGAGCAGTCTTTTTGCTTAAGACAACTGTGCTGCAAGCCGGACCATTTAAAATGGCAACTAGGATTGTCCTGTAACCACATCAAGGTAATCTGTATGATTACACTCTTGATGTAGACTTGTAGTGGTGTAAGATTATTTTACAATTCAGGGCTAGTTAGATGAATACCAAGAGGCAAGGCAGATGGCCCTATAGGTTACAATTGAGGGTAAGAGTGCATGTTATGGCATTACTTGCATATCTGTAGACAGTAGAACTTATCTCTCATGTTGAGTCTCTTCAACATTGCTTGTATGCATTGTACCTGCTTGTGTTTTAACCATTGGGCTTTGGTGTCAGTGGGATCCTCCTGACTGCATTGCTCTCTGTCCTGCAGGAGACACAGCAAACCCAGAGTGTCCCCTTGCAATGTGACTCCTGACTCTCCAAAGCAGGTGCGTGTAGATATACAGCACTGGGTGCCTCATGCTTTGCTGTCTCTCTTGCTTGCTTTTTCTGTTTTCTGTGGTTCCTTAGATCCCTGAGCTTTTTCCTTGCTTTGCTGCTTACTGGCTAATATTTGCTGCATTATCTTAGACCTTTCTTCTTTTTCTCATTAGCTTTTTTTTTTTTTTTTTTGCTTACTGTATTGCTTGGACCTAGGTCAGCAAAACATGGGGGAGGGGTCTGGATAGCTTTTGATCTTGACAATGCTTTGTTTTCCTTTTGCACTGAAGTGAAATCTCAATCAATGTTATTTGCCCCACCACCTATCTTCTGGGAACTACAAAACACCACCTCTCTATATATTGGAAGTGAAGAGAGGAGGTGTTTTTCATAATCCAATTTAGGAGAGCGGCCTAGGGTGGCAATGCTACTAGTGAGTGCTGTCACTTTATGATGGAAAGTGTGTTACTGACAAGATTGCATGATACCGAGAGAAAAAGCCCCTAAAAAGCAAACTAATACAGACACTGCCTCTAAAGGCTAGCTGCAGTATGTTATATTTTTGTTGTTGGGTTTAGATATACTTGAAAATCAGCCTAACATTAGACAACAACCAGATAGTAATACATTAAGCCCATGCTGGGCGACATGTGAAACCCTGGAGAAAGTGATGGGCCATTGGTGAAACATATTTGCCGACAGCCACTCTGAGCACTTCTAATAGGTTCATTTGAAATAGTCTGATTCCCCCCCCCCCCCTTTTACTAGCTTATTATCTCCTGATCTCTATTATACTGCCAAAAGGACAGTTGGAAACCATGCATGTTGTTCCTACCTTGACATACCCTTTTCTTCATGTATTACAAGCAACACGCATATTTTATGTGCTTTGCTTAGTATGTACTTCTGTGACATGTACAAGTGTGCACTACTCTAATTGCACATGTAGGTACATTTATTTCATTTGGCTCGATCAGACTTGGTGTCTTAAGACCTGTTTCACCAGTAGGTACATCTACTCCGAAAAATAAAGTGACTAAATGGTCATACAGCAATACACAACAGAACCAATTGTATCTTAAGAGGCAGCATGCAGACTGTGAAACCTGGCTGAAATTCCTATATGTTTCCTTCCTCTGTTCATTATTTTATTTGCTGCATGAAATTGCTTTTGGTCTAGCCACATGTCATTATTTTATCAAAAGAGTGAGAACAACCCATATACTCGCATAGAGCATATTCACTGTGCTTAACATTACCAAGATAACTGGGGAATTCTCATAGTATGCTTTCTTAAATAGCCACCATGGACTTTTAATGTCACGTCTTGTTATAGTAGCTAGTGCAAAGGTAATGGATAAGGAAATTTGACTGCTGAAATCTCTCCTTAAATTTATATGTGGTAATAACTATGCATCTAAATTCATACTTTTGTTCTATTATTGTTTCACATGACGATTAATCTTCAAGCCTTCCTCATCTTTTCAAGTTCATTCGCCATTACAAGGTCTTTCATCCCACCCTCTTCATATTTTTTTCCCTGCCTTTTTCCTTTTATTATGCATTTCTGCATTTGCAAATATCATGCTACTTTTACACTTATGATTAGTTGTTATTCAATAGTTTATATAGCCAAAGTTCAATAAACAATAATGTTGTTTGACATGTTCATAATTTCAATCTGCTGTTTTGTGTTTCCAGATCATCACTTTCACTGAGAGTTTGAAGACTCCTCCATTGCCTTCTCCTCTTACCCTGCCTCCTCAACCTGTATCCAACCCCCCTACCTCCTTTCCACAGAAAAGCATTACCAGAGTTGAAAATATTCCAGCTTCTCCATGGAAAGAAGAACCCACCAGAATACCAGAGACCACGGGGCTGCCAGTTCAATCGCCATTACAAGGTCTTTCATCCCACCCTATCCCTTCTTTTCACAGTAGACAGGATTCCATAGAAATCCTGGATTCAGAAAATGCTCACCACAGTGAAGATGTCAGGTTGTGGGTAACAGGTGTTCCTGATTCTCTTCTGCTTACTGAAGAGTTTATAGATGATGATCCAGCTGACATCTCCTTCAGTGGAGGAGCAGAGGTGTATAATTATGGGGGAAGAATGGTGGCATCTGACCATGAGGACATTCCACCAGAAGAGTATTATCTGGATGATGTGGATATAAGAGATTTCAATGGCAATACAAGGCCAACAGATGCTAGTGAATTATTTCAGGTGAAGGCTCAGGCTAGTCTTATGCAGAGTCTTCTTAGCCCATCAGAAAATGGCTCACTTCTCAACCACCGCTCAGAAAGTAGCTCTCTGCTCCATCATTCTGAAAGCAGTTCCCTTACCAACCTTAATGGTATTCCAAGCTTTTCGCGTTCTGAAAACCACTCCACTGCCAGCTCAATGATCAACTTTCCAGCCTGTTCTGTTCGGTCAGAATCCAGCTCTGCTCTCCAGTTTGGAGATATCTTGGACCAGCTTGAACAGCTTAGCTACCCCCCGACAACTACAGAGGACTCCAGCAGCTCTGATGGTGATTCTTGGGACTCCGAGGAAGAGACCCCACTTGACATCAACTTATTTTTCAGCAATCCACTGACACAGTATGCCAGTTTTAACCAACTTGGGATGCAGGATAAAAAGGGACCACCAGACATCTGATTCTTCATATTACAGTGTGTTAAGCAGATCAAGTGATCAGATAGAATGCAGAGGAGCCTTAGCTACAAATGTTTTGTAAATGGAGGGATCATTATCCCCAGGAATGTGTTGTTGGAGTGATTGGTTTACACTTTAAATATAATTTTATAGTTGAAAAAAATGGGAGACAACTGTAATTTGTTGACTCCATTGGCTATACGGGAAGGACAGTTAAGCACAGTATAATTTGTGATTTTTATATCTATACAATAATTGTATTGTACATATTCTGTCTTCTTTTCCTGATGGATGGCAGCGTTTAGGTAGCCATACCTAGGTTTTCTTGTAAATATAAAATGCCATATCTCTGTGGCCATTTTCCTTTAGAACACTGAATATATTTTAAAAAGAATGTCACCATTACGTTTACTTGTATATGCCATTTTTGGCTCATTGATTTGTTTTGATTTTGCAGATAGTGCATTACGATCTTGTGCTCACTGCGTGTTGTCTTGTCATCACTAATCCTCTCCGTTACATTTCACTTTCTCTCTTGCATTGTCCTCACTATGCAACCAATTTTGTCTGTCATTGCTTCAAAATCTAATACCTTCACTAGTATCTTCATATTACTGCTTGGAAGTATAATACCTTCACTAGCTTTTTAAAGTTGCTACTTGGAACACTAAGGATTCATTCAAATAGCAGCTGGAGCACAGCCACTGGTATATGGTGTTAAGGCATCGGTGCCAATAAGCTGTGAACCGCACATTGCACAGGTTTTTTTTTTCTGTGCACACTTTATTGAAATGATGTTTCATTAAAGTGGTAATAAATCTAAAAAACAAAATTGTAATATATTTCAGATTGCAAATCCTTAAATATGGTGCCTGCATTCTTTCTTTTTTTTTCTTTTTGCCTTGTAATCTTGCCAGTAACTTTGGGTTGATCCACTCTAATGGAGGAGCAACAGCGTCCCCTTTTGGATTGCAGCAGATTTAGATGGACTTGACTAACAAATTAAAGCCGAACTCCAGATAACATTTTTTAAGCAGGTACGGCAGGTTTTTTTCTTCTCTTCTGAGGTAAAAGTTTTACCGAAAGAAATAAAGGCTGACCATTGGAAGCACTCCTGTCATTGATAAATGGTTTTTCACAACCCTCCAACTGACACTTTTGATGGACAGCTTGGTCTATTAAAGAAGTTAAAAAATAACAGACTTGCTAGTTGGTTCACCAGTTGAAACTAAAGGAAAAATCCTAAAAAAGGACCAATGCAGTCATCACATCAAGAAGTAATAAGCCGAAATATATACATTTATGGTTTAATGCTGCTTTAAGTACTATTGAGGGTTCTGTTGGATTCCAATATGACAGTGCATCACACCATCCTGTCCTGAAGTAAATTACTGCATGCTGTGCTTTTCTCAGTGCACCCCACCCAGCACAGTCCCAACACACCTGATATTAACAGTCCCTAATATCTTCACTTGTCTTTCCATGTTACTGCTTGGAACTGCAGGCTTCATGCACCCTGGGCATTTGCCCAGCTACTCTGTATGCCTTTACCCCTGACAGGACATGTTAACAGGCATTTAGGTGCATCAAGGGTTTTTCCTTCCTTTAAACGTTCCTTTTCTAATACACCTATAAACGCCTGTGTGTGCATGGTCACATAGGCTAACATAGAGGGGCATTTAGAGTCAAACTCTCTAAAAAGTGAATTTTTTTTATGCCCAGTGTGCATGAAGCATCATATACTCTCTAATCTTTTCATGTTGCTGCTTGGAACTCTAAAACCTTAATATGTGTTTTCATGTCAGTGCTTGGAACTCATGATATATTCACTAGTCTTTTCACACTTCTATGCTTGGGGAACTTTTCACTGTCTGGAAGGATCCTGTGTTGAAATTTCAAAGTGCATTGCTAATGACCTGTATGATCTAGCTCAACTATAGCAGAGGTTTTTTTTTTCTGAATAGTACCTGTCGTGGGGTATTTTTTATTAGCGGCTTCTCAGCAACCTATCGTTTGTGTCGCCAGTTATTCTTGAATTTAACATTTTTTACTGGTAATAACTAACTACTTTGCGCATGTAATTTAGATCTCTCTTTGACAGATGTTACTAACTTTTTCCGCAGCTAGAACATTCTGATATGTAGTCACCTTGATTCTATGTGTGCACTACAGTAAACCAGGTTTGATTTTTTTTTTTCCTTTGGTATGATGTTGTATTTGTGTTTTGTTTCTGAAATTAATGTGGATTGCCAACAGTTGCTATTGCTGGCTTTTCTTGAGCATCTAACGTTGCAGTGAATAGGCAAGTCTATTCACAGTCTCACAGCACTTGCATGCCGCCTTTATCTCTACAATTTGAATCACATGCTTACAGTTTATACAGCAGTAAACAAGATGGTAACACTACTCTGTGCAAACTATGATATGTAATAATGGCACTTGTCTACTGTGAGCTTCTCATGGAAGGTCCTTCATCATCTATTAATGTTGACAGTTTTTTCAAAAAGTACCCTTGACTGTGAGAATGTTCCCAATATCATGAGAGTTTAGCACATTTAACAAAGCTAAAGAAAGAAGCAATTTCTGTTAATCTGAATGGTGCATATAACACTAGGATATGTTCATTTTCCTTCAGAACTCCCTTAAACAGCATTATGTATTAATCACTATGTCTCATTATAAAGTAAGATTATTTAGGTTTTCAGACACTATGCCCAGTTCTGTGAGATAGTTGACTATATGTGCAGTATAGAACAAGGAGTATGCACCTGTGCACGTTCCTAGTCCTCACACCCGACTTTCAATTTCAATTATTGACAAGTTAACTGATACATACTGACTTTTCTAAATTTGGCCTGGGCATTTAAGCTTAAATTTTCCCTGGTCACAAAAGCTTTAAATTGGTGGTTATTTATATATTATGATAGTGAGGGACAGAATTTTTACAATGACTTTTAATAATAAAAAGCAGATGCATGCTTTAGAGAGAGAGAACACTAATAGAGAAGTTTTTAACTATTTGTTTTTGCTCTTTTTGGAGCTTGAATATATATATAGCTGGTCTTTTTATCTTTGCTTAGCTCCTGCTATTAAATTTAACCAGTGCGGCAGTACAAGGTACTGTAGCTTTTTAAAGGCATTCAGGATTTTCTTTTTACTGACCTGAGTACAGCCAAAAGATCTGAGTAGTTGAAGTGTTTCTGCACTTTGCTTTATGTGTTGTAAGAATAATGTGTAAAGCCAGGTACGCACGTAGTGTGCAAAAGTCGGCTGGGTGTATATGCTTCTCTGTTCAACAGAAGCTTGTCTAACGAAATTCTACTATCCCAAAGTCATGCTGGAAAATCCGTATTCAATCCACCAGTGGCTGCAGGTACTGATCAGCGTATTCTGGTGAGGTATCCCCATTGCTAGAATACAGTAGCACAGTGGGAGAGATCCCTGTATCACACATTGTGTTGTGTTGATGCAGGGATCTGTCTTTTTTATTTATTTTTTTTTTCATTCAAAAAAAAAATGTTTATATCCAGCTTTAGAACCACTGTAGATGAATACACTATATAGATTTTTTGATGCTTTAAAGGTAGTCTCCAGGCACAAAAACATTCATTCAGATATTCTTCAATACCCATAATGGATATAAATCCACTTTGTGCACACCGAATGCCTTTGCATAGCCAAAGTATTAGTGACATCAGCATTGTACTGTACCTGCTACAGGCTGCCAGCTGAAAACATTAGTACAGGAGGGGGCAGATGCAAGACTAGTCACTTTGCACAAGGAAAGAGGGCAAAGTTTCACACTGGACTGCTACAGATCTGTGAAAAATAACACAAAGTAAACCAAGCAGCCAAGTTAGCGTTAACATGGTTTATGCCTCAACATGTTTCTGGCTGAAGATCGGCTGGTTCAACAGAAACTGGCCGACATTCAGCCAAGTCTGTACAGCAGCCTGTCCGACAGAAGCCGGCCTAATGTCCAGCTTCTGTTGAATGGCCATGCTGGAGAACCAGCATCCAACCGGCGTTCTGTCAGTGCTTGCAGCCAATGGCTGTGAGCTCCATTGACGGGAGGGGAGTAGAGATGTTCCCGCTATCAGAACACAATAGCTCAGTAAGGGAGATTGCTGTACTAATATTCCTTGTGTTAGTATAGTGATCTGTCAGTTTTACAGTGTGTATGCCTCATAAATCTCTAGTATAGCTCAACCAACCTAAGTGCAGCACTGTGTGTGAACACTACAGTGTCACACTTTCTTTGTGTGATTTAATATTGTATAAATTATGAAGCTGGCTAGGTGTTGGCAATACGATTTTCTATAGTGCTCCTTTTATAATCATTATGGATGTGTTTTACTTAATGGAATTTTGTAAATATGCTACACTATGGCGGAGCTCAGATGATACGGTTGATTATTATCAGGTACGATTTGCTCCCCAGGGGATTCACTGAGTCTGCTTTTATCTTCTAATTGTGCCTTGATAATGCTTACAAATTTCTGTGCAGTCATGTAACTAGCACACTGTACTGTACCTTATTAAGATGTCTGTACATTAAATCATACTGGTGCCAATGTACCTGCAGGGAAGGGAGTGTCTACTATTTGTCAATCCATTTGTATCTTTAATATGTTTAATATCATATGTATCCGTAATAAAGGTAGGAGTGCTGGAGCTCTCCTTTTACATGTTTCTCTAGCTGTGTACAGTCTGGTAGTCTCTTGTGTTAAACGCCACAAACGTAGTCTAGTTTTTTTCTTTTTTTGTTTTGTTTTTTTTTTGTTTAACGTAAACGTTTTGGTCAATGTCTAAAAGAGCATCAACCATTACACTGAGACATCAACCTAAGATTTTCTAAAATGAACACTTTGTTTACCCTTCTTTTTTGTTATATTTACCATATCTATTCATTACCTATTGGTGATCAAAGATGCATAGACATTTGCTCTACCATTTCTGCATGTTTGTTTTCATGTAAATCTGCACATACTGGTATATTTTTCATATATATTGAAACGAGAGCATAGAGTGCTTCCTTAGTTCTCAACCTCCTAAGCTGGATATAGATGTTTCAAAATCCAGCCATTCAGCAGGGACCAACCAAATTTCAATCCATCTATGGCCATTCCCATTTGAGAGATGTCGACCTAGTGATTGACTCTTCTTGCACAGGAATGTTGGAAAATTTGTTCAATCGGTACATGCAGCCAATCTGCTGCAACGCTGATCAGTATATTCTGACAGAATACAATACTGGAGCAGGGTGGATTTCTTCTTCCACCTTGAATATGTGGATTTGTGGAATTCAAAGGGAATCTGCTAAAGGACATATCTGCATGAAAAGTCTGATCTAAAGTTACCATCCCACAGCTTAGACTAGTTCTGGAGCTTTCTCAGAGGATTTTTTTTTTCGTTATTGTCAGCAAAAAAGGCGATTATGGAGTTTTACTTGGATAATGGTGACCTCATGCTCGTAGCATACTGGAATCAAAGAAAACTACCAGCTATTATTTTAGTACCTCCCTACATAAATTTTTGTGTAGCAGCTGGGAGTGACAGCTTTGGGGCTGCTCGCATCACATATAAGATGCTTCTGTCCTGTGCTAGTATCAAAGTTTTTGAATGTCTACACAAGAGGCTTTTACAGGTAAACAACATGTCTAAAATACATTAAATGAAAGTATAACAATATCGGAAGATTGTCTAACTGAATAGTCTGATGACAGGGTCTCTTTAAAGAATACCTTAGATACTTTAGTAGAACATTAAAACGCCACACTGTACACAATGGATTATGTATAGTTTGACCCATTTTACCTTTTTACTCCATCCCAGTGTTTCTGATATTATTCACTGCTTATGTAATGGTTGAAACTTATCAAGGTAACATTTTTTACTTTAGAAAGTTTCACTTTTGGTCTTGATCAGTGTTATACCTGGGAAAAGCTTTCCTTGTTTACTTGGACTTGGCCAAGGAGAAAATTATTTTTTAATACAAGATGAAGTATATTTATCATATATTGCTTTGCAGATTTTTGATGTTTGGAGGCTGGAGCTTTTATGTCCAGAGTTCTTTCTCTGCGTTGTGTTTCTGTCTGGATCTAGCTACTTAGAGCTCTTTTATTATGATAATTAGGACTCTCTGAGGCATCTTGCTCTCTTTCCATTTTTAGTCTCCATTAAAGCTTGGTAGTTTCTTGATTTTTCATTCCTTGTACCCTCTCTGCACTCTTTGCCTGATATTCCTTCAAAACAGCATCTACGCTCTTATACTTTCACTGCTCCTATTGCATCAAATCATTTGTTTTTTTTTTTATTCCTCTTTTTTTTAGTGCATAGCACATGCTATAGTCAAGTAAGGCAGTGCACAGAAATGTTGTAAACAGCAAAATCAATTTCCTTGTGGATTGTGACACCTGCGCTGGGTCTGGCTGTATGCTGTGCTCATACAGTGGCAGTAGCTTTGGGTCTCTTGTCCTCCCTAAGATCTCCCCCTATATCCCGTCTGGACTGTGCCAGTAGGGGCATGTTCAACTTATATGGTGCAGAAACCATTTTCACTGTGCTCTATAGGACAAGGCTATGAAGAGCACTTTGCGTGGAAACATTGCTGAGACTATGGCTGTCTACGGTACCAACTATGTACTCTTTAAAACTATATGTGACTACTGTGTTAGCAGTGCTGTCTAAAGTAATGTGGACAGTAACTAATTTTGGGGCTTATTATTATAATACAGGATTTATACATAGAGCCAACAGTTTGCTCAGCACTTTACAAAATGAAGGTAGACATTACAGTTACAATACAATTTGGTACAAGAGGAAACAGAGGGCCCTGCTCGTTAGAGCTTCCAATCTAGGAGACCTTATATTACATCAAGGTTTCAATCTGCAACCTCCAGAAAAATATGGATAAGAGGTTCATACACCAGTAAGACTGACAAGATGAAGTGGGAGTGCTATATAGCAGGAAATCTGCAACAGAAATGGGGAAAGGAGTATTTGGTCAGCTGGCCAAGCGAAAGAAGCAACTCATCTGCTTTCCCCTAAACAAATGGACAAATCAGGTTCATTCTGAAAAGTCTGTGCTGATTTATAAAGGAATGAGCGATTCTTAAAATATAGCAAATATATTTTGCCCTTCCATGAACAACAGAACAATTTCAAGGTAAGAAGGTGTCTACATTGAGAGACATTTTAACTGCAGTACAATAATGTGACTTCATGAATACATTGCTAAAAATTCAGGGGAATGCAGTAAGGGAAGAAGTTACTTTCATTAGACAAATTACATATTGAAAATTCCGGAGTGAATCTCTATTTTGCAAGAATGAATAGGTTACATATATATTTGGACACAGGCACAATTTTAGATTTTTTCAGGTATTTACCAAAACATATTCAAGCTTTAGTTATATAATGGCTATGGGCTGAAAGTGCGCAGTCTCAGGTTTAATTTGAGGGTATGTACATCCAAATTGGATGTACATACCCTCACCTTACCTGAAAAAAACTAAAATTGCACCTGTGTCCAAATATATATGCACCTGTGTTTGTGTGTGTATATGTATGTGTAATATATATATCTATATATATATATATATAAATATATATATATATATATATATATATATATATCTCTATATATATATATATATCTCTATATATATATATCTCTATATATATATATCTCTCTATATATATATATATCTCTATATATATATATATATATATATCTCTATATACACAGTGAAGGAGATAAGTATTTGACCCCCTGCTGATTTTGAATGTTTTCCCACTCACAAAGAAATGATCAGTCTAAAATTCGAATGGTAGGTGTAGTGTACACTGAGAGACAGAATAGCAACACAAAATTCAAAAGAAATGCATGTCTAACAAATTATGCACAGGAGATGAGCAGAGACTGCGGACATATTACAGGAGATGACCAGAGACTGCGGACATATTACAGGAGATGACCAGAGACTGCGGACATATTACAGGAGATGACCAGAGACTGCGGACATATTACAGGAGATGACCAGAGACTGCGGACATATTACAGGAGATGACCAGAGACTGCGGACATATTACATGAGATGACCAGAGACTGCACATGTGCTTCAGGAGATGACCAGAGACTGCACATGTGCTACAGGAGATGACCAGAGACTGCACAAAGGTCTGCAGTCTCTGGTCATCTCCTGTACTGTGATCGCCTAGGCAATCGGAAGCAGAAGTTGTCCTCCCTCCCTCCCCGTAGTTTTCTGGGACACGTGACAGGTCCCAGAAGACTACGGGGCCATTTTCAAAGCGCAGCGCTTCTCATGCATGTGCAGTGGGCACCCTGCTGTGAAGCCACAAGCTGTCACAGTCGGGTGCCCACATTGAAGATGCCGGCGCCAGGGAGAGAAGATGGCCAGTGAAACCAGTGGTCATGAGGACACCGCTGGACCAAGGAGCACGTTCTGCTGCACAGAACAGCTGAGCAGTCAGCCCCGTATTCTAACATGGCGACGGGGGGAATACCCGGCTAGCCGCTCCATAAGGCGCACAGACATTTTTCCCCATTTTTTGGGGGGGGGGGGGGAAAGTGCGTCTTATGGAGTGAAAAATATGGTGTATATATCTGTGTGTGTGTGTGTATATATGTATGTGTATGTGTATGTATGTGTGTATATATATATATATATATATTATATGTGTGTGTGTGTATATATATATATATATATATATATATATATATATATATATATACACACACATATACAGTTGTGTTCAAAATATTAGCAGTGTGAACAATAATAAAGCTCAAAATCCTTCTAATAGCTTTTATTTCCATACACACAAATGCTTTGGGAACACTACACATTCTATTCCAAATCAAAACATGAAGAAAAATATATCAAATTTGTGTTCCTCTTAAAAAAAAATTGAAGAAAAGTGAATATTAGACTTCAAAAAAATAGCAGTGTTTGTATTCTTCTTTACAAACTCAAACATTCACTATATAAACTGAAAAATGTTTGAAGATTTTGCTTTCCTTTGAATCACTTAATGAATATTTAGTTGTATAAGCACTGTTTCTGAGAACTGCTGTACATGTGTGTTGCATGGAGTCAACCAACTTCTGGCACCTGTGAACAGGTATTCCAGCCCAGGATGATTGGACTACATTCCACAATTCTGCTCTATTTCTTGGTTTTGCCTCAGAAACTGCATTTTTGATGTCACCCCACAAGTTTTCTATTGGATTAAGATCCGGGGATTGGGCTGGCCACTCCATAACGTCAATCTTGTTGGTCTGGAACCAAGATGTTGCACGTTTACTGGTGTGTTTGGGGTCGTTGTCTTGTTGGAACACCCATTTCAAGGGCATTTCCTCTTCAGCATAAGGCAGCATGACCTCTTCAAGTATTCTGATGTATTCAAACTGATCCATGATCCCTGGTATGCGATAAATAGGCCCAACACCGTAGTATGCGAAACATCCCCATATCATGATACTTGCACAAACATGTTTCACTGTCTTCACAGTGTACTGTGGCTTGAATTCAGTGTTTGGGGGTCGTCTGACAAACTGTCTCCGGCCACTAGACCCAAAAAGAACAATTTTTCATCAGTCCACAAAATGTTGCGCCATTTCTCTTTAGGCCAGTCAATGTGCTCTTTGGCAAATTGTAGCCTCTTCAGCACGTCTTTTTTTGAACAGTGGGACTTTGCGGGAACTTCTTGCAGATAGCTTGGCTTCACGTAGGCGTCTTCTAATTGTAACAGTACTCACAGGTAACTTTAGACCTTCTTTGATCTTCCTGGAGCTGATTGTTGGCTGAGTCCTTGCCATTTTGGCTATTCTTCTATCCATTCGAATGGTAGTTTTTCGCTTTCCTCCACGTCTTTCAGGTTTTGGTTGCCATTTTAAAGCATTTGCGAGCATTTTAGCTGAGCAGCCTATCATTTTCTGCACTTCTTTATATGTTTTCCCCTCTCCAATCAACTTTTTAATCAAGGTACGCTGTTCTTCTGAACAATGTCTGGAACGACCCATTTTCCTCAGAATTTCAGAGAGAAATGCACTGTAACCAGCATGTACATTTGCTGCCTTCCTTCCTTAAATAAGGGCAATAATTGCCACCTGTTTTTCAAAGATGAATGACCTCGCTAATAGAACTCCACACTATGATTTTGAACATGCCCCTTTCAATTAGTGATTCAATTACACAGAAACAGCAGCATGCATGTCATGACTGCTGGGTCTGTTGGATTTCTATTACTCTACTACACCTGCTAGTAAATTATTTGCCATGTAGAAATATCATTTCTACCAAAAACAGTGATTGATCAGGTTAGTGATGTCTGACTGCTGTTATTTTGAACACAACTGTGTATGTATGTATAT